>NC_056505.1:2909162-2912014 GCF_014905685.2 Nematolebias whitei
GATGGATGGATGGATGGATGTTGGATGGTTGTTGGATGGATGGATGATGGATGGATGATGGACAATGGATGGATGGATGGATGGATGGTTGGATGGATGGATGTTGGTTGGATGGATGGATGGATGATGGATGGATGTTGGATGGATGGATGGATGGTTGGATGGATGACAGATGACACCTTATGGACTGCAGCTCATTTCTTTCTTATCAAGATTCGGGCTGAGGGGACACACCTGAGGGGACACGCCTGAGGGGACACGCCTGAGGGGACACGCCTGAGGGGACACGCCTGCTCTGTGAGCTCTGCAGCTTCACAAGGAGTCTCAGAGACCCATGAGGAGCCTCGGTGGTCCGGCCAACACGTGGACGCAGCAACAGAGGAGCTCTGATGCTTCATCTGAAGGTCCACGGAGAACCCAAGTCTGAGGAACGTCTGAGGAACGTTCAGAGCAGGAGGACGCGTTCAGTTTGACGTGAAGGCTTCAGTTCAGCTCATGTTCACCAAACGTTCAAGTTTTTATTGACATCTCAGAGCTGAGGCGGTAACATAGAAATTGCTGTTGTCTGATATTTTACTGACAACCAGCCTGAACGAACTTGACAGGCTGGTTTCTGTTTGATCTGAAATATAAACGTCTACATTTTTGTTCTGGTATTTAAGATAAAGTAAATGTTTGTTGTATGTTTTGTTTGTAAATAAACTGATTTCTCCGTTCTCTCGTTTCTGGAGGCAGAATCTGCTTCCTGTTTGTCTCAGCTGAGGGGGCGGAGCTTCAGTCATCTTTAAGTAGTTTTAGCCTCGTTAACGGCTTCAGTTGTGCTAATTTTAGCTTTGAGCTACAGTTCTCCTATTCTTGGCATGTCCAATAAACCTGCATGGTACGATGCCTTCCCCTGAAAAAGACCCGAGCTCTCATGCCGGGTCAAAGGTTAAATTTAAAAATGATCACGTGAACAGGTGTACGTTATGGAATGTGACAAAATTAAATGCATCATGAAACGTGTTTAATTATTTATCGGGACATTTCTTGGTTCGGTGGACACGTGTGTTGTTGTCGTCACCTCCACAGTCTGTGCTCATCGTTGAACTCGTCGACAACATTCAGGAAGTTCTCGTTTCGTTGACGATGAACTGCAGTTTGTTCAGAGGCTCACTGGTTTAACTGTTCGATAAAACCCACACAGAAAAACAAGGTTTCATTCACAGCTCTGTGGAAACGACTCTTTAATGAGGCGTGAGAATAAATTTGGAGCGGGCGAATGATCAGAGCCACGAAGCTGCAGCTGATCTTGCACGGTGGCTGATTTGGTGATACAGCTTAGTCTTATTTTAAAAATCACACAAGGGAACCACAGTAATTCTCACGTGTCTTAAAGTTAATCCTAAACTCTCCTTACTGTGTTTTTGCGTGAGCGTTAATAAAACGTGGAGCTGGAGTCAGAAACGTCGTCGCAGACGCTGCTACAGTGGAGCTCCTCGTGGGTTGTGTGAACTGCCGCTTTCCTCAGGCTTGTAATGAAACGGAACGTTCAGTGACTAAACAAGTTTCAAATGCTTTGATATGAAATGTGTCCAAACACTGACCTGAGCCTGATGATGACTGGAGAATGTTCTCGGAGTAGTTTAACTCCGGCCTCCGGCCTCTGGAAGCTTCTCTTGGCACTAAAACAACTTGTGTGAGGCCAACCAGCACACACCAGCTGGGAAGTCCAAGAAGATCTGAGCAGAGGAAACTGGTTCAAGCCTGCGTTCACTGCAAACTGCTGGAGGACATGGATCATTAAAAACAATGAAACACAACAACATGGAGGCGGTAGCGTCATGATGTGGTCCTGGTGGATTGCACAAACTACATGGAATCATGGAGGACTGCGTCCAAATCCTTAAACTTCTCCTCAGACCTGCAGCCGGACAGTCAGGGCATTGATCCCAAATCATCAGAACTGGTTTGTGATTGGATGAATGAGGGTGACGTTCTCAAAGACCTGAGTTAAAATCTGGACCGTGGTTAAATCTGGACCGTGGTTAAATCTGGACCGTGGTTAAATCTTGACCGTGGTTAAATCTGGACCGTGGTTAAATCTGGACCGTGGTTAAATCTGGACCGTGGTTGAATCTGGACCGTGGTTAAATCTGGACCGTGGTTAAATCTGGACCGTGGTTAAATCTGGACCGTGGTTAAATCTGGGCCGTGGTTAAATCTGGGCTGTAGTTAAATCTGGACCGTGGTTAAATCTGGGCTGTGGTTAAATCTGGGCTGTGGTTAAATCTGGACTGTGGTTAAATCTGGACCGTGGTTAAATTTGGACCGTGGTTAAATTTGGACCGTGGTTAAATCTGGACCGTGGTTAAATCTGGACCATGGTTAAATCTGGACCGTGGTTAAATCTGGACTGTAGTTAAATCTTGACTGTGGTTAAATCTGAACCGTGGTTAAATCTGGACCGTGGTTAAATCTGAACCGTGGTTAAATCTGGACCGTGGTTAAATCTGAACCGTGGTTAAATCTGAACCGTGGTTAAATCTGGACTGTGGTTAAATCTGGACCGTGGTTAAATCTGGACTGTAGTTAAATCTTGACTGTGGTTAAATCTGAACTGTGGTTAAATCTGGACTGTGGTTAAATCTGGACCGTGGTTAAATCTGGACCGTGGTTAAATCTGGACCGTGGTAAAATCTGGACTGTGGTAAAATCTGGACTGTGGTAATATCTGGACCGTGGTTAAATCTGGACCGTGGTTAAATCTGGACTGTAGTTAAATCTGGACTGTGGTTAAATCTGGACCGTGGTTAAATCTGGACCGTGGTTAAATCTGGGCTGTGGTTAAATCTGGACTGTGGTTAAATCTG
>NC_056505.1:2912114-2912203 GCF_014905685.2 Nematolebias whitei
AATCTGGACCGTGGTTAAATCTGGACCGTGGTTAAATCTGGGCCGTGGTTAAATCTGGACCGTGGTTAAATCTGGACCGTGGTTAAATC
>NC_056505.1:2912213-2912674 GCF_014905685.2 Nematolebias whitei
TGGTTAAATCTGGACCGTGGTTAAATCTGGACCGTGGTTAAATCTGGGCCGTGCCAGGAAAACAACCAATCTGTAACTGCTAAGAAGAAGATTGTTCAAATGTTCGCCAGCATTCGACCAAAAGTTTGTTGATGGAGACAAAAGGTCTGAGGGACATTGAACTAAAAACTGGTGGTGGTGGTGGTGGTGGGGGGGGGGGGGGGTAATAGGAGTTTTTAAACTTTCTTTGACTCTTTATAAAATCCACAATAAACTCAAATTTGTGCACCCAGTTCCTCTTTTCAAAAACTGAAGCTGTGTAATCGTTGCGTCTTATAAAGCTGGTCCAATAATAGGAAGTCAGAACTTTGATATGAGGAATGATGAAATGACGTGGGACGTCATCTTTAAAGAAATGTCTTCTGCAACCCTCTGCATGACATGGTGGGTGCAGGTTCTGCTTCATGACATGGTGGGTGCAG
>NC_056505.1:2912684-2914357 GCF_014905685.2 Nematolebias whitei
CATGACATGGTGGGTGCAGGTTCTGCTTCATGACATGGTGGGTGCAGGTTCTGCTTCAACATTTGGAACGGCCTCCTTCTTCACCGCTCTTCTGTGTCTCCAGTAAGTGACTAACATCTGGAAGAAGGAGCAGCTGGAGAAACACCAGGAGCTGAAAGAAGTTGTGGAGAGTGAAAGAGTCAGCAGTTCCAGAGGTCATTGGAGGACTCGGTGCTGCGACCCAAACTAGAAGAGCGGCTCCAACAGGAACAACCTCGGAGATCTCTGTCCAGCTACTGAACAGAACCCTCAGAACCCGGGCCCTGTAGAGGACCTGAGGTTGAAGTGGAACCGTCCAGCAGGGCGAGCTGGGAGTTTCTTTTTCACTTTTTGTCCCAAAGGTCCTTTCAGGAGTTCCTCGTGCAGCACGTCATGATGATTTGAGAGCAGGCTGTATAAATAAAGGTTGAATGAATGAATGGATTTGGAAACACACTCATGTGTGAGGCGTGTCGGGGCTCAGGGTCATGTGACTCTCATGCAGCAGGTAAAAATAGCCTCTGGACCACACAGATCTGGATCACAGCTGCGTGGGTAAACAAGCTGGACGTGGACAGACGGCAGGAAGTCTCAGGTAGGACGCCATGGTTTTGACTGAAAACAGGTTCAACTGACGACTGTTAGAAGCGTCACTGCATGTGAGCGGCTAAAAACAGACACGGGGTTACGAGTTATGATCCTGGATCAGTTTAAATGACTGAGAACAGAGCCTTGGTTTGGTCTAACAGGTTGAACTCACCTGGTTGAAGCTGCATCACGACCCGGCAGACACAAAACCTGATCCATTCCTGCACATTTCACTGAAACTCGCCCAGTGCTTCATGAGATATTTTGCTAACAGACACACGAACAGTACGCTGAGGAAGTCAGCTGTTTTTCTTGTGAAGTAAACGTCGTTTTCCAGCTGCTTTTATTACAATTAATAAAAATGCCCATTATTCTTTTTAATATTCAAGTTTTAGAAATAAATATCAAAATCATAATTTTTTTTTACAAGTTTCAGAACTTTTTAAAAGTTTCTGGTGGAAAATTTTTAGAACATTTGAGAAGATTCTTCCAATTTAAGTAAATCTGATCAAATATTTGAAACTATTTGAAGATCTGGAGCGTTCAAGGACTCGTCGTCAAACGGACGTTTAAGAATCGTTCACGCTGCTGTGATCCAGTTTTCTTCTGTGATCCAGTTTTCTGCTGTGATCCAGTTTTCTGCTGTGATCCAGTTTTCTTCTGTGATCCAGTTTTCTGCTGTGATCCAGTTTTCTGCTGTGATCCAGATTTCTTCTGTGATCCAGTTTTCTTCTGTGATCCAGTTTTCTTCTGTGATCCAGTTTTCTGCTGTGATCCAGTTTTCTGCTGTGATCCAGTTTTCTGCTGTGATCCAGATTTCTTCTGTGATCCAGTTTTCTGCTGTGATCCAGATTTCTTCTGTGATCCAGTTTTCTTCTGTGATCCAGTTTTCTGCTGTGATCCAGTTTTCTTCTGTGATCCAGTTTTCTTCTGTGATCCAGTTTTCTGCTGTGATCCAGTTTTCTGCTGTGATCCAGTTTTCTTCTGTGATCCAGTTTTCTGCTGTGATCCAGTTTTCTTCTGTGATCCAGTTTTCTGCTGTGATCCAGTTTTCTGCTGTGATCCAG
>NC_056505.1:2914367-2935640 GCF_014905685.2 Nematolebias whitei
TCCAGTTTTCTGCTGTGATCCAGTTTTCTGCTGTGATCCAGTTTTCTTCTGTGTGTTTTGCACCATCTTCCTCGTCCCGCAGTTTTCAGTTGTTTCAACAAATCATGAATCAAATTCGGCTTTCAGGACAATCCTGCTCTGACCTTTGGTGCAACTTTAGCTTTTTGAAATATTTAGCCTTTTCTGACACTTTTCTCAAATGAACTGAGCTCATTTTCATCCTTCACCTCTTCACATCTGTTCACAACCTTTTACTGCTCCGTTCACGTTTTGTTCTGCTTCAGCTTCTTTCAGCTTCCTGCTGCATTTTAATAAACTTTTTCAGCTACTTTCTGCTAATTTCAGCTGTTCCACTTGCTTCTTGTAATTTCAGCTTGTGTCTGCTTTTTAGCTACTTTTCAGCTGTTTTTTTTTTTCTAATTTCAGCTTTTTTTAGATAATTTCCACTTTTTTTGTGCTCATTTCTGCTTCTTTCAAACTATTGGCCAAACATGTTCTTTCAGCTTTCTTCTGCTAATTTAAGCTTGTTGTAACTTTTCAGCTACAATTTTAGAACATTAGCTAATTTCAGCTGTTTGCAGATAAATTCAAGTTTTCCTGGGTAATTCCTGCTACTTTCAGCCCAAGGAACTTCTTTCTGCTAATTTCAGCTTGTTGTGCTTTTTTAGGCTTTTTCTGCTATTTCAGCTACTACTTAGCTTTTTTCTACAAATTTTAGCCTTTTCAGATAATTTCACATTTTTTAGCTCATTACTGCTCCTTTCACTTCCTTCTGGTAGTTTAAGCTTCTTACTGTCTTTTCAGCCATAGTTTCCTAATTTCAGCTGTTTTTAGCTAATTACTGAATTTCTGTGCTCATTTTTGCTAATTTAAACCAAATTCAGCTAAATGTGTTCGTTCTGCTTTCCCCTGCTAATTTAGACTTGTTCTTTCCTTTCAGCTAAATTTCAGCATGTTTTTAGCTAATTTCAGCTGTTTTTAGCTAATTTCAGCTGTTTTTCAGCAAGTTATTTTGCAATAAGCGTTCACGTTGCATTTTCGCAGGAAATTAAGTCTCTAGGTATTTTACATTTTATTGTTTAAACTTCTTCACCATGTTCTGGTATCGTTGCATTTAGGATTAAAACTTTGGCAAAGTTCCTTGAACTTACTTTAAAATCAGCAGAAACTTTTACGATGAAAAACAACTCATTTGTAAATGTCCGACCAAACCACCGACGTTGTGGGATCAATATTTAAAGTTTTATCCTTCGGCGTTCTCTTCAAGTTTCATTGAAATTCAGTGACTGATGAGATATTTTGCTGACAGACATTATCACCCACCTTCACCTTTCAGCAACAATAAATGCATTTAAAAGGTACATTAAATATTTAATGGAACATTTAATTGTGTATTTAATGATTTCATGATGTATTGAATAATTAAATGATACATTTAAATATTTAATGGAGCATATTTATTGGGACATTTATTGATTAAATTGGACATTTATTAATTTCATGATGTATTTAATTTTGTCACATTCCACCCTCCATACAAACATCATTTCAGTTTGTTTGAACAAAAGTCTGATGAAACTGAATGATGTTCATGTCGCAGCAGCAGCTGGAGCGGTTCTGGTTCTGGTCTCTTCCAGCTGATGGGTCCGAAGGTGGACGTGCCGGTCTACGACCTGTCCCTGATCCGGGGGCTCTGGGAGGTCCGGGTGAAGAAACACAGACAGAAACAGAAGAAGGAGCAGGAGCGGGTGGAGAGGAGCGCCCTGGCCAGGTCAGGATCTCCTCATCCATCAGCCCCAGAAAGAGGAGCTGCAGCTCGTCACGTGACCTGATGGTGGCGCTGCTGACCCGGTCCAAACCCTCAGCTGGTTCTGACAGATTTTATTAATCCAGAGACAGAATCAGATTAGGTTCAGCTGCTGTCAGAGCCAGATTAGTTTTAGATAAAATAAAGAAAACTTTAGAGATTATTTTTTGTTCTTTTTGACAGAAATATTGAATTTATTATTTATGTTTGTTTCATAGTCCAGACTTTGTTATTTTAGATGTTCATGAATCAAAACGTTCAGCTCATCCAGATTATTTCTGATTTTTTACAACTGTTCTAACTTTATTTACAAACTTCGTATTCATAGAAATACAACGAGATCCCTTTAATTTCTACAGAAACTGTTTTCAGCTGCTGGCTCCTTTAAGCCTCTTTTAGGTTTTAGCCACTGTTCTGATTCACAGCTTTACCTTCTCTGAGCTCCTTAATCCAGATTTACATTCACAAAATAAAAACAAGACCTGAAAACTGAGAGCTGGAATGTTTCTGCAGAGCTCGTTTAACTCTGAAGAGTTTACACATCTGGTTGTTACTCCGTCAGTCAATGAAACTATTTCTGTGTCTGAGTCAGACGCAGCTGACTGGAGCCTCGACAGAGTCGAGGCTAAAAGTAGAACTGACATGAACACACACGTTGTGTAACGAGTAATATGAGCACATGATGTGGAGCCAGACCTCCAAACAGCTAAAGGTCACATTCATTATAGGTAAGAAGCAGCTAAAACCTGCTCTGACTAGATAAGAAGCAGCTAAAACCTGCTCTGACTGGATAACAAACAGCTAAAACCTGCTCTGACTAGATAAGAAGCAGCTAAAACCTGCTCTGACTGGATAACAAACAGCTAAAACCTGCTCTGACTGGAAGAGAAAACAGCTAAAACCTGCTCTGACTAGATAAGAAGCAGCTAAAACCTGCTCTGACTAGATAAGAAGCAGCTAAAACCTGCTCTGACTGGAAAAGAAAACAGCTAAAACCTGCTCTGACTAGATAAGAAGCAGCTAAAACCTGCTCTGACTGGAAAAGAAGCAGCTAAAACCTGCTCTGACTGGATAACAAACAGCTAAAACCTGCTCTGACTGGATAACAAACAGCTAAAACCTGCTCTGACTGGATAACAAACAGCTAAAGCCTGCTCTGACTGGATAACAAACAGCTAAACCCCAGAATGTTTTGCTGCTGCTGCTGACCTCGTCTTCTGTGTGCACAGGATCGATCAGGAGTGGCAGTATCGGATCTACTGTAAAACTCTGAAGACCAAAGAGCTGAACCAGCTGCACCATTACCTGGAGAGATCTACGCTGAAGGATGTGCCGCCGTACAGAACTGATGCACAGGTGTACGCAGGTAAATATAACCCACGTTCACCTGAAACCAGACTAATATCACAGGTAAACAACAACACTGAGCCATGTTCAGCTGTAAATATCTGTGAGAAACCAGTTCATCCAGATGTTCACAGGTAAATGTAACCATCATCCAGCTGTTCACAGATAAATGTAACCATCATCCAGCTGTTCACAGGTAAATGTAACCATCATCCAGCTGTTCACAGGTAAATGTAACCATCATCCAGCTGTTCACAGGTAAGGCTAACAGGTAAACTTTACTTTACAGTAACTCTGCCCCGTTCACACACCGTGCTTTTAAACTGGAGCGTTTCTGCAGCAGTTCGTCTGTTCATGTACACAAAGACGGCCCTCCTGGTCTTGGAGTGGGTTTTTGGGGTACCCCCTTCAGAGGTGTGACATACTCCCCAGGTGTGAAGTCTCTACAGGTGTCTGCAGTCCAAAGATATTCTGCACTAACGACAGATACAACAAATACCAGAGTGCCGAGTGTTTTTGTGCTGAGGCTTTTCAGCATGCAGGAGCAAACCACCAACATCCTCGGTCCAAAGGAGCGTTCCTGTATTCACCAGTTTGGATGTACCGTAACTGTGATCCTGCAGCTGAGCCTGGCATCGGGGTTGCCAGATAAACATGAATGCATGTTTTAACCCCTCCTTTAGTGTGCACGTGTTCATCAAACACACCCCTCATCCTACAACACCCTCTCTCAGCTCAGAGGACGTTACAGCAACAGCACAGTCAAATTTCTTATCTGGCAACTTTGCCTGACATGGAAACGACAGTGTTTCCACGTAAACGGGCTCTTTTTTAATTTGTTGTGATAAACATGAACATGTTATCTGTGGACGGTAAACAGAAGAAAACACCAAAGAACTTTATTCAGTCTTCGGTGGCTAAATAGCTGTGAGTTGACGCTTTGGTCCAAAATACGAGTGCTTTGGTTTTTGTGATGTCACCCCTTGGACGTTATGAGAAATAATCAGCCACTTTTTTATTTATGTCCATCCATCCATTTTCTTTACCCGCTTGTTCCATTTTGGGTCACGGGGGTCACCGGTGCCCATGTCCAGCAATCACTGTGCGAGGGGCGGGGGACACCCTGGACAGGTCTCCAGTCCATCACAGGGACACATGGAGACAAACAACCATTCTCTCTCTCACCTAGGGACAATTTAGAGTTACCAATCAGCCTAACATGCATGTTTTTGGTCTGTGGGAGGAAACCGGAGTACCCGCAGAAAACCCACGCATGCACGGAGAGAACATGCAAACTCCACCCAAAAAGGCCCCCGACCGGGATTTGAACCAGGGACCTGCTCGCTGAGAGGCAGCAGCTCTACCAGTTGCGTCACCGTGTTGCCTCCGCCTCTCATCTTGTACGACAGAATTGTTTTATTTTGGATGTAAAGAGCAAAAACTCACGTAATTTGCACAAATAAACGTTTAATCTGGAAAAAGCTGTTTCGCATGCATGCAGGCTGCAGCAGCTGACTGCCGCACTGCGCTCCTGCAGCTCGCTCATACAGCTGGGTCAGTACTAGAAAAAGTATATAGAAACTTTCTACTATAAGTACAGTAAAAATAAAAATAAAGAAAATAAGTTTTAAGAAAAAAAAAATATATATATATATTAAAAAAAAACATAAGTGAAGCGTGAGAGTCACGGTGATTTTGACTGAAAACAAAACCCGTTTCTGGGTCTGAATGGTCCGGCGGGCTGCAGGGTCTTGGGACACTAACTGTCGTAAAGTCTTCCAGGTCGTTGAAGTCACCCCACATGTTGGGATATCCAAATATTAAATTCTCATGGATTTTCTTGGCGTTTGGTGAGCATGTTGGGTTTGTGTTCCTGTTAGGAGACCAGCAGCAGGATCAGAAAGTCCAGCAGGATGAGAAAGATCCAGATCAGAAGAACCTGATCCTCCAGCTGGAGGGAGAGCGTTGGGTGGTGAGTGACAGGTTTTGAATGAACCATTCTCCAAGATGTTGGTGCGTTTAAGAAACCCTTCCTGCAGGACTTTCCCCGGGAGCTGCAGTGGATGACCTACCTGCAGGAGTGGCACGTCCGGGGGACGAGGATCCGACAGCTCCCCGACTACCTGACCCTGTTCACCCAGCTCACTGTACTGGAAACTCCTAAAAACACCATCATGGAGCTGCCGCCGGAGATCGGTGAGGCTGAACCAGATTTATCAAACATTTTACCCTCTGAAACAGAACCTGACGTGACCCCGATCCTTGCCATTCGTCCTTCGACCAGAGGAAACGGTTTGAACCTTCTAACCACCGTCTGCGTCTCCAGGTAAACTGACGGAGCTCAGGGTGCTGAACCTCAGCTACAACCGTTTGTCCAGAGTCCCTCCAGAGCTCGGGGGCTGCGAGAAGCTGGAGAGACTGGAACTGGCTGGAAACCACAACCTGTCCGAGCTGCCCTTTGAGGTGAGGTGGTTTCTGAGGGGACCTGGTCCAGGTTCAGGTTTCTGGGTCATTGTTTGGGCAATCAGAATCAGAAGCAGCTTTATCGTCATTGCACAATGAAGTACAGCAAGATTACGTTCAGCCGTCCTAAAGATGGACGGAGGTGTACAGGAGCTGCAGCTTCTAACAAGCTCTGCCCTTTTTGCTTAGATAGAAAAAGTAAGACACATGAGGAGAGAGGTATAAAAAAAGATCTCTCACACCGGGTCCTTGACAGGGCACGGTTTAAGGGATCAAAAAGACCACATCACGCAACGTAGACAGACAATACATGCATGGACAACAAGACAGTGAGATTTGTTCATGGACACTTCCAGATAGTTTCCATAGTCCTGATAAGATGTTAGTGTCTCTCAGCCACAGATCTGAGCGTTCACAGAAGTTTTCGGGGGGTGAGGGACGGGGTGCGGGTGGTGGACAGAGCAGAGGTTCTTTATTGACATATCCACCAACTGAGATAAGTTGACCTTCCAAGGCCGAGCGGGAGGGCCAGGTTCAGATAACCAAGTTTGAGCAGGAAGACTCTGGTTCCTGTCTACCTTCAGTTCTGCTGGATGGTGAATCCAAACAGCCAGATGTGTGGACAATCTGCTGGTCTGTGCTTTGTTAGCTTTTCTCCAGACTTGAATCCATCATGCCGGCGAGTTCCAGGAGCTCGTAACGCATACGAGTCTGAGAGCTCGAAGCACAGATGAATCCATCACAGGAGGTGGGCAGCTTTACCATGGCCAAAACTGCTGCCGATGTCAAGTGGGACTAAAACCAAACAATCCCTGAACACGTCACTGATATCGTTTTCCATCGAAGCTTGGCAGGGCAGAGGTAGCTTAGGATCATGTCATGGTGATGATGTCATTGTATTGTCTCCAGCTCAGCAGCCTGAAGCAGCTGGTCCACCTGGACATTGCGGAGAACAGGTTCATCTCAATCCCCATCTGCACCTTGAGGATGACCAGCCTGCAGCTTCTGGATCTGAGCAACAACCACCTGACCGACCTGCCGCAGGACATGGACAGGTAACCCATCTCAACACACCTGGAAGTGAACAGAGCAGGTGTTCTCCTAGCTTCATCTGTAAAATGTGAATGAAAGGTGCAGACTTTGGTTGTGTCCTCAGGTTGGAGCAGCTCGTGTCTTTGTACGTCCACAAGAACAACTTGCAGTACCTCCCTCTGTGTCTCACCAACATCTCCACCCTCAGGATGGTCGTGGTCAGCGGTGACGAGCTCACCTGCGTCCCCACCAAACTGTGCAACAACCCAGACATCAAGTACATCAACACAGAACCCGAGGGTTTCTCAGAACGCTGTTCATCTCAAGAGACAGTCAGAGGTTCTCACTGGACTGTCCTCACGGTTCCCGATGTTCCCACAGGTTTATCCGTCTGTACGACAACTCTTCCAGCGAAAAGAAGAAGAAGAAGAAAAAGGAGGAGGAGAAGAAAAAGAAGGAAAGGAGGAGAAGATGGAGGGAGCAGGAGGAGGAGGTGAAGGACAGCAGAGAGAAAGAGTTCATGGAGGCGTACATCAGCTCGCTGAAGGACCGAGGTGAGACTCGGAGACAGAAACAAGCAGCTGAAGTTCAGCAGGATGTCGATTAGGATCAGTCCGGGTTGTTATCGCCCGCCACCAAAGGGCGTGTGCGTCTGTTGTGTTAGCAAAATATCATAGGAGCCACTGAAAGATTGAAACTCTACAGGGTGATTTGATAAAACTTCCTGGCAGTGAAGTGAAACGTCAGAACACGTCCAGTTATTTTGTTTTAATCTTCTGAATTTTCCTTGTTTTACAAATAAATAGATGCCTCTCATGTGGGACGCACCGATAACTTGTTTTATGAGCGAACTCAAGGATATATTTTGATAAAATAGCTCAAAAGGTCATGGCTCTGAGCAACAGAATTTATAAAGTGAAACGGGCCCAAACACGGAGCCCTGTGGTTCCTCCAATCAGAAGTTTATTACAGATGTTTGAGAGGAAGTTAAAACTTCTTAAAGCACAAAAGGTCTTCAGCATAATTAACAAGATGCAGACCCTGAACGCGTCTAAATTTATTTTTGAACATTTCCAGCTCATTTTAACCAGTTGAGATTTTGTTTGTCCCAAACCAGACACCGTCCCCTTCTCCACCACCAAGGTGTCCATCTCCTGCCTGCTGTGAGGAAGAGGATGAAGGTCTGACATGGTCGCTCAGTGATGATGGCACAGAGCACGTTGAGAACAAAGCAGCGGCTTGTTCGTAAGTGCTAACATGCTAACAGATGCTAAGTGCATGAAGTCGCCCAGAAGGTTCCTTCAATGTTTGTTTTAAAAATAATAATAATAATAATAAAAAAAGTTTTTCTTGGAGATGAAGAGTCATAAAAACCGTATAAATCAAATTTCAAATCCAGTTTGTCATCATCAGAACTGAAATGTACCGGTTAAAAAAAATAAAGGTTTGATTAAAGCTAAAATTAAGTTTACGACATAAATGTTAATATACCTGGATTATTGCGCATGGACTGTGTTGTATAACTGTTAATAGTTGGAATCTTTGAATTTAAGCTACAATTAGAAGATAAAACGTTGCACGTTTAATAAAACATCTGCAGTAATTTACAACGATCTAAACAGATGTGAGGAAAGAAGTTAATTAAAAATAAGCACCTGAAAATGAAATGGAGTAAAAAAAAAAAAACCCAGAGGTTTAAATTTCAGAAACTCCAGAGATAATTTTTTTAACGTCTTTATTTTTACGTTTATCATTTAATATCATGTCTGGTAATTTTCTGCAAACGTTTCCTTTGAAGACATTTTAAGATGAACTGGAGGTTCCTGCACTTTTGTGACCAAATAAATGAAAAATCATGGATTTGTTTTTAGCAACATTTACTGATTGATGTGTAAATAAATAGTTTGTTTTTTTATTATTTGTGCTGAAGGTTTGACTGAGGTTTAAAAAAATGTTATTTCTATAATAAAATGTGTAAAGTTTGTCATTTTTAGTGGAGTTTGTTCAAAAACTGGAAATAAAAAATACATTTTTACTGAAAAAGTTCAGAGTTTCTTTACTTTTTTCATCTTTTTTTAACTAAAGTTGTTTTTAAGACTTGGAGGTAAAACAATCTTCAGATGATTCATCAAAGTTTTTATTTTATTTTTGGAGGATGAAACTTGAGCTGCAACACAACGAAGAACGAGATTTTAAGATTCATTTGGTTAAAAACTATTTATGCACTAAAACATCTTGAGCACAAATATTTGGTCAAATTTAAGATAATTTGCAGTTTTGAGTCTGTCAAACTAAAATACTGAGACAAAAAGCACGGTGGTGGCAGCATCATGGTGAAGTGGACAGAAAGACTGCTCAAAGAATCCAGATGAATTATTATTAATTATTTTCTTTAAAGTCTAATTTTCAGGCTTGGTTTCCAGTGAATCAGAGAAAACCTGAAAACAAAGGAGCCACATCTGGTCTGCAGGACCTGCAGGACCTGGAAGAGCTTCCAGAAAACTGCAGGGTCTGCAAAGAGTAAAACGCATCGAAAACAAAACAGAAGAATGAGTTTCAGACAAACACGTTTTACTTGTTTCCAGAGTTCAGAGAAATCCTGAAGCCAACAACAACACTTGAAACAAACCAGAAGGTCTTTAAAACGCAGACGTTTATTGTTTTTAGACATTATTCCAAACGGTTGTTCAGAAAACGTGAACAGACGGTGGAGACGCCACTCAGCGTCTCGTCTATAAAAACAGACGGTGAGGCGTGGAGGCACGTTCAGAGAAATAAAGTGCAGCGCTCGGTGGATGTTCTGCACCACCGACACCGGAGGAGGACCGTTCGCTCCTCATGTCGTCATGGAAACCAGCAGCTAACCTGAAGCTGCTCTCACCTGCTCAGTAACAACTTCAGCAGCTCGTTCAGTCCAACCTGCTGCTGCTGCTGCTTAAACTTTATTTAAAGCTAAAATAATGAAACAAAGTCTGGATATTTTCTGATTTAAGTCTCTAAAAAGAGACAATTTGCAGCTTTTCAAACCGAACAGATGTTAAAACGTCCTTCTGACGGTTTAAAGTATAAAATTAAAACTATTTTACTAATGATGAAGCAGATTTATCTGCATTAAACTTATAAACACACTAATTATTTAATTATCTGTCAGATGTGATGAAAAAAGCTGCAAACGGTCCGATCTGAAAAACTGAATATCAGTAAATAAAAATCCTGATCAGGAAATAAAAAGGAAACCGATCAGGAGACGAACGTGATGAAACGATCAGTAACGACTTTAAATGAAATGGACTCTTTCTGGGGCGTTTAAACAGAACCGTCGGGGCAGGTCCATGTGACGGTGCTGGATAAAGCGGCATTGTCATCCTCCTCGGTAGCGAGGTGCTGCGGTCGTGTCGGAGAAACTCAAAATATAAGAAAAAAAAACGTCTGACATCGTTGATGAAAGGTTTGGTTCTGTTCAACGTCCAGGAACAAGTCTTGAAACGATCAGTCCATCTTTAACAGAACCGTTCATCTTTAATCTGCAGAACATCAGAAGGTTGTTACCATGGCAACAGCATCCTCCAGCTGTAACCACGGCGACAGGATTGTCTCTGAAGTTTCTACAAGAACGATTTGGTCTGATGCAGTAAACAGAAGTGGACAACAGTCGCACGAAAATAAAAACTAAATGGCACCGACATGAAGACGACCTGGTGGTTAAAACAAACGCACCCCGGCTGAGACGCTTTGGAACGTTAAACAAATAAAATAAAATGTGACCTTTAGGAGGAAGTTTCTAACACAGAGGAATGTTGGAGTCTCAACAAACAAAAATAAAAACCTCAAACTTTCTCTTCAGTAAATCCAAATAAAAAGCACCAAAATCTGTTTGAATAACATCTGAAAATACATTCTGTTGTCATGGTAACAAGGACGAAGCCCAGGACGTGACAATCCACAGAAAACAAACTCCTGGATCTGAAACATCCCACAGTTCCGAGCAGTTTGGTTCCTCCCTCGCGCCAACGATGGGTTGGAACAACCGAGCAAAGATTTGTGGTTCTGCAGGAGCCCGGCTCGGTCCGGGTTCTGTTACAGAGGCAGAGGGGGAGCGTTGGACCCACTGAACAACAGAAACTCTGGATCGGACAGTCCGAGTGTGATCGACGCTAACGAGACAAGAATGAGTGCTGCCATTTTGTAAGGAGCTCCGTGAAGCGTCGTCAGTTTTCTGCTGGGCAGATCAGAAACATCAGCTTAAAAAATCTGTGAAATAATTCAACGTTTGTCATTAACCGTTTAATTACTGAGGCCAAAACTTCAACGAGCGTGATGCTACTGGTGAGTTTTAAATCGCATTAGTTCATAAACGAAACATGACCGTTTCAGTTGTCGTCTCGTCCGTGGTGCTGGCCATCACAAAATATTAATGAAATTATGTTTGTGCTAAAGTACGAATGAAACCATGTTTTGATGCTCAGATGAATGTTTACCTTCCAGAAACACGAGGAACGATGTTCACGGTTTCAGTTCAGAATCAAGAGGGAACATTTATAAACTTTATGACGCTCAGCTGTTAAAGTGACTGTAGAATAATACAACCATACTTTGTACGGTGTCATTAACCGGATTCACAACACTGACATCTTAATTTGACCCAGAGTAAAAAGTCTGTTTAAATGAAGCTCCTTTTGTCGCCTCCTTTAAGTAAAATCATTTGTTTCCATAAAGTGATGACTCAGCAGCTCCTTAATGTGTGGCTTCCACATGTAAACACTACAGAGTGACGCAAGCAGCACCTAGCAAGATGGCGGCCATAAACCTCACCGAGCACAGTCGGTGGCTGATCCAGTGTTTCTCTAGTTCAGTGGTTTGACCTCCTGAGACCCAAAATACGAAGGTTCTGTGGGATTCTGGTGGGACCGGACCTGTGGCTGTGCTGGGGGCGGGGCGTAAACGTTCTCCAGTAAAACGCTCTGAATGAGTAAAAACAGGCAGCGGCGAAACGTTCCGTTGAATAAATAATCCTCCTTCAGTCGCGGCTCAGCTGTTGGGCTCTGACCCGTCGAAGCCCTTTGGTTCTACCTGCTCACCTGAGGAACGTGCTGCGAAGGACCAGGAAGTTCCTCCCACACCAACAAACGGCGCTCGGTCACATGCTCGTGTCCTGCAGGAGCGGCTCGATGTCCTCCGGGTCGCTGGTGGGCGTGGTCAGAGAGCTGCCGTTCTGAGCGTGTGCGGCGGCGACGCTGCTGCCGGTGGCGGAGCAGCTTTTGCTGTCGGTCGATCGACGGTGCTCGGGGATGAAGATGGCGACGAAGACGGCGATGAGGACGGCGCACGCTCCGAACAGGAAGGGAGGACCCGGAATGACGGACTTCTGCCGACAGAACCCAAAAAACAAATCTGAGAACAAAAACTGACATTTATGAACTCCTCGTACTTTCCCTGGAATTTATTTGTAAATGATCACCAACCGCTTGTGTTCGCCTGTTAGCAAAATATCTCATGAACCACTGGACAGATTTCAGTGGAACGTCAAGATGGCCGCCGCTGCCAACTCCCCCCATGAAGCACTAAAATACCAACAAGTGAGTCCGATTTACAGACATGGAGCTGGAGTTGGGGCTGGTAGTAGCTGAGAGTCATCACCAGATCAATAACGTTCCGTCTTATCTTAACACATCAAACATTAAAACTGAGACTTTATTAAAACTCTTTTCAACACATCTTAACTTAAAACTGAAAGGTGGCGGGAGACAACAACCACACCTTTAAGTTGTTAAAAGCATCCGTTCAAAAGAAAAGTTTTAGGCGTTTAAAATCTTAAATTAAGTTTTGAGAACCTGATTTAAGATTTTGAGCGTTCTGAGCCACCGTACATGATTTCTTATGAAAATCAATCAATAAATCTGTCTCCCAGAATAAAACGCATCGATGTGAACGAAGCGCAGACCGTCCGTCTGGTTCAGTGACTTAAATAAAAACTCGTGGACCGCGCCGGCACGTTTGATATTTAGAAGCTCCAAACTTTTCTAAAAACTCCTGAAAAGTTCCTGGAACTGGTCCAGAGTCTGATCCCAGTTTCACCAGTTGCACGTTCATGAATGAGATCAACAGTTGGAGGTTTCCCTCAGTTATAAAATGTTTTTTATTTTACTTTAATGAATCCTGGGTGGAGAAACGAGTACTGAAGGAAGTTAGTGCTGACGGTTCACGTGTCAAAATGACTGCAGGAACAGAGTAAACACAAACAACACAAACACAAACAACACAAACACAAACAACACAAACACAAACAACACAAACACAAACACAAACAACTTCTTGTTGAGACGAGACGCCGTCTGAGTTTCAGCCTCTTTAAAACGATTCTGGTGAATAAACTAGAACAAATAAAGATTTCAGCTGAAGGTCACTGACCTGTAAACAAACAGGTGCTGTGTGTTCACCTGGAGGTGTGTGTGTGTGTGTGTGTGTGTACCTCTGTGTCTTGTGTCTGAGCCACTGGCGGTGTGTCGTTCAGCTCCACGTTGAACAGGAAGAAGATGAAGCCGTACAGAGCCGGACCCAAACCGTTACAGAGACCTCTGATACCTGTGATCATCCCCTGGACCACACCTGAACACACAAAATCAATACCTGATCAGCTGATTGATGCGAGGTGACCCTGGTTCTGAGGCAGGAGAACCAAGCGAATACCGAGCTCACATCCAGTCCATGTGGTTTCCATGACAACTTTAAAAACTAATCGTGGAGACAAATCCAGTTTTTGTCTCCCCGACTGGACGGAGACAAAGTGCAGCTCTGACGCTGCAGGAGGCCAAACTACGAAGTGCAGCTCTGACGCTGCAGGAGGTCAAACTACGAAGTGCAGCTCTGACGCTGCAGGAGGTCAAACTACGAAGTGCAGCTCTGATGCCGCAGGAGGTCAAACTACGAAGTGCAGCTCTGACGCTGCAGGAAGTCAAACTACGAAGTGCAGCTCTGATGCTGCAGGAAATCAAACTACGAAGTGCAGCTCTGACGCTGCAGGAGGTCAAACTGATTGAAAATTGATCTCAAATTTACAAAGTAAATAAAACCTGCCCACATGTGCAGCGTACAAACCAGGCTGAGCTCACCTTGCTCGTCAGCCGCGGCGTTGTGAGACAC
Organism: Nematolebias whitei; assembly: GCF_014905685.2. Taxonomy (NCBI): domain Eukaryota; kingdom Metazoa; phylum Chordata; class Actinopteri; order Cyprinodontiformes; family Rivulidae; genus Nematolebias; species Nematolebias whitei. The sequence continues at coordinate 2,928,157 of NC_056505.1, forward strand.
CAGAGCTGAGACTGCTGGGAAGGTGATGGAGGACATGGCTGCAAGTGTCCCTGCGGCCCACATCATCCTGAGAGGAGAACAGAACCGACAGTCAGGAAAACGACTGACGGCTCTCAGAACTGACCCGGAGGGTGGACTCACCAGGGCTCCGAGCCGAAGGCGTACCACAGCAGCTGGAGGATCTGGAAACCCAGTCCGAGCAGAACCGTGTTCTTCTTACCGATGGTCCTCATTAACACGCTGAGGAGGAGCGTCTGACGGAGACACAAACACAGCTTCATCCTTCCTGAAACCTCCTCTTCCTCACCTGAGTCACAGAATCTTCAACGTTCCAACATTAAACCTCTCAAACATCTGAACACGTCTCACCTGCAAACACTCAACACGTCACAACCTGTGTGTGCGTGTGCATGTGTGTGTGTGTACCTGGGCGATGATGGAGAGGATTCCCACCATGGCGATGAAGCCGGCGATGGCTTCAGATGAAAACTGGATGACCTGAAACAGAAAAACAAAGACCTGCTGATGGTGGAAACAAACGCCTGCATGTCATTCACATGTCGTTCACATGTCTGAGCTGTGAACACGCTGCTGAAGAAGAGGCTGCTCGTGTTCGGTAAACGATGATTCATCACATCTTTGTCTTTATTGTGTTCGTAAGTAATGAAAACGATGGTAAAGAATAAAGACTGTTCAAATGTAGACTGACATTAAATGAGCAGTTCAAATTAAACTTTATTATTTTATTCATGAGGTTCATGTTTCATGACGTAACATTTGTCACCTGAAGAACGTTGAATTCATTGGTGGACCAACATTTTCATAAATAAATGAAAAACATTGTAAACGTCACAAAAATTGACAAATTTCAGCAAAGTTACAGAAAAAACCTCTTTCAGGACAGTTTTGTTTTAAAAGATGTTCAGCAGCTCAACGTGCATGTGTGTGAGTGAGTGAGTAAGTGTGTTACCTGCTTCAGGTAGAGGAAGAAGCTGGAGTACTGTCCGGCTTCAGGCAGGTAGGACAGGAACACGGTGACACAGATCAGCAGCACCGTGGAGTCTTTACCTACTCGACGCAGCGACTGAACACAAAATCATCCAAATCAATCTGTCAATCGAGGAGCTGCTCCCTCGGAGTGGGCGGTTCGATCGGTTTTCAAGTTTCTGTTGGACGAAAACGGGCCAAAGCCTCGTTAAACTCACGGAGAAGGGGTCGGCCTGCTCCCAGGAGATGGGGAACCCCCAGGACGACAGTCTCATCTTGTCCGGCAGAGACTCGGGGACCAGGAAGAACACGAAGGCGATGTCGGCCACAGCGATCACCGTGGCAACCAGGACCACCACGCTGTCTCCGTAATGAGCGGACAGGTAGGCCCCGATGGCCGGGCTCGTCACCAGACTGGCAGCGAAGGTCGCCGACACCTGAACAGAATTTAATTCAACGAAAAATGTTAAATCCCGTCATCTGGACCAGTTTCTTTAAGTGAGACACGTTTCGTCCCCATCCAGAGGACTTCCTCAGTCTACGACCTGCCAACCACATCTGTCCCACAGTTAGCCTTCACTGCTGTGTTTCAACACGACCTCCTCTTGGAATCTCAGAAGGAGACGTTTAATGTGCAAACACACCCATCCAAAACAATCCATCATGTGCAAGGGACGTTATTACGTATTAATAATTTAATTCAGTTTATTTCTGTAAATTCAAAAAGGTTCAACAGAAGTCGTCTCAGGGCACTGAACAGAATCATTCACACTTTATTAAAAACAATTAATAAAAGTTCTCTATCTCAGGAAGCAGCAGATTGTGTTGAATCTTCACTTCGTCACAGTCTGATCCTGAGCGAGCACAAAGGAGACAGTGGAAAGGAAAAACTCCCTTTAACAGGAAGAAACCTCCAGAAGAAGCAGCTCAGGACGAGCGGACATCTGCTTCAACCAGCTGGTTTGAGAGGACAGGAAGGACAAACAAACAGAATTAAACTAACATAAAAATATTAAAAAATAAACAATTGGTTTCAGCAGCAGAGACTTCTGACGGTAACTGCTCTCTATATTTATTTTAATACAAAATATAAATACATGTTTTTATTTCAACTGGGGTTTTATATCATGAAAAGAGAAAAATAATCCTGAGGGTTTCAGACCCGCCTAAAGTCCTTGAAAGGAACGACGCAGGAACAGATTCACGCCAGCAGGGGGCGGTGCTGTTTCATTCATCAGTTACTTGTACAGGACTCAAACTGCACGTGTTCATTTATCTTAACCAGCTTTATATCATAAAGAGCCTGAACATCTAAACATGGAGCAGGTCAGGAGAAAAACCTGAATGTGGGATCACACCAGGTCCAGGACCACGTCTGCTCCTGTTTGTGTCGTTACACTGACCACTCTGCTGTGAGGTGTGTGTGTGTGTGTGCGCGTGTGTGTGTGTGTGTGTGTGTGTGTGTGGTTACAGTTACCAGTCCATATGCCGTGCTTCTCTCATGCTCCTCTGTGATGTCAGCGACGTAGGCGAAAATCACCGAAAAGGTTACGGAGAAAATCCCTGAGACTGAGATCAGAGCGAAGTACCACCTGAAGACACACACACCTTTAAATTAGACCTTCACTTCACCACTTGCTCTCGATGAGATCGGATGCTTCCCTCCCTCCCTCTCTGCTTTGCTGCTGTCTGTCTGTGAAACTGCTTCTGAGCCTCTCTTGTATCTTCTGAAACATAATTATAGACTTGTTCTGACCAGTTGGTCCCTCAACTCAATTTACAACATTTCTTCTAGAGAAGACAGACTTTAGGAGAGCCGATTTGCCCTGTTGGCACGCACACAGCTGGATATCTCATCGACTGGAAGACTTGATGTGTCTATCTCTGCTGCCATCTGTGGATTTTAAGGACGCATATTTAATTGGACTTTCGATAACTGGTTCCTGCTTTTTTTGGATTCAGCTGGTGCTGGTTTTATCTACAATCAAGGAAGTCATCAGAAGCAAATTTGGACCCGATCACGCTGCTTGTCTTTATGATGGCTTGGTTCGTGCCTCGAGTACCCAGACTCAAATGCTTTGGGCTGAATGGATCAGATCTTGGGGATTTTACTCAGTCACGTTCCATCGGTGTGGCCATGTATTTTGGACATTTCGAAACCGAGTGGACCAACACAGACTCAAGGTTGATGTCATTAAGTTCTGCCTGTCCCCAAAACAACTGTGTGTTTATCTAAGTTTTGGTCGCCTTGGTGTCCTTGAAGGCCATCTTATCTGAATTCACCTGGAGAACATGTGATCTGATGCTCACCACCCCCTCCCTGAGGAATTTCCAACTGATAACCAGATGAAACCAGCTGAATAAACTTTGTGTCATCATTTCAGGACTCTGGATTGTCAGGGGTTATTCTCGGCCATTCCTCGACATCCCTGGAGAATGTTTATGGATCTCACCGGAGAACATTGGCTGATTATTACATATTTATCAGAACTCTTACAGTGACCTTGAGAGCATCTATGAACATTGATGACTGCTCTCATCTCCCCCCTCTGCAGATTGTCTATGTAAATATGTGCTTGTTTGTGCAAGATGTTTTTTTAATTTGAAATCAGGTCTCTCTTGTAAATGAGTCCTCGAGGCTCAATGGGATTTACCTGTATAAATAAAGGTTGATTGATTAATATTAGGTGTTTTTTCTCAGGCAGGAAAAAAAAAGTCTGATAGGAATTGTTTTTGCCTCCAACTCCTCCATGTGTCCAGTTAACCACTTTTTATTGTTTGTCCAATCAGGTCTCACTTGTAAATGAGTCTTCGAGGCTCAATGTGATTTATCTGTTTAAATAAAGGTTGAATGGAAAAAAGACTGCAGCTGATTCTTATCGGTTTCATTTGATCAATTATTTATTTAATTATCTTAACCTGCACGTCTTCCTCACACCGAGTCATTTATTTCAGGTGGTTCAGCTTCTACAGACGTTACGGTAGCCTAACGACCCGCGGGTCGAGGCTGAAACACCAGAACATCACCAACAGCTGAGAAGAAGCGTCTCCACCTGCTCAGACTCATTCAAACGTTTGCTTCACGTGTTCACAGTCAAAATAAAGCCCGAGCACAAAACTCATTCCAGTTAAAATCTGACCTGGGAGCAGCTGAGCCCAGTCCGACAGAACCTCTGGAGTCCTGCTGGTCCGTCCACCACGGCACTCTGACAACTCGCTGACTTTATCGTTTATCTCATCAAATTAAATCTTTTTACTCTGCGTCATAAAAAGTGAATGATGTGAATTAAACTCAGTTTTATGAGTAACAGAAAATCAGCATTTAAAAGTAAAATAAAGACTTTTTAAAATATTAAAAACGGTGTTTCCTTTTCTTTCCATTCCACCTGGAAATAAACGCAGAACCTCTTCAGGTCTGAGTCCAACGCCATGAAGAAGATTTCCTTTAAAGACAAACGTTGGTTTCAGTGGAGATGTTGAGACTTCTGATGACTTCTTTACGTTTTAAATTCAAACAACAACAACAACAACACCCTCCGCCTCTCTCCGGTGGTTTGACAGGCACGTCCCTCAGGGAGGAGACCCTGGATCAGACCCATGTGGTCTGGGAACACCTCAGGGTCCCTGAGAGGAGCTGGAGGTCTGTGACCCGACCACAGGGAAGGAGAAGATGACCCCCCCTGTTGAAGACTCAACATCTGTGTGACGTCGCCTGAAGGCAACACTTTCACCTCCATGATTCATCGGACCTCACGTCTGTCAGAACCGACTGACCCAGAACATTTATTAACCTCAGTCTAAAATCTGTCAGAAGACAAAACAACACGTGAAAATATTAAAGTCCAAGCCCGACTGGTTGAGGTTCTGCAGCCTGAAGCAACGAGCTTCAGACAGGTCCAGACTACGGACAGAACCGTCAGACGGGTCTGTTCTCAGACCGTCTGCCGCTCTGGTGTCTGAGAAAACCATGAAGATCTGCAGACAGGAGGAGGACCCCTGGGAGCAGCAGGAGCAGCTCACATGAGGAGCATGTGACGCTTCAAAGTGCAGCAGCCGAGCTCTGGATCAGAACCGCAGCTGCAGACAGAACTAAACAAATACAGTTTGAACTCGTTAAATTAACGTTCTGTCTTTAAGATGGTGGAAAAGACGCAGCTCATTAAACCTCCAGGAGCAGAACTTCAGATGATCTCTGATGAAACGTTCCATGTTTTTCACTCGGAGTCCTTCAGAAACATGAATAAATAAACCTGAAGGTCACGTCTGCGTAGAAACACAAGAAGCTGCTCGTAAAGTAACTGGATCTGACCTGGTGCCAGCCGTTTAACCAGAATCACTTCTAGGAACGGTCCAGCAGAACCACCAGGTAACAGACAACAACCGTACGGTAATTAAGCTTCAGCCTCCGACACCAGCCTGGACTGGGAGTTTACAACACAAACAGAATATTTGAGTAAAAACACGTTCGATTAAAATGCACTGACGATAAAACTTTACAGAAAAAAAGACCAAGTTTGGATTTTGGTTCTACTTTTAATCTCAAAATAACTTTCGGACATTTTGACTTTAATCTTGGATTATTCTTTAAACTTTTATATCTAGAAACAAAAACATCTTATTTTTCCCTCTTCAGATGTCCTCCAAGAGAGTCCTCCTCCAAGTGTGTCCTCTGTCCTCACTCTTGTCCTGTCCTCACTCTGTCCTCTGCATCCTGCCCTTTGTCCTCACTCTTGTCCTGTCTTCACTGTCCTCTGCATCCTCTGTCCTCACTCTGTCCTCTGTTCTCACTCTGTCCTCTGCATAGTCTGTCCTCACTGTCCTCTGCATCCTCTGTCCTCACTGTCCTCTGCATCCTCTGTCCCCACTCTGTCCTCTGTATCCTCCGTCCTCACTCCAACTACCTCCATGTCCTCTCTACCTGCATCCATGTATCTCCTCTTTGTCTTTTTCCTGCAGCTGCATTTCTAACATCCTTCTACCAATATACCCACTGCCCCTCCTCTGGACATGTCCAAACCACTGCCCCTCCTCTGGACAGGTCCAAACCACTGTCCCTCCTCTGGACATGTCCAAACCACTGTCCCTCCTCTGGACATGTCCAAACCATCTCAGTGTGTCCTCTCTAACTTTATCTCCCAGTTGTTCAACCTGTGCTGCACCTCTGATGATCTTCTCCATCCTTGTCTCTCCTAAGAAGAACCTCAACATCTTCATTTCTGACACTTCCAGTTGTCTCCTGTCTTTTTGTCCATGTCTCTGTCTCCAGACCAGAAAACATTGCTGGTCTTGTAAACCTTTCCTTAGACATTGAAACTGTTCTGCAGAACCAACTACAAGAATATCTCCAGAATCAAAACTTTGGGATGTGGACTCACCAGGGGCTGATCCTCATGAAGGGGATGGGGGCGCAGGTGAAGAAGACCGTGACGAGGAGGAAGGACTTCCTGCCCCAGGTGTCTGACAGCGCACCAATCAGAGGAGCCGACAAAAATGACAGGAAGCCCTGCGCCGCCGTGGCGAGAGAGGAAGGTTAGAAACAACATTTGAATCATCTGCTGGTTAGATGTTCAACTGTAAAGAGCTCGTTCTTCCAGATTAAAGCAGCTTTGACACACATGAGGGGGGCGTCACCAGGGACTGGACTTTATGAGATTAGATTTATAATCTGTCAGGAAATAAAACCAGCAGCAGTTTGACTCTGATAAGCAGCTGGTTCTGGGTCCAAACTGATGAAAGGTGCAACAAACTGAATCCGACCCGACGGGTCCATAAAACCAGAAACAGAAGAACAAAGTTCACGTTTCATTAGTTGTTCAAACAGAAACAGTGACGTCCATCCCCTGCTGGTAAATGTGGTTTTTAATCCCACTTAGTGTTTACGGACGTTTTCAGAACGTTATCGGTCATCAGGACGCGTCTGTCTGCCCAAACGGACCGACAGAACCCAGATCAGCGGTCAGACCGTCTCAGAGTGCAGATCCAACTGGTGCTACACCTTCAGCTCATCTGAGTTTACTTTAGCTGCTCTTAAAGCTGAACATGCTGCTGTCGAGATGAATAATCGTTTATCAGAAGCAAAAATAAAAACTGTTAAACAGAAAGAAAATGATCTGAGTGTCAAAGTTCATGCTCAATCATCCAGGTACAAAATCCAATAATGGTCAGTCAGGTCGTCTGGACGGTTTCTTTTTTTTTATTATTTTTATTTTGTGCCGAGACGTTTCACCCTCCATCTGGAAGGCTTCATCAGTCTGAGGAAACACCAAACAAAACTGACACCCCCTCATTACTCCAAAGTGGAAAAAACAGTTATGCTGCTGCTAAAATGGCCTCAGGTGCCCGCCCTCTTCCTCGACAACAGTATAAAATCCATTTTATACATGGATTATTACATGATGGATGGATGGGGCTGGACTGGGCTGGACTGGGCTGACGGACGAACGGACGGACGGATGGATGGATGGATGGATGGGGCTGGACTGGGCTGACGGACGGAC
>NC_056505.1:2935650-2943733 GCF_014905685.2 Nematolebias whitei
ATGGATGGGGCTGGACTGGGCTGACGGACGGACGGATGGATGGATGGGGCTGGACTGGGCTGATGGACGGACGGTGGATGGATGGATGGATGGATGGACTGGGCTGGGCTGGACTGACAGACGGTGGATGGATGGATGGATGGATAGATGGATGGAAGGACGGTGGATGGATGAACAGATGGATGGACAGTGGATGGATGGATGAATGGATGGACAGTGGATGGATGGATGGATGGATGGACGGTGTATGGATGAACGGATGGATGGACAGTGGATGGATGGACGGTGGATGGACAGTGGATGGATGAACGGATGGATGGACGGTGGATGGATGGACAGTGGATGGATGAACGGATGGATGGACAGTGGATGGATGGATGGTGGATGGATGAACGGATGGATGGACAGTGGATGATGGACAGTGGACGGATGGTGGATGGATGGACAGTGGATGGATGAACGGATGGATGGACAGTGGATGGATGAACGGATGGATGGACAGTGGATGGATGGTGGATGAATGAACGGATGGATGGCCGGTGGATGGACCTGTTGAGGGACTGCAGTCTCTGGTCTGAGATCAGGGATCTCCTCTGGTCCCTCCATCGAATGTTTCCAACAGAAGTAAGAACTCCTCCGTTTACGTTTGTCTGGTTGAAGCCAACTCGTTCACGGAGTTGAACCAACGATCACATTTCTCTCTCGGAGTAATCGGCTTCGGACACGGCCAGAACCAGAACCCTCACGAGGCTCGTCAGCGTCACCACTGCAGGTCCTGAAGCAGCAAAGCTTCTTTCCTGCCGCTTGTTTTTATCGATGCAAACACGACGTCAGCGCTGGACGTATCGTGCTCGTATATCTCCAGATACTTGATGACGTCACATACTGTGCAGGCACTGGCAGCCATTTTTAATGACCAGCTCTACTGGATCTGGATCTAGATGTGAACTGGATGTTTGACGTGGAACAGTTTTTATTTTCTACAGAGCTTTGAGCTGACAGGACCTAAACGATCTGGACTGAACTAATCAGAGGTCAAACTGGGTAAAACATGCTCTGCCTTAATAAAGGCGGAGGTCAAAGGTCGGAGCGTTTGTTGCGGCTGCGATTCAGATCTTACCTTGACGCCTTGAACGAGGCCATTCATCAGGAAGGTGTGCTGAGGGAACGTCTCATGAAGAACCTGCAGCAACAGAACAAAGAAGAGTCACGTCTGCAGGGCCCAAAGTTCAGACACAGTGAGGCTGCACGGAGCGAGTCGGTGACACTCGTGTGGGAAACATCTGCTCTGAGCTGAGAGAGAAGAATGCAGAGTGGAGGTTCTGTTGTTGATGGATCATTCCCACGAGTGTCTCGAGCGCAGGTGTGGAACAGAAAGAGGAACGGGTGTGGAAGAGAAAGAGGAACGGAGGAGCTGCTACAATAAAGACATTTTTATAAAGTGCAGCTTCTCCTCTTCAGAGCACAGAACATTCCCCACACATGAAGGAACGTCTCTGGAAGAGGAACGTGTGGCGACCACTTCACACCGACTTCAGATCGGTGGTTCCAACATGCAGGAAGCAACCTGTTCACTAAACCGTCAACAGCAGCTGCAGCTCATGGAACAAAGCATTCTGGGTAATATTCAGTATTTAATCATCAGGACTGTAAACGTGAACGTGTCCATGTGAAGAACACGCAGCGGCATGAAGCCACATTCAACCCGTCAGGAGACAGGAGGGCTTTGTGACTGACCTGAAGTGAAGGAAACCGTAAACAAACTTCAGGAAACGACTCGAGTGAACGCTGATCGCCAACAACTCAACGATGAAGCTGGTTCAACTAAACAGCGCCGTCTTCCCTCACGTCCTGTGAACACGGCGCCGTTTTCAACTAAAACTCTTCTGCTGCGTTTCGCTGTTCGTGTAAACGACCACAGCAGCAGTTTTCTCTGAAACCGAAGCTCGCTGGTTCGTGGTCTCAGAGTGGGGGTGGTGGAAACGTCCAGCATCGGTGTGAAACGGCGTGCGCACTACAGACGGCTGCGGTCGGTCAGTGGCGTTTCTGCTGATGAACAGCAGCAGTGGTGGAGAGCAGAGTGCTGTTTGTGCTGATCATCCTCTTCAACGCGTTGGAGCAACCCAACCTCGTTTTCGGTGGATCGAGCAGTTTTCATGCTGAGACTGACGTGTGGGCTCATGATGTTTGGTCCAGTAATCATCAGCACATTGACTAATCTCTGACAAATTGAATACAATATGAACGGTTTGATGAACATCTCAGCAGACACAGACGATTGATTTACAGAAACACTGATGGTTCATTGAGCGTCATCATCTTCATGTGAACAGTTTGATGACATGATGCACAATCAAAGGCTATTTTATCACTTTCTCTTCCTGCAGCTTCTTAATGTCTCACAGCAGCACTGGGTTGAGATGACGGTTAACTAAAACCCTTTACCTGTTCAGGTGAGCCTGTTACCATGGTGATCAAAAAGCTCTTCCTTCACGATCCTGAAACTGACTTTCAGTCCAAATTGGACGACAAGGCAGAAAATCTCTCTTCAACTCCCCCGGAGGGTTAATTAGAGACCAACGTTAATTGGCTTTGATGGATGAAGTCTGGTCTCCATGGTAACCGAGACTTCCCGTGAAAGTATTCAACTCTGGAAAATAATTCATGAATCTGTCACTGTGACACTAGTGTCACCGTCTCACCTGCGTCACATGCCAACATGTGCACCTGTTGCTGTGTGCGTACTCACTGTCAGCATGGGCGTGGTCAGCAGCCCCCAGGCGAAGAACTCCAGGAAGATCACGATGACGGCGTGAGTCACTCTGGCTCGACGTCGACCGGACTGCAACGAGCAGAGACGTAAACATCAACCTGCTTCCTCTGATGGCCCCCCTCAGCTGCACTGATGCATGATGGGTAATCCCACCAACGCTAATAACCTCATCATAATACGTTCCAACCAACAAGCAGCACTGACACTGAAACAGAACCGATCCAAAGTTAGGTTCTGTGAGAACAGGTGTGTGAAACTTCTTCAGGAACTAGAATAATCTCAGTTGACTTTTCACTAACAATGAAAAAAAAGAAGTTATTTTTTCTGCTTTAATAAGACAAACTGTTTAACTACCGACTCAGAACCTCTGCTGTAACAGAACCCGTCACTTTGCAGGGTTCTGTTACATTCCGGCACCAAGTGAGAGAAGATTTATGAAAAATTAACAAGTCTAGTCTGAAAACTGAAAACCCGCTCCAGGAACAGACAGAGGAGAACCCAAGTTTCATGGAGGACGGGTTCTGTTTGAGCTCAGTTGATACCCCACAGAACAGAACCAACTTGTCACTCTGTCCTCTCGATAAAGGTTATTCAAACTGCAGGGCTGTCACCTGGGAGCAGTCTAAGAACTGGAGCTGATTTTATGCTACAGATTAAAACTTTTTCATGAAGAACGCAGCACGTTAACTGGACAGCTTTAAAGCATTTACCTTTTAAAAATAAAATAATCTAAATTACTCGGATCATTTTATGGACTTCTTTGGTTCCCTCTGTTGTTGGGTGTGTCCTGATGAAGATCATCCAGAGTCTTCACAGTAAACTCCTGGGTGTGTGGTACACGGAGGGGGATTCTGTCCCTCTGACCCAGATTAGCTTTAAAAACTTAAACCGCCTGAAGAGGCTGATCTGAGAACAGCAACACATTTAGAGCCAACAGGAAGTGCTGGTTGTTCCGCCCACAGGAAGAAGAAACGCCTGAGCTCAGGCCAGTTTCTGCCACACACAAAATAAACAGGACGGGACGGCAGAAAAACTTGAGGTCAAACAGCGTCCACCTCACCGAGTGTAAATCCTCTTTATGTGACGCAGCTCAAAATTATCCTTCAAATGTTTCAAACTTTCAACCCCAGTTCAGAAAGAGATGGGACATTGTGAAAAATGTAAATAAACCCTGCATGGAAGGAGTTGTAAATCCATATTTATTCACTAAGGAACATCTGAAATGTTGAAAGTAGAACATTGTTCTCCGTTTTGGGAAAACAAAGCTAATTTGAATTTGATGGAGCAACACGTTTGTTTAAAACGGTTCCAGGGAAACGATACGCCGAAACAGTCAGAGGTGCCAATCAAAAACAGCTGGAGGAGATTGAAATTGTAACTTCTTCTTTCGGCTTTTCCCTCTTCAGGGGACGTCACAGCAAAACATCCTCCTCCATCTCACTGTCCTTTGTGTCCTCTGTCCTCACTCCAACTACCTCCATGTCCTCTCTAACTGCATCCATATGTCTCCTCTGTTTGTCTTTTTCCTGCAGCTGCATTTCTAACATCCTTCTACCAGTATACCCACTGTCCCTCCTCTGGACATGTCCAAACCACTGTCCCTCCTCTGGACATGTCCAAACCACTGTCCCTCCTCTAGACATGTCCAAACCACTGTCCCTCCTCTAGACATGTCCAAACCATCTCAGTGTGTCCTCTCTAACTTTATCTCCCAGTTGTTCAACCTGTGCTGTACCTCTGATGATCTCATTCCTGATCTTCTCCATCCTTGTCTCTCCTAAGAAGAACCTCAACATCTTCATTTCTACTTCCAGTTCTGTCTCCTGTCTTTTTGTCCATGTCTCTGTCTCCAGACCATACAACATCGCTGGTCTCACCACTGTCTTGAAAACTTTTCTTTTGACCTTTGCCGACACCTTTTTGTCTCAAATGCTGCCAACGTTTTCACATTTATCGATATGCCAGGTAACGCTTTGCTCTGTCCTGTCTGTGAAACTGCTTTACAGCCTCTCTTCTACAAATCTTATGAATCATAATTCTGCTATGGATTTGATCTGTTGGTCCCTCAACGTAATTGATAACATTTCTTTAAAGAGAAGACAGGCTTTAGACGAGCTGACTTGTCCTGTTGGCACGCACACAGCTGGATATCTCATCGACTTGGAAGATTTTATGATGTGTCTCTCTGCTGTCAATCGTGGATGTTAAGGACGCATACGGATTTACGATAACTGGTTTCCTGTTTTTTGGATTGGGCTGGTTCCTGGTCTATCGACAGGCAAGGAAGTCGTCTGCAGCAAATCTGGACCTGGTCAGGCTGCCTGCCTTTATGATGGATTGGTTCGTGCCTCGAGCACCCAGACTCAAATGCTTTTGACAGGATGGATTAGATCTCGGGGAATATTCTCGGGCACAGTCCGATGGTGTGGCCATTTAATTTGGATGTTTCAGAACCGAGAGGACCAACACAGACTCAAGGTAGACATAATCAGTAGAGTTCTGCCTGTCCCCAAGGCAATCGTGTTTATCTGAATTCAGCTCCCTGACTGGCCTTGCAGGCCACCTTATCTTAGTTTGCCTGGAGGCTATGTGAACCTTGATGTTCTGCCCCTCCCCCCTCCCACCGAGGAAGTCTACAGACCAATCCGAGGGACCCAGCTAAGCACACATTCTGTCATCATTTCGGAACTCTTTGGATTCTATCCGACGTCGTCCTTGGCCGTCCTTGGCCGTCCTTGGCCGTCCTCGGCCGTCCTCGGCACCCGAGAGTGTCCGGATCTCTCCAGAGGGAACTATGTGAACCGAGCGATTTACCACTTTTATCTGAACTCTTGCAGTGCCTGTGTGTGCTCTCTGGACATGCTCACCGCCCTTGCGTCCCCCCCTGCAGAATGTCGGCGTCATTATGTGCAAGTTTGTTTTTTTTTCATTTTCATGCTTTTAATCTTCAGCCAAAGATGAAGAGCATGTTACAATTTTTTTTTGCCTCCAAAACCTATGTTGTCACTTTCACCACTTTATTGTCTGTCCAAACAGGTCTCACTTGTAAATGAGTCTTCGAGGCTCAATGTGACTTATCTGTTTAAATAAAGGTTGAATGAATGAATGAATCACTCCTGAAGCTTTTCTCCATCCATTCCATCTTGCCTGGACTTTCTTCTTCACCTCTTTACCACACTCCCCATTTTCCTGGACAGTGACCCCACTATACTGAACAATTATTGACTAATCTCCAAACTCTGTATTTTAGCTAAGGTCTTAAAAAAACTGGTAAATACTCAAGTCAAGAAGTATTTTGGGCTCTTAATATTTTATCTTCCCTCCAATCTGGCTTCAGAAAACAACGTAGCACGACTGCTTCACTAAAGGTTCTTCAAGTTCAAGTTTCTTTATTGTCATTTGCATCACATGTAGTACTTGAGGTGGAACAAAATTGTGTACTCAAGATTCCAGTTACACCCAAAAATAGCAAAACTATAAAGTATAAAAAGAAACAGTGCATAATGATCCAAGATGTACACTAATTTTAATGATGTTGTAATGTTGTTAATAATGTTAATAAGTTAATAATGTAATAAGTTTTAATGATGTTGTTGAAGCTTTGGATTACTGTGTTGCACTTTACTTAGACCTGTCCAAAGCCTTTGATACTGTAGATCATGACATTTTATGCCACAAGATCTCAGATAGTCGCTCCTCAGATCACACTGTTGGCTGGTTCTCAAACTATCTCTCAGGTTGGAGGCAACGTGTTCGACATAACGGTACTTCACCTAGCTACCTAATGGTCACTAATGGTGTGCCACAAGGCTCAATTTCAGGTCCCACTCTTTTTACAATTTATATAAATAATGTCGGTCAAAACATTCATGACGCATCCTTGCATCTCTATGCCAACGACACTGTTTTCTATTGACGAGCTAACAGTTGCCAAGGTTTTCCAGTTTCTACAGTCTGCATCATACATCAACCAGTCAGACTGATTCCATCTCAAACTGGTTCTAAATGCTGACAAAATCAAAGAGATGTTTTCAAACAGAAAGTAGGTGTCAGCAGCTCTTCGTCCTATCTCATCCATGCATGGTGTTCCTATTGAGTTTGTTGATTCTTACAAAAACTTGGGAATTATTGGGAATTTTAGACGATGCACATCTCTCTTTTAAACCACATACTGGAAAACGTGATAAAGAAACTGAAATTAAAACTGGGTTTCTTTTTCAGAAATAGATCTTCTGAATGCCAGAAAACATCTTGTAACTGCAACTTTCTTACTGACTATTGATTGATTATGGTGAGATTATGAACATGAATGCCCCTTCCCGCTTGCAGATGTTGGCCGCTGTCTATCACGGTACAATAAGGTTCATAACTGGTTGTAACTACCGTACCCATCACTGCACCCTGTACTCACTGGTCAGTTGGTCTTCATCATCTACATGTAGGCTCTCACACACTGGTTCATTTTCATCTATAAATCCCTCCTTGGTCTGCTGCCTTACTACATCGCCTCCTACTTGTCACGCCATCAGTGCAGTTACAACATGCGCATCATTGCCTGCTGCGTTCCCTCAGTCCGGACTGAACTTGGAAAAAAAGCCTTTTCTAACTCAGCTCCTGCAACTTGGAACACCTTGCAACAAGAACTGAAGCCGTCCACCTTAAGGGATTTTAAACTTTTAATAATGTCAATATAAACATCAAAGCAAATATGTAGTCGGTCTAAAACAGGTCCCTCTTGAAAATGAGTCCTCGTGACTCAATGAGACGAACCTAAAGGTTGAATTAAAAAACAGTTCTGTTCTGGACCCCGCTACATTAAAACCAGGTCTGAGTCTGATCACACACAGTTCATCCACAGATGCTGCATAAAGCTCTATCAAACAAAGAAGAAGACAGATGTGAACACCATCCAGAACCACTGCAGTCTTGTCTGGACCAGAGCTCATTTCAAATGGACTGAGGTGAAGTCCAGAACTGTTCTGAGGTCAGACAGATCCAAATCTGAAGTTCTATTTGAACACCACGTCCTCCAGACTAAAGAGGAAAGGGATCATCCAGAATGTTAGTTCACATAAAAAGAGACTTCCTGATAGTATGGGGGTGCATTAAAGCATCTGGCATGAGCAACTTAAACATCTGGAAAGACTCCAGCAATGAAGAAAACCATCTACAGGTTTTAGAACAACATCTGTTCCCATTCAGCAAAGATCAAAGACTGCAGAACAGCTAGAATCCTTCAACAGACCAGAATGGGAAAATATTCCCTCCAGAACCTCCAACATCTGGTCTCCTCAGGTCCTCCAGAACCTC
>NC_056505.1:2943743-2943961 GCF_014905685.2 Nematolebias whitei
AGAACCTCCAACAACTGGTCTCCTCAGATCCTCCAGAACCTCCAACAACTGGTCTCCTCAAGTCCTCCAAAACCTCCAACAACTGGTCTCCTCAAGTCCTCCAAAACCTCCAACAACTGGTCTCCTCAGGTCCTCCAGAACCTCCAACAACTGGTCTCCTCAGGTCCTCGTAAACCTCCAACAACTGGTCTCCTCAGATCCTCCAAAACCTCCAACAA
>NC_056505.1:2943971-2947450 GCF_014905685.2 Nematolebias whitei
GTCTCCTCAGATCCTCCAAAACCTCCAACAACTGGTCTCCTCAGGTCCTCCTAAACCTCCAACATCTGGTCTCCTCAGATCTTCCAGAACCTCCAACAACTGGTCTTCTCTGGTCCTAATTGTTTACAGGCAAGTTTGAGAAATGACTTTTGTTTGTATTGACATTTTACAGAGCACTCCAACTTTTCTGAGCAGGTTTTAGGAACTACTTTTGAACCATCAGTATTCTGTACAGAGAAGCAGGTCTGAGGACCATCTTCAGGATGATGGATGTGTGGTATCAGCTGCTGATCTCCTTCCACCATGAAACTCTCCAGCTGTTTATAAAGTAGGAAAGTGGAAAATTAACCTGTTTATTTGAATAACTTCTTCCTCTCTGGACCAGTATTTACTAGTTTACAGACTCTCTGCCAGACTTGGAGCATGAAGCTCAGCAGGACTCGTCAGACCTGCAGAGAAAACTGGAAGGACAATAGCAACATCATCTAACCACGAAGACGAGGAGCTGCTTTCATGTCATGGGTCTTTGTTCCATAAAACTGGGTTGAAATTAATATCCGACTCTACAAACTCATATTACTGACTGCTTTGTCTGACAAGTCGACAGAAACATCACGTTAAAGCGTTTTTATATTCCCCTCGTGTAAAACTAAAACCCCACATCGGTTTAATGTGAACTGGTTAGTTTTATAAGTAAAACGTTAACTGGATAGTTTTAATAAGTAAAATGTGAACTGGATAGTTTTAATAAGTAAAATGTGAACTGGATAGTTTAATAAGTAAAATGTGAACTGGATAGTTTTAATAAGTAAAAGAATAAAATGTTGCTGTTTTGACAGAAACTTCAGATCAGACGGTGAGCTAACAGCTAGCTTGTTAGCTATCTTTACGGAAGAAGCTAAACCAACATCTGAATCGCCTCTACAGATTATAATCTGACGCGTCTGGTTAGTAAATAAGTAACGAGTTTGTGGTTAGTTGTTTTTTAACCACACACACACCGACGCCAGCTCACGGCGCTAACCGGCCAGCACTCACCGAGCTCCGGACCAACATTCTGCCGTTGGCCTCGGTCTCTCCTTTCTCCCGGTTCGCCTCACATCTTGCCGTAACGATTTTCAGCTCCAGTTCCCGGCACTGGACATCCTCCCGAGGTTTCTCCGTTTTTTCCAGCGTGTCCCGCCGAGTGGATCAAGCGTCATGTACTCCGGACCGATCGATGGCGAACAGTGCTCAGAGTCTGTAGTCTCGTTTTTACAGAAATTCCTCTGCACTGATTGTAACTTTGACGTTTTGTCGTTTTGTCTGTCGTGCGCGGGTACACCGAGCGGGCGGTGCTACGGTTTCTTCACGCAGAGCGGAGAGGTGAAACAAACTCCGCTCAAAGGCGCTACTCTTACTCTTGTAACGAACACTCTTTAAACGACCAACGACATCTGGCTATAGATTAGCTCCGCCTACAACGGCCAAGTTAACCGGAGCGCACGCGCCGCCTGCCGGGCTGCAGCTGTCACTGCACTGCAGCGTCGTTTCATTAACTTTGCGTCTCGAGAAGGTGCCCTTTAGTGAAACAGGCGCCCTCAGAGGAAATACACGCTGATGCCACGTGAACAGGTGTTAAAACTTGCAGTGAGGAAATACAGGTAACCAAAACGACCCACTACTTAGAAGGTGACGTTCTCCTGGATCACTATTTTGCAAGAGGCAGGAAGGCGGGACTCGACGGTGGAAGAATTTTTAGCCTGAACGCGTGCGCGTGTCAAGACATCTGCTTACAGGATGCTACTTCCTGTATTGACTTTTCACATCAAAAGCCCGTCTGTGTATCTTTTTTATTTTTTAATTAAAAAAGTAAAAGAAGCCAGCTGCCTTTTTAAAACTCTAACAGTCATTTAATTCAGCATGGTTACCTTCACACCAAACCCAACAGTTTGTTGCAATAACTCATGAAATTTATTCCACAACTTTAATGATCCATTTAAACAACAAGAATGTTTAAATTGGACATGGAAAAACAATAGAAATATATATTTAAAGTAATGGTTCCTTCTTCCACCTGCGTAATATCACTAACATTAGAAACATCTGATCTAAAGATGATGCAGAAAAACTGGTCCATGCATTTGTCACGTCTAGACTGGACTATTGCAATGGTTTATTATCTGGGTGTCCAAATAATTCTTTAAAACGTCTTCAGTTGATCCAAAATGCTGCTGCCAGAGTCTTAACTGGAGTTACTGGGAGAGATCATATTTCTCCAGTTTTAGCTTCTCTCCATTGGCTCCCTGTCAAATCCAGAATAGAATTCAAAATCTTACTTCTAACCTACAAAGCTCTCAACAACCTAGCTCCATCTTATATTTGAGATGTTCCATATTTTCCTGACAGAACACTTCGCTCTCAGCAGACCTGTCTCCAGAAGAATTTAGCTGTGGGGGCTGAGGAATATGTTGGAGGGGGCAATAAATAGTCATTTTATTTTATATAAATACATAAATAAATGTTTACGTAACCATGCAACTGAAATAACCTTGTTGTTTATTAATACAAAACAAATAACTTAAACAGCGACATGTGGTCACCAGAAAATGCTGAGAAATTGTGTTCAAGTTTTCATAAACAATTCTTGCATAAATCTTATAACTAATATTAATCATTGTGCTTGAAATGCACTAACACCAGAAACTTGAAGGCAACTACACGAACTTCTCCTGAAAAGAGGTGAAAATGTTTTTAAAAATACTGAACAATTTTAATATTTCCACTCTTTTGTCGAACAAACCTGACATGCAAATAAAAAAACAGGAAAATCCATCATAAAAAAATAATTGAACTCAATAATCAGATTTTCTGTAAAAATGGATTGAACAGGTTCATCTTTTCACACTCGAGTAAGGGGTCCATCTTTTTGGCATATTACCTTATCAAAGCGTCTTCTTCACCTTCTTCTTCTTCTTGTGATATTGTTAGCATTTGGAAAACCGCTAAGGTCACAAAGGTGCAGGACTTCAAGGACTCAGGGTCCACTGTCCAGGAACATGGGGAGTGTGGTGAAGAGGTGAAGAAGAGAGTCCAGGCAGGATGGAGTGATGGAGAAAAGTTTCAGGAGTGATGTGGGATAAAAGGGTGTCAGCAAAGGTCAAAGGAAAAGTTTACAAGACAGTGGTGAGACCAGCTCTGTTGTATGGTCTGGAGACAGAGACATGGACAAAAAGACAGGAGACAGAGACATGGACAAAAAGACAGGAGACAGAGACATGGACAAAAAGACAGGAGACAGAACTGGAAGTGTCAGAAATGAAGATGTTGAGGTTCTTCTTAGGAGAGACAAGGATGGAGAAGATCAGGAATGAGATCATCAGAGGTACAGCACAGGTTGAACAACTGGGAGATAAAGTTAGAGAGGACACACTGAGATGGTTTGGACATGTGCAGAGGAGGGACAGTGGTTTGGACATGTCCAGAGGAGGGACAGTGGT
>NC_056505.1:2947460-2958355 GCF_014905685.2 Nematolebias whitei
CCAGAGGAGGGACAGTGGTTTGGACATGTCCAGAGGAGGGACAGTGGATATATTGGTAGAAGGATGTTAGAAACGCAGCTGCAGGAAAAATACAAAAGAGACATATGGATGCAGTTAGAGAGGACATGGAGGTAGATGGAGTGAGGACAGAGGACACAGAGGACAGAGTGAGATGGAGGAGGAGGATTCGCTGTGGAGACCCCTGAAGAGGGAAAGGCTGAAAGAAGATTTACACGGTGTTATAATTTGTCTTGGGTGGGGGGATACCAGAATGGGCCGGCCCACCCTCTGGCGCTGGGCCCAACTCTCAGACTGCAGGTTTACTTCTGGTTCCTAGAGTTTCCAAAAGCAGAATGAGAGGAAGATCTTTCAGTTCTCATGCTCCTCTTTTGTGGAACCAACTTCCAGTTTCTGTCCATGAGGCTGACACATTGTCCAGTTTAAGACTGGGATTAAGACTTTCCTTTTTGATAAATCCTATAGTTAGGGTCGGCTTGTTATGCTGCTATAGACTTAGACTACTGGAGGACAAATCATTTCCATAAATGATTTGCTAAAATTGAATAGTTTTCATTTGATACTATTTCTATCTTAACACGTTGACCTGCCATTGTGTATCTGTTCTTACCAAACCCAGCCGGTCGAAGCAGATGGTCCTCTTGTCCTGATCCTGGTTCTGCTAAAGGTTTCTTCCTCATGAGGGAGTTTTTCTTTCCACTGTCGCCTTCGTGCTTGCTCAAGATGAGAGTTGAGACTCAGTCTGCTCCTCAGATAATTAATGTTATTAACCTACTTTTTATGTGTATGAATGTTTTGTGCAGCGCCCTGAGCCGACTTCTGTTGTGACTTGGCGCCATATAAACTGAAATTAATGTCTGTACAAGTAATCAGATTGCACTTCATGTGCAGATTTAGTAAACTAGAAAGATTAATGTGTCAAAACATAATTGTTGCTGATTGATGGTTAAATCTACGAAATACCAAAGCTACCACATTTTGACTACTAATAAAAAAATAAAATGGTCTTTAACTTTCACTCTGACTTGTCATTTTATGACAATGCAGTGGGACAGACTTTTATTTTGAAGGGCACGGACACTTTCCCGCCCTTCCGCCATCTTGGCGCAGCCAGCTTGACGCAGCGGAGCCAAACGGAGGCAGAGCGGATCAATTTGGAGCTTCGGCGGCTGATCGGGATAATGCAGCGCCGTTGACTGCCGTGTCGGTAAGTGACTGCGGCCTGTCGCTCCGCGCACCGAGCCCGGTACCGAGCCGTCCGTCCGGGCTCACGGTCCCCGCGGAGCGCCGAGCTGGGCAGCGTGTTCCCCCCCTCCCCCAGCAGCAGACCTCCCCTTTCTTTGTTCGTCTGCGCCTTTTCTTGCGCCTCTGCGGGTTTTGTAAATAGTGGCGCAACATGGCCGCCGTGTTGCGGGAGGAGCGCGGTCAGCCGCGCGCTGCTCGTGAACGTTCCTCGCGGGCTCGTGGTGTTTTCGTGGCGGCGGTTCTCCTGGAGAACCTCTGCGCGCACATCTTTATCATCAGCAGCCACAACAAGCCGCGCTGCAGCTCCGGGCGCCGCCGCCGCCAGGGGGCGCTGTTGTCCCGCAGCAGGAAAATAAAACAGGCGAGGTTCGTGCTGGTCCCGACCCGCCTCCTGTCTGGATCTTGTTATTATAAGTCAAATGTTTTTATGGTTCCAGCCCTGCAGCCGCACAGAACCAGTATTTTAGGAGCTCTAATGGTGTTTCTCTAAACCAGAGTGAGGCGTTGAAGCACCTCCCCAGTCCACACACACCTCACCTGCAGCCGGTGACATCACCTGCCTGTGTTGAAACGCCACATGATGAACTAGAGAAAAACCGGTTTTACTTCAGTGACTCTGAAAGGCTGATGAACTTATTGTCCTGCTGGACCTCCACCATCCACGTAGAACAACCTAACAAGGTAAAGTCAGCTCCTCTGGACGGATTCTTTGTTGAAACGTTTCGTCTTTTATCCAGAAGACTTCTTCAGTCTGAGGAGCTGCAACAAAAGTGACTTTTAAACCCCAAAATACATTAAAGACTGGTTCATCCCAAAGATCCAGTCCCCCGGCACAAACAGAGTAATATTGTGTATGCTGTTCAGTGTCAGGAGGGTGATCAGTCTTACATCGGGGAAACAAAACAGCCACTGGCCAAAAGGATGGACCAGCACAGAAGATCACCATCATCAGACCAGGACTCTGAGGTCTACACTCATCTCCAGGCCAGAGGTCACTCTTTCAGGGATGAAGATGTTCACATCCTGGACAGAGAGGAACGATGGTTTGAGAGAGGAGTAAAGGAGGCCATCTTTGTGAAAAGAAACCGTCCATCATTAAACAGGGGCGGAGCCTCCAGGTTCAACTGTCCCCCTCTTACAATGCTGTGATTGCTAGTATCACTCAGCCTTCAGGTGCTGATGGTCCTTCTTGACCATGTGAGCAGCTGGTTCTGGATGTCAGCAGCAAACTGGTTCATGAACTATATAAGTGGTCTTTTGTATGTACTGAAGGAGAGCTGCTCTCTTCTCTCACTGGAAGATCTACACAGTTCCTGCTGCAGAGGAAAAGTTCACAACATCTTACAGGACACGATCTGTTTGAACTGTTACCATCAGGGAAACTGCAGATCCATCAAGACCAGAACAAACGGATTTAAAAATAGTTTCATCCACCAGCCGCTGCTGAACTTAACACTGGATAAGTGCAACAAGGGACACGTTTGTGTAATATCAGTTTACTTGTGTTGCACATTTGGAGTGTTTAAAATCTGCAATTATTACCTTTTATACAGTTTTTATATATATCTGTGTGTGTGTAATTATTTTGTTACACTGTGGGAAGCAAACCCAATAAAAAAATAGGTGAAAAGGTCTATTCTGTTTTTCAGACTGAGTTTGTTGCAGCTCCTCAGACTGAAGAAGTCTTCTGGATAAAAGATGAAACATTTCAACAAGAAGACTCCGTCCAGAGGAGCTGACTTAGCTTCGTTAGAAACAGGAATAGTTTTAAAACTCCAACACTTTGTGTGTAAAAAATGAACCCTGATACACTTTGGACCTCCCTCACTGGACCCGAGTCATCTTTAATGACCCCAACAGATTCTGGAAAACCATCAAGTCTCTCTCAGGCACCCCCCAATCATCTGACCTCCATCACAACTTCTCGTTAACTCTGTTCCTGTGTCAAATAAGCACGAGATCCTGAACTGTCTCAAACATTTTGTTGCTTCTGGTTCTTTATTTGACACAGTTACTAATCGATATAAACAATTTAAAATCCTCAGAAAAACTGTACAAATAAATAAATGTTCAACTTTTATTTGTGTTTAGCCTTCAAAGAAATTTGAAATCACCGTCAAACATAAAACTCTCAACTTTGTCATTATTAATAGTTATAACTTTAAACAACAACATACTTATTATGTTATTCTTAATGATTTAAACAAAAGTGATTCAGCCAGGCTAAAAAATAAAAATGCTCAGAGTTGCTGCAATAAACAGAAAAAAGAGTGAGTCAAGTTCAAGTTCTCAGGTCGGGGTCCCAGTTACACCCAACAATAGCAAAAATATAAATTGTAAAAAGAAACGGTAATAAAGATATAAACTAAGAAATATGCTAAACACTGATGGTGCAAAACAATACGCCGAACAACAGCAGCATGAACATGAGTCTGTGTGAGCAGATGTGAGATCAGCATCATGGATAATCAGCAGCACGAACATGAGTCTGTGTGAGCAGATGTGAGATCAGCATCATGGATAATCAGCAGCACGAACATGAGTCTGTGTGAGCAGATGTGAGATCAGCATCATGGATAATCAGCAGCACCTAGCACCAGTCAGAGATATTACAGGTCCAACATCTTCAGCGTAGAGTAACAACAAACACGTTGTGGAGGGGCGATGATTCATGACAGCCTCTAGAGGTTTCTGCCAACAAATACCAGCTGCTCTACATTATCTGGCTTCAGCCCTTTGCAAGTGACAGTGTTGCCACCTGTACTGAAAACCCTCTCAGGTGGGGAACTTGTGGCCTGATGGTTTTCCAGTTGGCTTACTGTGGGGAAGTTCTTTTGGTAGAGCTTCCACCAGTCCAGAGGATTTGACTCGTCGTCGGCACCTGGAGACAAAAGGTAGTTGCTGAGCTCCCTCTCAACTACCTGCTTTGCACTCAAGCCTCCTGTGTCGGAAGTGGCGGGCCTATGGAAAAAAGCTAGACAGACACTTCTTTGTTTTCTTGGCTGGAGGACCTGCTGCAGAAGCATCTCCAATGTCTTCTCCAACCGCAACAGCTCTCTCTCCCTTCCACATCTCCATCATCACAGCCCTCTCCTTGATGTGCTCTTCTTCTCCTGGGTGTACTGAAGCTTGAGTCTTGGCTCACCGAGGCATGCCACGTCAAGTAGATCCTCCATGGCTGGATCCTTGTACTTTTCTTTGACCCATCACTGTTGTCTTCATGCTTCTTGTGAGCTCTGTGTCATCCTCCGCTTCCTTCAAGATGGAAGTGTTGAAGAGCTGCATCACTGGTTTTAATAATGACACACTGACGCAGGGCTCACCGGACAAGGCATCAGTGAATTCCAGGAGTGGGCTTGGAGCTGCATCTACAGACTCTAAAACGTCCACATCAAGAACCAGTGACCCGGTCTTCTTGTCCTTTGAGGACCTCTGTGATGGCCCTTTTCTGCTCCAGGACCCGCTTCACCACTTGTTGACGGGAGCCCCATCTTGGTGGTGTTTCATGATGAGCTTGTGCTTTGGCAAGGTTTCTTTTTCCAAGAGGAGGAGAAGTCATCCACCACCTTTTTACAGACCCCAACTGCTCCGTCCTCTCGATGTCTTGGTTAACTTCCTCTGTAAACACAGAGAGAAAAAATACTGCAATATAATATGAAACATTTGTATTTATCTCAACAATTTATTCAGATTATTATTAGAGAAAAATTGCAATTCTCCTGGTTAAATATATTTGATTACATCTGATTTAAATAGAATAGAATAGAAACAGCCAGTATCGGGTATAAAGGTTCACACAAAAAATACAACAAATGATCAAATGTAACAAATTATCTGCTCCCTTATTGATAAGTCTGAGGTGAATACATCGCCTCAGACTGAAGACGAGACGTTTCTACTTTTATTAGTTTGTTTTTTGAACCGTCCAGACGACCTGACTTAACTTTTTTAGTTAAGAAATGACGCTTTACTACAGTGTAATGTCGTGAGTGTGCAGCTTAAAATACAAACTAAATAAATAAAACTCCTGTAGGTTACGCCTATTTTGTGTGAAGCATGTTGCATTTGCTACACAAATGATTTTCATAAAACTTCACACTCTAAACACAATAACGTAACACTCGAGTGTATTTTGACTGTAACTCAGCAGCAGAGTTCAGTCGGTGTCCGAAGCGTCGTAGTGTTGTGCATGTGTTCAGCTCAGCTGCTGTGATGGTGCCGGTCCCACTGTCTGGTGACGCAGACCTGGCGCTCGTCTCCGAGTCCCCTGGAGGCGAGCGCCTCTAAGTCCGGCTGCAATGGTTTCACCCGTGTGATCCTCAGGAACGTGGACCGTCTGGAGGCAGAAGCTGACGAGCTTCCAGTCTGAAGTGAACCGTCGGGCTCACGTATGGTTCTGAGGTTCTGCTTGAGCACAGGTCAGCTGTCGTCGAAAATGTAGACACCGACTTTAGTTGCTCCTCCACCCTTTCTCCAACTTCACCATAAAGTGCACGTATGGCTGTGCATGAAAAATATTTCCGTGCGGGGAGCTGGTATCTGGTCGACGACTGACCTCATTCGTTTGAAACCCACATTTTCCACTGAAGTGAACGGCGTCGCGTCTTTCGCCAAGAAATTTGTAACGGCCTTAGTTGTGTCTTCGTGACGTTTGGAGTTTTTGTCGTGTGGCGTGAAAACGGCAGTCTGCGTTGGCTGGATGGGCTTCTCTTGATGCAGCTGGGACCGGGGGTGGTGTTTCAGGGACACGTTGGCTCAGACTTTTCTTGTGCTTCATCTTCTGACTCTCAGAATATTCTACAGAGTGCAAACGCTTCAGATGGTGAAACAAGTTCGTTGTGTTCCCACCGCTAGTTGGAACGGCTCTCCGGGATATTTTGCAGCGCACTGAAACCAGATGTTTATCGGATCGTTCCACACCGAATCAGTCTTTCCTCTTATCAGTTATGTCGTCGTCTTTCTCTTCCCTTGAGAACGCTTCTTCAGTCATGAGCATGCATCAGGATGTTCTTCAGTCACATTCTGACGGGCACTCCTTTTGAGTAGAAAAGGTTCTGCGCGTTGTAGATTAGCCTAGCCTGCTACCACTGACTCCTGGACTCACGCGTAACATCTACGTCACCACGCACGTACGAAGTTTCTGTTCGGGTTGAAACATCAACCCGAACAGAAAAAGAAATGCGTCAGTGAAACGCTGTAATCCTATCGAAATATCGAAAATGTGCTTAAAACTCATCTCATCGTTATTGAATAAAAATATATCGCGAGATTTATCGATATCGAATTATTGTCCAGCTCTACTGTGGATCGGAACATCTTGTGTCATAAGATCTCAGGAACTGGTTTCTCAGAACACACCATTGGTTGGTTCTCTCTCTCAGACCGGTACTGCAGTAGATTAAATGGTGAACGTGGGTCGGCCGACCATGTGCACGGCCGTAAACGGGCGCATGTTTTGAAGGTAGGATGCACAGACTCCGAGCTTTTCTCCGTTTGTTTGTCGACTCTTGGCCCCGTGCGGCACGGCTTTACTCCCAGAGTCACTTTGAAGGCAGCAGGTGTCTGCTGCTGATGCTGCGTTCAGGGTCCTCACTGAACAAAAACTATTTAATGCCCTCGTGAAACGGGCTTCATTTGTAGCTGTGCATACGTGCAAAATGTTTTTAACCTGAATGTAAAATGTGACGTTTAAAGGCCCAAACAGAATAAATTTAAGGAGTTTGTGTTGAGAAACGAGGCGTTCATGGTCGACTTTGTCTCTCGTGTTTCCTCAGAATCGTTTTCTTCTCGAGTCCAGCAGAGTCCCCTGGTCTCCAGACGTTACTCTGCACCGGGTCTGAATGAGCTGCCTCCAAGGCCTGGCCTAGATCCTGGTTCTCCTCCTCCTCCCGTCACCTCCCTCCTTTTCCCTCCCCTCCCCCTCCCTCTCTCCCTTCCTCCTCACACCTGGACCAACGGACCCCTCCTTTAGGTGGATGAATGAAGACCCCATTCAAGAGCCCAGCGGCCCCACGGCCCCGAGCGGACGGGGGTGAGTTCATGATCCTGTTCTGATCCGGTCCAACCAGAGGTTCTTGTGCTGGGTCGTGTTCTACCAGACAGCAGTCTGGTCCTCCTGCTGACGTCTCGTTAATGTCACGTCATGCAGACTGTCCTTGAACGCATCACCAGCTGCTGAACGCTGAGTTTGTGTTTTGTGTTTCAGGACATTCAGGAGTTTCTGCAAACATGATGAAGAAGAAGAACCCACACAAGTAGGTTCTGTAAGAAAACACGTTTCTGTTTTTTAACGTTTGTTCTGAAGCTGAGAGCAGAAGTGGAGGATTCTTTCTTGTTTCCACTTGAGGAGAACCGGACCTGAGTGTCAGAACGTTCAGAGCTCCTGACCCGGTGCAACAAGAACCTCTCCGTGTGAAACCAACGCGTGGGATTACCTGTAAAAAACCGAGCAGCTGTTTCTGTCTTTGTTCTGACGATCCAGACCGTCCTGTGATCTGTCAGCGTTCTCCAGATGTTCCAGAAGTCCTTCAGAGTTTTTCCTCTGTTTCAGTCCTTCTTGAACGTTTTCAGAGGAATGATTTCAACCCTGACCTCGTCCAGACTGTAAAAACCAGCAGGAAGAACTCGAGTTGTGTCGACTGGGAACAGACGGGTTCAAGTTTAAATTGGATCTTCTGTCTTTTTGTTCCCCGCAGCCCGTCCCAGAAACACCACGTGTTCCTGGTTCTGC
Source organism: Nematolebias whitei (assembly GCF_014905685.2). Lineage (NCBI taxonomy): Eukaryota > Metazoa > Chordata > Actinopteri > Cyprinodontiformes > Rivulidae > Nematolebias > Nematolebias whitei. Next base: position 2,955,454 of record NC_056505.1, read on the forward strand.
AGCTGGCTGTCCTTCACAGCTCCTTTGACTCGTCTCATCGTTGCTCCTTCTCTCTCTCCTCTCTCTTCCCTCCATCCCGCAGGAAACCGAGGACCAGTGTTGGGCCCAGTAAGACTCTGGTTCAGCCCAGGAGGAACATTGTCGGCTGCAGGATCCAGCACATCTGGAAGGAAGGCAGTAAGATTTAGAGTTTTCCAGTTAAATGATCTCTTGTAGTTTTAAATAACCCTAAACGCAGAGCAGTTTAAATATTTACTAGAAGATCGTTATGTTTGGTGAGAACGCGGTGCGGCTCTGAATGACTGGAGCCGACTGCTCCCTAAAAACGACAAGTAGCAGAAGAAGTTCGGCGCTTTACTCTGAGCGGAGCGCGTCGACCGAGAGGAGGATGTAGAGATGAGCCGGCCGAGGAGGAGCGAGTCGGACAGAACAGCTGTTCAGGACCCAAACGTGTCCTCAGGTGGATCACAATAGTTACACATTATATAATAATTATAATAAAGACACCTGGTGGTCTCTGCACACATCCATGGAGGACAGCGGAGGTTTGGGTGGGGCGCCTCAGCTTTAGTTTTAGCGTTAGCTCCGGAGCTAAGTTGCTAAACATGACAGGTTCATCACTTTTGATTGTTTGCAGCCAAATTTAGTGAATAACAACATAAACTAAACAAAATGTAACTTTATTGTCGCGTTCTAACTTTTTAGCCTTTAAACCTCGTGTTTTAGTCTCCACTGCAGCCTCTGGGCATCATCTCCCAGAATGCATTGCACCAGTAAAACAATGGATGACAAACATGATAAATGTATCCAGTTGTTAGGTGAAGGTAACGGAAGGATCGTTAGGGCCAACATGAACAGGAAGAGGTGTGTTTAAGGTCGCCTCTTGTCTCTGCGTCACGTCGACTCCGTCTGGTTCTGGTTGTTGACCCGTGTGTGTTTCTTCTCAGGTAAGTCGTCCCAGTGGAAGGGGACGGTTCTGGACCAGGTCCCTGTGAACCCGTCCCTGTACCTGATCAAATATGACGGTTTCGACTGCGTTTACGGCCTGGAGCTGTACTCGGACGAGCGGGTGGTGGGGCTGGAGGTGCTGCCCGACAGAGTGGGTGAGGAGCCGCCACCTCGGTCTTTACTGGGACAGAACCAGAACAGGTGTTTGACGGTACAATATGAACTAATGGAGTTTCTGCTGGGCTTTGGGCCTTGAACGCAGCACAGGTTCATTTACTGGTAAAATGTGTTTTCAGGTGAATTCAACGTTTTGCTCAGATTTCATATTTTTCTTTAAAGTTTTAAATTTAAAGAGGAAGTTGGTGAAAGTGAACGTGTCCTCTGGTTTCAAACGAGCTGCAGTCGTTCCACAGGTTTGTGGAAACGAGCAGCACGGTGCGACTCTGACCACGCCCCCTGCCTCTGTCTCTTTCTGATTGGTCCAGCTCCGGCCCGTGTCAACGACTCTCTGCTGGCGGAGACGATGATCGGGAAGGCGGTGGAGCACATGTTCGAAACGGAGGACGGGCCGAAGGAGGAGTGGAGGGGGATGGTCCTGGCCCGAGCCCCCATCATGACCTCCTGGTTCTTCATCACCTACGAGAAGGACCCGGTCCTGTACATGTACCAGCTGCTGGACGACTACAAGGAGGGGGACCTGCGCATCATGCCCGACTCCAGTGAGTGTCGGACGCAGCTCCTCAGCAGCACCTTGTTTTCTTTCTGGGCTCAAGTTTGAAATAACAACTGTTCTTAACGTGCTGACCCTGAAGGCAACACCCCGAGGAGGTGACGTTTAATGGCTCCTCTGTTTGCAGACGACAGCGTGGCGGCGGAGCGGGAGCCCGGCGAGGTGGTGGACAGTCTGGTGGGGAAGCAGGTGGAGTACGCCAAAGAGGACGGTGGGAAGCGGTCCGGGATGGTGATCCATCAGGTGGAGGCCAAACCCTCCGTCTACTTCATCAAGTTCGACGACGACTTCCACATCTACGTCTACGACCTGGTCAAGACCTCCTAAGTCCTGGAAGAGTTCCAAAAGCCCCAACGCACAACCAGGGTTCCAGAGCTCCTGAGACCCGACGAGGAGTTCTGACATGAGACGCCTTAAAAACGAGGACAAAGTACAAAAACAGTCCTCGGACCAGCTCATCGTTTTTGTCTCGTTTGTTTTCTGGATCCGCCAGAACCCCGAACTGTTTCCACCAGAACTGTCAGCTGTGGTTCTAGAACTGCTCCACCCTCAGACCCGGTCCTGAGACCCTGCAGACTGAGACCTCCTCCTCTTCTTCCTGGACCTACGATGGACCCTCTGGTGTCTGAGGAAGGAGGGGCAGCAGGTCCGAGTCCGTCGGGCTAATGACGGGACGGGTCAGGAAGAACCACCGAGCTGCTTCGCATCTTCAGTCCTCTTGGTCTCCTGCAGGAGGACCAGCGGTGCCGACAGTCCGAGTCCCCCCCGGCCCGTCAGTATGGTCCATCCGAAGCTGCTGCTTGGTCTAAACAGGTTCTGGTTCTGACTCCGTATTTGACTGAAGCAGTCCTCATCCTTCTGTTCGTGCCAAAACCAGGTCCAGATTGTGGACCCGGCCGGTCCTGACGGTTAAAGAGCAGCTCAGAAACGTTCTGGACGAGAACGTGTCGTTTTATTTTAGTAACCGTCACTGAAGCTGCGTCACCAAATCATCGTTCCACAAACGTTCGACTGGCGGCAGGTTCAGAACCTCAAACGGACCCTGTGAACAGAACCACGAGGACTTCTGAGGCGTCAGAAACCCAGCCAGCCGGTTCTGAGGCCCGCTCAAGAACCTGGATGTGTTTTATAAACTGGTTCTCATGTTGCTGCTGTTGTAGTTTCCAGTGTGTTTGTGGGTCCAGATGTTCTGTAAATGACCCGTTCTTTCGGTTCTCTCGGTCC
>NC_056505.1:2958365-2964520 GCF_014905685.2 Nematolebias whitei
GGTCCAGATGTTCTGTAAATGACCCGTTCTTTCGGTTCTCTCGCTCCAGATGTTCTGTAAATGACCCGTTCTCTCGGTTCTCTTGGTCCAGATGTTCTGTAAATGACCCGTTCTTTCAGTTCTCTCGGTCCAGATGTTCTGTAAATGACCCGTTCTCTCGGTCCAGATGTTCTGTAAATGACCCGTTCTTTCGGTTCTCCTGTCCTGTGGAAGGTGTTCGACTAGCTGTAGGTGCTCGTGGCTGTTTGCAGCAGAACTCGTAGGTGTTTAAAGGTTTCTGTATGTTCTGTGCTCCTCGCACATCTGGACTCGTCCGTGGACTCTGGACCGGGCCGCTGCTCTGCAGCTGTTGTCTCACGGTTCCGGTCGTGGAGAACTTGTTTCACGTTCTGGAGCATGTTTTGTTTTTTCATAATAAACCTGATGAGACTCGGATCTGACGCCAGATGTTGTGAAGAACGTGGATGTTCTGGAGAGCGACGTGAAGCGAGAACGTTCGGGTCAGTCGGGTTCTTCACAGCGTCTCCGGTTGGTTCTGTTTACGTGTTCAAACTTCAAATTCAAACCAGGAGAAACGCTGTCCAACATCTGGAGAGCAGAGACTCCTGAAATACCTGGTCTCCAGTTCTGAAGCCGGTCCGATCTGGTCCGGTCCAGCCTGGTCTGGTCCGGTCCGGTCTGGATGTGAGCTCCTCCTTGAGTCAAGGCTGAAACAAAGATGGCGTCTTCACTTTGGGGTGGCTCAGTTGGTAGAGCTGCCGCCTCAGCGAGCTGGTCACCGGTTCAAATCCCGGCCGGGGGCTTTTCTGGGTGGAGTTTGCATGTTCTGTCCGTGCATGCGTGACCAAAAACATGCATGTTAGGCTGATTGGTAACTCTAAATTGACTCTGGGAGAGAGAGAGTGAATGGTTGTTTGTCTCTGTGATGGACTGGAGACATGTCCAGGTGTCCCCTCTCACACTGACTGCTGGATATGGACACCAGTGACCCCCGCGATCCAGAAAGGAAGAAGTGGGTACAGATGATGGATGGAGGATGGATGGAGGATGGATGGAGGATGGATGGATGGATGGATGGATGGATATTAGATTTGAAGAACTAAAATCGAAACATTTAAACATAAATATTCTACAATAAACCAGTAACTTTGTTTTGCTTCCTCTGGTTTCATGTCTGCGCTTCTTGGATGTTCGTGGGTCCGTTTCTTTTAAACCGGTGGTCCAACTCCGGGCCGGACCCGTGTGGGTTCTGTGCGTGAATTTGTCCGTCCCACCGGGTGTTTGAGTCTGGGACCAAAGTAGATTTATTTCCTCGCTGCTCAAGAATCTGTATAAATTGTTTTTTTAATAAACGTGTCCTTTCAGCTCTGACTTCTTCCAGAAACACCTTCTAGAAAACGACTCCTTCAGTCTGACGGCTTCAGAATCTAGACGGATTAAAAACATAATCCAGACCGTGGATTCTGCTCAGATGTTCACAGATTATTCCAGCACGGATTCAAACACTTTGTAGACGTTCCTTTTTCTGAAGGAGCTGAACTCAAAGGTCTGAATCTTTGTTCCTGTGTTGCTGAGCACCTCCACGTCACAGGTGAGGCACCTCAAGGTAAAACTGTTGATAAATGGTTTAATTTGGAGTTAGGATGAGAGATGTTTGCAGATTTGATCAGATGAGGTCATTTATCAACGCTGCCAGCCAGGAATTGAGATGTTTTATCAAGTTGCATCGTCGTCACCGGAGCTCAGTCTCTTCTGGATGGAAGTAGAGACGAGAGTTGCTGGTCGGGCCTCCAAAGCTCCCACAGGAAACGGGTCACAGCTCGGGGGGTCCGTGTAGGATCGGGTCAGACATTCGTCCAGGGTGACGGAGGAGGGGCGTGAGGAAGGCAGCTGATGGAGAGTCGGCGGGTGATAAGCAGTCAAAGCTGTGAAGACTTGCAGTGGAAAATCTAATTACTGCGTCTGCTTTAAAAAAAATGTTCCTGAGCAAAACTCTTTGATCTTTTCTCAGGATTAACGATGGACAACATGAAGACAACTTGTTTCAGCTCCAAGGACGGAGACTTCCGTCTGATCTGGTGGTTCAGGATCTGGTCTGTCGCCCAGAACTCCACAGAGTTCACCAAACTCTGAAAACCAAGCAGACACAACATGTGACCATCTCACACGTTTCACAATGATAACTGCAAATAACTGGTTTTAAACGCAGTATAACCAAATAAAACAACTTCATTCAGGAACGGGTTTTTCTTTTATCGAAAGCTTAAAGAAACGTGTAAGACTTGATCAAACTGAGTGAACAAGTGTTTTAGGACAACGAATGTATAAAACATCACTTTATTCAGGTCCAGTAACTTTAAAGGAAACCAGTTCAGGGGCTTCAGAAGAGATGACCTAAAGTCCACCAACAAAATGAACTCCACTAAATAAGTGAGCTTGTAACACTATATATAATTTAAATTCTATTTATTCAGGGTGTGATTTGAGTCGTATTCAACAGTAGATGTAGTTTGATTTTCTGTGCAAACATCCGGATTATTTATTTTAATTAAACGGTGTTTTTGCTTCTCTGTTGTCTTCACATGTGATCCTCCATGACTAATGTTAGTGTCAGTTTGTCAAAGTAAATGTTTTGAGTTCATTTTTTCTCACAGAAAGGAGCAACGTTTCGTTGCAGTTCCGCTCCTGACCGCAAGGTGTCGCTGCAGTTCAGTTACTAAAGGCTTTCCCACAATGCAGCGCTTCTGGAGGGTCGGTTTATGCTAAGATTTAAGGTTTATATAAAACATATAAAGAGGTAATTGAGCAAAACTTATTAGGGTAAAGTTCTGCTAATAGAGACAGAGGACATCGCAGATTAACGTTTTGATCCCATCAGTCAGAATGCTAAACTGAGGCTACAAAGAGTCTCCGCGCCATTTTGATCACCGATTCTTCCGGTTCAAGAGCATGATGATCGGTGCGTTCACGGACTCTCCGTGACAGGTGCGACCTCTAACTTGTTACGACCTGCGCCTCAGCCCTTCTGATCCTGAACCGGGACACTCGTGATTCAACGAGTTTTTAAACTGTGATAAAGTAACAATTAAATCCAAGAGAGAATTTCTTCTATACGTATTGGTAATTTCATAGATGTCATAAAATCATAAAAATAAAAAAACGAAACTTCCTATTATTCAACTATGTGTTAGGTAAAGTTATAATTTTCATACATATTGTGCATATTTGTTTTAAAAAATGTAAAATATATGCCAAGTTAGACATAAGAAAAGTTAATAAAATGCACTTTATCATACTTTAATTCGTCCTTTATTAAAGTCATATTTATTAGTACTTTGCTTTTTGTTTCAGTAAGAGAAACAAATATGAAAGTTTTGTCTCAGTGGGAGGAAATAAAGTCTCGCGATATTTCACGTCAATGACCTCTGACCCCGTGCGAGATTTCCATCTAAACAGATGGCGTCTTCCTGAGCGCCCATGTGACTTCACAGCCCTGAAAGCTCGTTTATAGTTAATTTAACTTATTAATTATAATCTGTTAAAACCAGCGCAGTGTGTCGGGAAGCTTTAAGAAGAAATAAAAAAATGCAGCACGACGACGTGAGTGACAAACCAACTGCGAACATGCTAACATGCTCTTAGCCTTCATGCTAACGTTAGCTCACCGGTGTCCGTTTTAAACGCAGCTAACTCAATTATTTTATTGATGATAAATCCATTAAGTGATCAGTAGTTGTAGTTTGTGATACAAAAAATGATTTACGCTTAGTTTATACTATTTTTTTTAACTCTGCTTGGCTTTAAGTTAGATTCAGAGTTCTCGTCAGAGCTAGCACCAGATTCCAGTGTAAAACTGCTCAAAACAGTTTAATATATTGTGTTAACTTCGTAAGTTACAGATAAAACCTAAGACGAGACTCAGACTGTTAGAAACATGCGTGGACTTCATTTCGGGATAAAAAGAAACCTCCCTCAATAATTTAGCAACGTTTAAATGTGGAAACAATGCGGCGTGAAAGCTGGATTTATTAAAATTAGCTTGTGTTATGTTCTCCCTGTGGGATTATAACCCTGACATTCCTTCAGGAATATGCTTTTCCTCACAGAAAGTGTCACACACACCTGTGTCTACCTGTGTGGATGTTGATCTTGTGTGATCTGCTTCCTGCAGGTGATCTGGGACATTGTTGGAAACAAACAGTTCTGCTCCTTTAAAGTCAAGTAAGTTTGAATCTAAGCTTCAGTTATTTTGTCTGTTTTACTAAATTTCCTGAAGAACTTTGATAATGACTTCAAGGATTAGATACTTAAATATGAAGTATTATCAAGAACAGTCTGTTTCTTTCTCTTTTACTTCATATTCTCTGAACATGGTTAGATATCGATTATAGATTACATTTAATACAAAAGTTTTTTTTTTTTATCACTTATCAAATATTATTAAATCTTCATATTTTTGTTGTGACGTCAAAGCAGAAATAAAAACTTGCAGTGTTACACATGAATAGATTTATTATTGGAGGTTTAAAATCTGTTGCTGTTTTAACAACTGTTTTTAACTTTGCCATTTGCACCTTTAAACATTTATACATTTAATTTCAGAACATCTGTTGTTGTTCTCTTTAGAATCACTCCGTAAGATAAAAACTAATTCTGACCCTGATTTAAAAACATTATTTGGTCTCTGCGTTCTTAACAATTTAACAAGCCATGATCGATCTTTGTGTTCTTGTCAGACGGCTGCCGGCGAGGTTTAGTGAAACTTCGGTCGTTAAAACAAGTGAACCGTGTTTGGTGTGAACCTAAACTGGGTCTGTGTCTGTTCAGGACCAAGAGTCAGAACTTTTGCCGGAACGAGTACAACGTCACGGGGTTGTGTAACCGGTCGGCGTGCCCTCTGGCCAACAGTCAGTACGCCACCATCAGGGAGGAGAGAGGTGAGGCGGCGGCGGCGGCGCGGTGAGCCCAGCGGAGCGGAGCTGCTCAGTAACGTCTCTTCTGTTTCAGGGCAGTGTTTCCTCTACATGAAGGTGATCGAGAGAGCAGCTTTTCCTGCCAAGATGTGGGAGAAGGTCAGACCGATGCCGTTTACTCTGATTTATTTAGAAAACTGTTCAGTGAAGACGATTAAAACCACTGAAGCTCCTGAGAGCGTTCACACGCCGGGCATTTAGGATTTCACCTGAGCTCCGTGAAACAACAAAACTTCAATAAATCAGAACACAAGTTTAACAAACGATTAGTTTTAACACACACGTTTGATAAAAAAAAGTCATTTGGTGGTTTTAATAAACGACAGCTCATCCAGGATCTCTTTGATTTATAATATACATTATATACTCTGCCTGGCCCCAAAACAAGTCTCCACCTGGAAGTAACTAATGAAACGGTCCGAGCCTCCTGGATCATCACTGCACGGACGATCATGTTTCAGCTGCAACAAGTTCTTTAAACTCCAACTGGTTCAATGAGCTGCTTCTCATTTCTTCAACAACATGATGAAAGACTCACGGTGGTCGTGGAGAAGATGTCCGTCTGTTTGAGAAGGGTCGAATCATCGGCATCAAGCAGAGGAAACATCTCAGGAGATTGTAGAAACTAAAACTGGGTGAAGAACTGTCCAACACATTATTAAAAACTGGAAGGACAGTGGGACCCATCGTCTTCCAGGAAGAAATGTGGCCGTAAATAAATCCTGATGATCGTGATCATTGATCATTTTAACGTTTGGTGAAGTCAAATGGAAGAAGAACACCAGCAGCACTCAGGGCTGTGGTTCATAGAGACAGTAAGAACATTTCCACACACACAATGTGAAGGAACTCAAGAACATGTGTAGTTTAAGAAAACCACTAACCAGTGAGGCTAACTGGAGGGAGCATAAAGATCGGACTGTGGAGCAATGGAAGAAGGTCATGTGGTCTGATGAGTCCAGATCGACCCTGTTCCAGAGTGATGGTGCATCAGGATCAGAAGAGAGGCAGGAGAAGTGATGCACCATCAGGACCAGTGTCTCGTCATCAATGAAAGATGTTGGTGAAACATTAAAGCAACTGGATGAAACAGATCTTGTGACGTTGAAGAAGTTTATTGAAACATTGACACAGAGAATGATGTGATCAAAGATAAAGGAGGTCCAACCAAATATTAGTGTG
>NC_056505.1:2974520-2993607 GCF_014905685.2 Nematolebias whitei
TTCTGCTCTGCTACCTTTAGCTTCTGCTCTGCTACCTTTAGCTTCTGTTCTGCTACCTTTAGCTTCATCGGGTCACATTAAGACCCGTGTCAGAGCGTGCGCGGCTGTAGAACTCACGTTTTGGCGCTGGCTTCTAGAAACAGTAAACCTGTTCAGGAGCAGAAACACGTGAGTCAGATTTCTGTCGGTTCGAGGCGGTTCTTTCAGAAACTCTTCTCACCGTTCTCGTCTGCGAACTGTTTGGCCTCCTCGTACGTCACGTCTCTCTGGGCCTCCAGGTCCGCCTTGTTCCCGATCAGAATGATGACCTGCAGGAACATCTCACATCAGGACGGAGAACTGAGACCAGAACCGAGTCTTCTCTCCTCAGCAGTTCTGAACTTTTATCTAATGGGGTGAATCCCTCTCAGGTCCTCCGGGGGCCTGAAGGCAGCCGGACCTGCAGGTTTTGGACTGTGGGAGGAAACCCACGAGGAGAACAAGCAAACTCCACACAGAAAGACCCCAGGTCCAAACCGGGGATTGAACCCAGGGCCTTCTTGCTGTGAGGCAACAGCGCTAACCACTGATCCATCGTGCTGGCAAGTTGAAAATGTGCACGGACTAAACTGAGTCAATCTGATGACTAGCAGCTCATCTATGGGTTTGCAGATGAAAACATCTGGAATAGAGTCCTAAAGTGTTGGGCAGCTGTGCTCTGAGCAGAACCGACCACGGCGTGGCTGCGCTCCCCTCGAGCTGTCCCAGTATCTAACTGGGAGGAAGTTTCCTCTCAGAATGTGACCAAATGGGCTTCAGACGTGTTTTAGAGACTGGAGGAGTGAGGTCATCTCTGAACCGCCCGTGGTGCGACATGGTCCAGGAGTCGAAACGAAGCTGGGGGTCCGACATCTAAAGCGGTTTCTGTCAAACCTTCTCCAACATCGTTCAGCTCGGACAGGAAACACGACCGGTGCCCGACCCGATCGGGATCACTCACCGTGTTCGGGTTGGTCAGGTTCCGGGCGTCTGTCAGCCAGCTGCTCAGGTGGTTGTATGTACTTCTCCTAAACAAACAAACAAACACATGTTTACAAACAGGAACAGTGAAAACATGAAGTTATTTCAGCTTTGAAGGAAAGAGAAATGTGAAACAGTGAAAAGGACTCATCGTACGGTAAACATGTAAATCATCTTACAGCTCTACGTTTAACATGTATAAATTTAAACTTGTGAAAACATACTTTTCAGATGTTTTGAATATTTTATAGCTGAGATTCTTAATCAGCTGACGGAAGAAAAATTTACTAGTTTTTTTATTATAAAAGTTTAGTTACTTTTGAACATATTTTTACAGAATAATCAAATGTTTCTTTAGAAACTCGGATTGTTCTGCTTCAGCGTCATGGTGGTCCAGAAGCCAACTTTCTGCTCCGCCTCTTATTAAACCACGCCCCCTAACCCCACACCCATCCACTGCTCCGAGTACCTGGTGATGTCATAGACCATGAGGGCCCCGGCGGCCCCCCTGTAGTAGGACCTGGTGACGGCCCTGAAGCGCTCCTGGCCGGCCGTGTCCCAGATCTGCAGTTTCACCTTCTGACCGTGGACCTCCATGATCCTGGTCCCGAACTCCACCCCGATGGTGTGAGGACAGTCCGCCATGACTGCACCCAGAAACACACGTCAACAACCATGAAAACAAACAAACAAACAAACAGAGGAGCTCTGACTGAAACGGCGCAGCGTGTTTCTTTCAGAACATCTCGTGAGGAGGTCCGAGTTTGAAGACAAATGTTTAAAATCTGCGACTGCAGATCGGTTGATATTATTTTTTATTAAAAACGTCCCAATAAAACGGGTCCAGTAGTGAGGAAAGGCTGTTTAATAAAAACAAACAAACATGTAAACATGTATTGTTTCCTTAACCTCCACAGGATCCCGACGTGGTAAAGACGCCCCCAGTTTTATTGTCAGCGTTTAATCTTCCTGAAGATGGACAAACGTTCTCACGGTTCAAGGACTAAAAACACGCAGCTTCGTTTCTGTCAGTGAACTGGTCAGTGAACTGGTCAGTGAACTGGTCAGTGAACTGGTCAGTGAACTGGTTGGTGAACTGAAAGCAGGTGTTTAACGGGAGCATCAGAACATTTAGATCTTTCTGATCAAACTAGAAAAACGTTATCAAACTCAAACGTCGGAGCTGAAGACAGAACTTACATTTCTTCTCGGTGAACTGGTGCAGCAAGCACGACTTCCCGACGCCCATATCACCTGAAGACACAAACGCATCGCGACCCAGAAACAACGTTAAACAGAGCGGCTGCGTTTAGACAACAGAACAGATCAGAACAGTTCCTGCAGAATCCAGATGAAAAATAAAAACGATGCAGTCGAGACAAAGTGCGTCCTCTTTCCATTTAAGGTTTTATCAGATCAGAACTTCAGAAGACTGGTTCCACAGGATCAGCCAGGAAATGCAGATTAACTGATCATCAGAGGGAACACGTATCTGCAGCAGACCGGTGTGTGTCGCCACCACACCAAGGCAGAAAGACAACAGCAATGACCCTAAAGAAGCAACTGTGGCTGCTCGTCAACCTGGAAAGGGTCAAAGGTCATGTCCAAACTCTGTGGAGTCATCTCCCAACAGAGAGACAGATTATGCACTAGTGGAAAACTTTTAAGATGGCTGTCAACCTTCGCTGCAGATTCACCCTGAAGGTCAGACCATGCAACGCTGAGAAAAATGGCTCCATTTCAGACTCTACAGGCCTCAGACAGGAGGTCAAAGGTCATGGTTTCCTCTCTCTAAAAACAACATGTCAGCATGATTTAGGTTTGGAACGTATCATCTGAAGGAACCACAAGACGTCTGGGCAAGAACCAGACCAGAGGACAGATGTTTACCCAGAATGCACTGCAGCAAATGCCTCGTACCAGGATGGGTGTTGAAGAGCAAACAACACTTCAGATCATCTGATGTTATTTCTTCTTCTTTAAATGTTCAAACAACGAGCATCTTCAGCCACAGAGACTTCTAACTTCCTGCACGTCATCGGACCAACGTGAGGAGGAAGCTCTTATTGTGACAGTGAGGATGAACTCACCTGTGATCCTTCAGAATCCTTTCAAAATAAACTACGATAGAAGAAACATGCTTTTGTTTTCCTAAATAAATGTGTGAAAAGATCAACAGAAATGTGCAGTTAGGCGTGTCATATGTCTTAAACGTCATATGATGATCATGTTAACTCTCAAACTTCATCCATTTTCATTAAAACTTCATCTCGTGGAAAAACCCCGACCATCCCTCCTCCAGCTGTCAGCACAGTGGTGGAGGCTGATGGTTTGGGATCCTGTCAGTCACGGAGTGTGCCAAGACCCCCTCTGGAGACCAAAGGCGAGTCCATCAGTCCAACAGCTAGAGCTTGGACCAGACTGGGTCCAACAACACCATGATCCCAAACACAGGAACTGATCTACAACAGAACGGGTCAAAGAGAAGAACCAAGGTGCTGCAACGGTCCAGTCAGAGTCCTGACTGAGATACTGTGCTGGACCTTCAGATAGCTCAGCAGAACCCCGACTGATGGAAAGAAGAGCGGGCCAGAACTCCTCCAGAACCAGGAGAGAGACTGATGAAGTCCAGACCACCACAGACCTCCTTCCTGCTGAAGGAGGTTCTATTGGATCAGAAGCTGGGACCAGTTTTTACTCAGTTTTAACATTTTAGTTATTCACCAGATGATTCTTACTACATCTGAGCTGCAAAGAGACATTTTAATGTTCCCGTTTATTTCACTTGATCTCTCCGGTCAAACTGCGACATGAGAAAGAACCAGTCTGAACTCTCCAGAACCATCTTCTGGACCTTCAGACCCGTGAAATGAACTGTGTTCGTTTGTGTCAGCTCCGTCTCTCTGGTCTGTGTCTCACTTTGTCTCATCCAACTGATTCCGTCACGCGGGCTGTGCACCTGAGCAGGTGTACAACCCTCTGCTGGTCAACTCACCGATGATGATGTATTTGAAGATGTAGGAGTAGTTGTAAGGAGCGGCAGTCATCGTGACTCTGAGAGAGAAAAAACAGGGAAACAGTGAGTCCACACCCGGTCCCAAAGTCCGAACCGGGTCTGTCTCATATAGGACCTGAACCCATGCAGGGACCAGCCGAACTGGACCCAGAAGCTTCACAGTTACAGAGCAGGAAAAGGAGTCATTGTTAGCGGAGGAGTTAAAGCCGATCAGCTGACTTCCCTCTCTGAGCTAACCGGCTAACAGCTAACAGCAGGAGGCCACTTTCCTTTAACCTCACAGCGAACAACAATAAATATTAAAACCGAACGGCACGCTGGGTAACTAACCGTGCTGTTTTACCTTCAGTCCGGCGGTGTGTCCAACCTGTAAACCTGGTTAAAGTGCTGGTTAGACCGACAGTTATCGCCGTTAGCTGGTTAACCTGCTGAGCCGTCAGGAAAGCTCTTTCGCTCTTCCGTGGCTCCGCCTCCTTTTCTTCTTCTACGGTTTTTAACCACCGTTCTGCATTCAGAGTGTTTACTGACCTCCCCCTTCTGGGTATGTTGGGGTTTACACTCTGTTCTGATAGCAGACAAATGGGATTAAAACTGTTTTCTCAAATATTTTCTTTGTTACTTGAAAATGTAATGGGACTAAAGAATGATTGTAACAATATTAACAATTATAAATAAATAGAAACAAAAGCATTGAAACACTTTCATGATATGTATCTGCAGGAATAAACTACATAATTGCAGTCATGGAAGAGTCTTTATTCTCAGCCAAGAAGAAAGAGTTTTATAGGATTATGTTTTTGCCTCCAATTCTTACATGTGTCCAGTTTCACTACTTTTTTTGTCTGTCTAAACAGGTCTCACTTGTAAATGAGTCTCCGAGGCTCATTGTGATTTATCGGTCTAAATAAAGGTTGAATTCAACCGAATTGTCATTTACAACTTCGTAACAAAATTCATTCAACCTTTATTTATACAGATTAATCACATTGAGCCTCGAAGACTCATTTACAAGTGAGACCTGTTTAAGACAGACAAACAGATAAAAGTAAGGAAAAGAGAAAACACGAAAAGTAAAAAGAAAAATGTATCCTGCCCATGGCACAGTGTGAAAGTTGAAGAAAAGACCTAGCACATAAACAGCACACAATGATGTCATGATACATTTATGAGAAGGAGGCCAACAAAGATGGTGAGTTGTCCGTTAACACAGCCAGAAAGTTCCATAGTCCTGATGAGAGATGGTACAGTGTCTATCGGCCGGCTCAGCTCTGATACGGGCCCACAGAACAAAATACATTTGAAAAAATGTGTATGAAACACAACTACAGCTGATAAACATGTGGAGATGATCCAACTCATGATGTCCACCACAGTCATTCAACCTAGACCTACATAAAAATATAAAATTAATTTATTCAGTTTTACAGACGTTGAGCTAGAATTTGGCGTGAAAATAGCTGAGTCATTCTGAACACGAGTGTGTCACATGAGATTATACATCATGTTATATTTTCAAGAATTGGCTGAAAGTGGTACAACGCCATCACTTGTGCAGATGATCTTAGCTCTCTGACAAATAGGAGGGCGGGCGATATGCATTCCATCACGAACGCTAGGCCTTAAATACCATTGTTGTCATGAAGCCATTGTGATGACAAACATCTGCTGCCTTCAAGGACCGCATCTTTTCCAGAGACGTCTTTACACCGAGACAATGTAAAACCACATTCTGCTCACATTCCAAAGGCAGAGGAGGGGACGGGTTCTGGACCGGCCCGGCTTCACTTCTGTCTCCAGTAGAGAAACCAAACATGTGATGAGGACGGCTGGACACCTGAAGACAAGTTCGCAGGAAGAATGAAGCATCACCATCAGAGCGCGTTTAGGTGTTGAGAGAAGGACCTGGACCTTCACTGAAGCTGGTTTTACTGGACCGTGTTTGGGCCTGAGAAAAGGAATGAGTGAATATTAAACGAGACAGAACTTCAACAAAACGAGTCAGTGTGAGGATCACTGCTGGTTTTGTTCCCTTCTGCCCCCAGTTTTCCTGACTTGATGTTGTCCATCATCTGGAGGCTCTTCTCTGCTCTTGTTGCTTGTTTTTCACTCGTTCTCACACATAATGAGGCCGCCGGTCCGCCTCCTCCCTCCTCCTCCGTGCGTTGAGGTCACAGAGAGGCAGAACTGGGCCGGCAGACCTCAGACTGCTTCCCACAGAACCAGCAGGCTTCAGGCAGGAGGAAACTGGAGGAATTCTGTTTTGGATTCTTCAGCAGAGACGCGAGCCTGAAGATGAGCTGCTGAGAACCACCGACATGGACAAACAGAAAGGTACAGAAAGAACCGGACAAATCCTCCAGAAACACTTTAATAAGAGTTCAGCTTGAAAAGACAGAGGAATTATAACTGTAAAAACATTCTGCGTCGTTTGAGACTAACTGAGTTTTACATGTTTTATGTGATGAGGTAGTCCCAGACATTTGAAACAAACTGGTTGTTTTTTATTTTATTTATATTTGATGCCATAAATCAATCACTTTGCAGTTCAGGTTTCAGATTAGGAGATAAAACTAAAAATAAATCAGTGTATTCTGTTCAGATCCAGTAAAACAACTAACATTTCAACAAAAAACATTAAAATATCTAAACATCTAAAATATTTTCATCCATAATATTTATTTATTTATTTATTTGCTTGTTTGTTTAAAATTTTTAAGAGGATCATACAAAAGAAACCTTGATTATGCGCAGTAATTTATTCTTTGTTTATTTATGGACTTTAATTATTTCCAGGCCATCAGAACATCAACTGTTAAAACTGAAGCAAACATAAAATAATAATAAATTAGGATGTAAATTTTCCAAATGTTAATTAAAACTCACAGATATTATAAAAAAAATTAAAAAAAAGTCTGGTAAAAACTAAAATAAGCGAAGAGTGAATAAAATCTCAGTTTGATATAAAATGTTGCTTTTTTTTAACCCCCCAATTTTTTTCAATGTTTTTTTATTCAAAACATTTGATTTCTGTTTGCATGCTTTTGTTTGTAAGGTTTTGTTCCTACAATCAGCCCGTAAAGGATCAAATTATGAGAACATTTAAGGTGGTACCTGCTCGAGCTGATTGCTGGAGACTCAAAGTTAAATCTCAGCTGCAGCTTCGGTCTGAGTGTTGGCGACCGGCGAGCCGTGCGGACATTCACGGATCGTTTTTGAACATCTCAGCTGATTTTTGTTTACAGCCTGAAAAACTGAATTCTCGTCCACACACGTTATCCTGATCCATCTGTGCCCTCAACGTGCAGCCGCCCCCATGCTCTCAATCCAACTGAGTTCAGGGGTGAAGACTGGCAGGTCTGGTCCAGCTTGTCGTTTTCTGAGCTGAACCTGGGGTCTCCTCCGTCAGAGGACAGCTCCATCAGGTCTTGCAGCTCCTAGGAGGCGCTCACCGTGACACTTTAAGCCAAACTGTTGCACAACTTTTATAAATATGTTCAAAACTGAAGCAACAGAAAAATGTGACTCTGTGAAAGCCTCCGGACACCCAGAAGATCTCAAAAGTTTTTTCTAACGTTTCTAATATTTGTACAATAAAAAGCAGATATTTAAACTCGTTCAGGCTGAGGAGTTATTTGGATCACTGGGTTCCTCTCAGGATCCTGGATCAACCAGCTCTCCAGTGAAGCGGCCTCAGCCTCAGACTGCTCTCAGCGTTGGTTTTATGGTTGTAGGACGAGAGTCCATCAGATCAAGGTGACCCTCTTTAACTTCAGATTCTTCTCCACGACATCATCAGAGTCTTAAAACTTTTAGACTTGTTCACTTGGCTGTGGTGTCAAGAGAAACAAATACTCACTGAGGAAACAAATGAAATAACAGCTGATCACAGAAGAACTTCAGTGGTGGATTCAACTTCACGGATGTATTTTTATTATCTCTAAAGAGATTTTTGAGTCGTGCAGTGGATTATAAAACTTACAGTTGTGCTGTTATCACATTTATTTAAACAGAAAGGTGTCTTTGTGTCAGATCTGTGACATTCAGGTGAGGCAGGTGAACTCACAGGTCAGAAGGTCCACACTGAGATGCGGGTCTCCTGTAGTTCCTCTCTCTGCCTGTAGGGGGCATCATCACGACCCAGCTTCTTGTTTTAATGGAGTCCTTATCGCGAGTTGGAATGTTAACAATCGGAAACGCTCATGTTTGATCCTCCATCATCCTTCCTCCTCCTCTTCATCATCCTTCCTCCTCCTGCTGGTCTCAGGGGACACTGATGGGCCGTTTGGACTCATCAGATCTTTGCTTGTTTGTGTCCTTCATGGATGTAAACCAACCATTTAGGCATTTTTCTCACATGACCGACCCTTTTCTTCCCCACAAAATTCACAAATCTCATAAATCCATCCTTTATATATATATAAAAAAATAATAATTTGAAAGCAAAAACGCTGCAGCTCACTTAATTTTCCAGTCCATCCCTCTGATTAAAGCTCTATCAGCCAAAGAAGAAGCCATGTGGACACCACCCAGAACCGCTGCCGTCTTCTCTGGAGTTAATTTCAAATGGACTGAGGTGAAGTCCAGAACTGTTCTGAGGTCAGACGGATCCAAATCTGAAGTTCTGTTAAAATCACGGCTGCTACGACCTTCACAAGAACAAGGAGACGGGCCATCCAGACTGTTATTTGAACTGTGTGAACAGACAATCACCTGTGGAAGTGTTCCTGAGCCCAGAACAGAACCAGAACCAGATCTGGTTTAAATGCAGTGGCCCCTGAGGGCCTCGTCCTTTGAGCTCAGATTGCTACAGGTTCTTCTCATCTGTAGATCATATCATGAGCTGGAGCTGGCGTTATAGATAATCTTCAAGCCTTACTAGAAACACAATGATTGGACAAATCCGGTCCTTCTGATGGTTTACGTCAGTTCTCTGGTCACACGGACAGCTGATCGGGTTTGAGGAAAAAGCCGCTCAGTAATATAAACGTTCTCTTCTGCCCTATATTTACCATCCAGAAGATGAAAGAGCTGCTCCACACCCTGCAGAACACATGTTACTACTTCACTTTTCACAAGGACCCTCTGCAACAGAACGTCTTAATGAGCCCAGAACCAATCTGAGGCCAACCTGAGCCCCAGAACCGCCTCTGAACCCTGAAATAACCCTCTGAGGTCCGGCTGCGGCCAAAGTGTCCTCACAACACAGCGGGTCCCCACATGACTATAAATACTAACGTCCCCACAAAGACAGCTGGACACACATACACACACACACACACAGTTTCAGAAGTTTTGCTGGATTTCCATCTTTCAGATAATTTCAGGGTTCGGTTTTTCTGGTTTGGAGACTTGAATCACTTTCTCTGAACTTTTCAACTCAGGAGCGCTCAGACCAGTTTCAGACCAGTTTCAGACCAGTTTCAGATCCAGCTTCAGACCAGTTTCAGATCCAGTTTCAGGTCCAGTTTCTTCAAACCACAAATAAACAAAATTTAAAAACAGGATCAAACAACAACGCGCCTGCCGTCTGAGATCTGTCCACCGTTTAACAGATTTGTTTTCTGACAGTAAACCAGATCAGTCACTTCCTGTTTTTATCACATCCAGATGTTTAAATGTTTGCCGTCCAAAGCGGCGGCTGATGTGCGTTTCTCCGAGGAATGCTAGATTTTAATTACGAACACGTTTAGAAGCTGCTGAAAGTGACTTGTTTCATTTATTTCATTTGAATCAGAATTTTCTGAGTGACAAACTTCTCTAACGTTGGACTTTGGTCTGAAAGTCTCTCGATCAACCGCAACCTGAAAACCAACATGGCCGCCTCACACAAGACACGTGTTCGAAGCTGCAGAAACAACTTGTAAACTTCACTTCTGTCAGTTTAGACCTGATTTAATGGACAGGAAGTTGTCAGGATCTATGTTTTGTTGGTTTGTGTTAAAGTTTTAGTGATTTTTTTTGTTTATTTAAAGTGATTGTGTTAGTTTGTGTTTAATAACTTTATTTAACGCTGCTCAAAGGCAATGGCGGGCAATCAAGTTTTTGTCTGTGTCTGTGTGTGCATGTTTGTTGGCATGTCTCATGAACAAATTTTAAAGAAACTTCCAGAAATAAAAACATCTAAGACACAAACCTCCAGAGTCCACCTGATTCAAGATGGCTGCCACAGCCTGCTGACCTCTTGAAACCAAAAATGTGAGTTTTACAGATTCTGAGCTAAATGTGGGACTGTAGGAGCTGAGAGTTCTTCACAACATTCTCCAAGGTATCATGTCTGTTAGCAAAATAACTGGAGACAATCAAACAAAGTTAAGTCAGGTCCTCTGGACGGATTCTTTTTGTTGAAATGTTTCCTCTTTCATCCAAAAGACTTCTTCAGAAGAATGATGAAGAAGTCTTTCATTCAAAAGACTTCTTCAGAAGAATGATGAAGTCTTTCATCCAAAATACTTAAGAAGAATGATGAAGAAGACTTTCATCCAAAATACTTCTTCAAAAGAATGATGAAGTCTTTCATTCAAGACTTCTTCAGAAGAATGATGAATAAGTCTTTCATCCAAAAGATTTCTTCAGAAGAATGATGAAGAAGTCTTCTTCATGTTTTTGTATTGAACGCTTTTTGAATTCTGAAGAAGTATTTCATCCAAAATAATTTATCAGAAGAATGATCAAGAAGTCTTTTGGATGAAAGACTTCTTCATCATTCTTCTGAAGAAGTCTTTTGGATAAAAGACTTCTTCAAAAGAAAGATGAAGTCTTTTGGATAAAAGGTGTGATGGATGGAGATGGATGAAGAAGGATGGATTAAGTCTTTTATCCAAAAGACTTCTTCAGAAGAATGAAGAACTTTTTTAAGACAATCATTTTTCTGAAAAAGTCTTTTGGATAAAAAACTTCAGAAGAAGAAAGATGAAGAAGCCTTTCATCCAAAAGACATGAAACATTTCAACAAGAATCCGTCCAGAGGACTTGATGTAATTTTGCTAGATTTTTCTTCATGGATTATTGAGCATCAGGATGTTTGGAGACAATTCAGTTCAAGATGGCCACCAAAGCTAGTCGACATTAGGCAACAGCAGAAAGTCTTTAAGTTTCAGTGGCTCCACAGACACAAAAATTTTATCAAATGTTTTCAAACTCTGAGCAGCTGGATCTGAACGGCTTGATGAAAACACTCAGTTCCTGTCAGTCGGACCAGGATCTGATCCTCAGAGACACCATGTCTCCTGATGTCACCTGATGTCAACTGATGTCACCTGATGTCAACTGATGTCAACTGATGTCATCTGATGTCATCTGATGTCACTTGATGTCAACTGATGTCACCTGATGTCATTTGATGTCATCTGATGTCACCTGATGTCAACTGATGTCATCTGATGTCACCTGATGTCACCTGATGTCAACTGATGTCACCTGATGTCAATGATGTCATCTTATGTCACCTGATGTCACCTGATGTCAACTGATGTCATCTGATGTCACCTGATGTCACCTGATGTCAATGATGTCATCTGATGTCAACTGATGTCAATAGATGTCAACTGATGTCATCTGATGTCAATTGATGTCAAC
This sequence comes from Nematolebias whitei, assembly GCF_014905685.2. Lineage (NCBI taxonomy): Eukaryota > Metazoa > Chordata > Actinopteri > Cyprinodontiformes > Rivulidae > Nematolebias > Nematolebias whitei. The sequence continues at coordinate 2,986,111 of NC_056505.1, forward strand.
TGATGTCATCTGATGTCAATTGATGTCACCTGATGTCAACTGATGTCACCTGATGTCAACTGATGTCACCTGATGTCAACTGATGTCACCTGATGTCAACTGATGTCAACTGATGTCATCTGATGTCAACTGATGTCAACTGATGTCATATGATGTCATCTGATGTCACCTGATGTCACCTGATGTCAACTGATGTCATCTGATGTCAACTGATGTCAACTGATGTCAACTGATGTCACCTGATGTCAACTGATGTCAACTGATGTCAACTGATGTCATATGATGTCATCTGATGCACCTGATGTCACCTGATGTCAACTGATGTCACCTGATGTCAACTGATGTCACCTGATGTCAACTGATGTCACCTGATGTCAACTGATGTCAACTGATGTCATCTGATGTCACCTGATGTCAAATGATGTCATCTGATGTCATTTGATGTCACCTGATGTCACCTGATGTCAACTGATGTCAACTGATGTCACCTGATGTCAACTCATGTCACCTGATGTCACCTGATGTCAACTGATGTCAACTGATTTCACCTGATGTCATCTGATGTCATCTGATGTCACCTGATGTCACCTGATGTCAACTGATGTCAACTGATTTCACCTGATGTCAACTCATGTCACCTGATGTCAAATGATGTCATCTGATGTCATCTGATGTCATCTGATGTCACCTGATGTCAACTGATGTCACCTGATGTCAACTGATGTCACCTGATGTCAACTGATGTCATCTGATGTCACCTGATGTCACCTGATGTCAACTCATGTCACCTGATGTCAACTCATGTCAACTGATTTATTAAATTAAAAAAATTAATCGCAGAACAATTTAATTTAATTTATAAAATTAAAATATTTTCTTCACAGAGATGTTTGGTTAGGACCAACTTCACATCATGTTATAGTTAATAAAGACGACTGAAGTGGATGTGTGTGTGTGTGCGTGTGTGTGTGCGTGTGTGTGTTTGTGTGTGTTTGCGTGTGTGTGTGTGTGTGTGTGGGGGGGGGAGCTGAAGGCATGTGTAGCTCATTGTTTAAAGCAGCAGAGAGGAGTTAATCAGAACCCTCCGTCTCCCACTGGGCCCCCAGTGAATGGAGTCAGAACCAGAACAATCCTCGTTGTTCTCAAGTTTCTCTGTGTGGTTTTACATGCTCACCCCTGACTGGTCTGACACCAGTTCTCTCTGTCCTCTCATGTGAACAGAGTTTACTACAGAAAACTGCACCAGCTGGCTGCCTCTCCACCGCACTGATGAGATGTAGGATTAACTGAGCTCACTGCTGCGGTGGATCAGTGGTCAGAGCTGCAGTCTCATAATCCTGAGGCAGTGGGTTCAAGCCCAGGTTGTGTCAGGAAGGACATCCATCCCAAACGCTTCAAATCATCTCACCGCAGCTGAAAACAAGTTCAACCTGTTTGATTTACCAAAATATTAAAAACAAAAATTTAACGACAAAGTTGTTTTCCTGCTTGAAGAATCAACATTTTGTGTCTAAGACGTGTCTTCAGAGATGGACAGAGACAGAAGTCCTTCACAGATGGAGACAACAGCTTCATCCATGCCATGGTTCAAACACCATCTGACGACACGATGGTTTTTATTTTTGATCTGTTTTTCTGTTACGGTCGATGAGTCCGGGACTCTTTAGATTTAACTTCAGGTGATTAAAACAAACTTTGATGATGCTGTTTGTTAATTTTTAAACTTCCTCTTTTTTGTCGATGAGGTTCATTCATGTAAAACAGGTGAATTCATCCTGTGGATACAGAATCTGATGCTGCTAACCTTCAGGTTCTGCTTGGTCCGGACCAGTTAAACATTACAGACAGACAGACTGGGTGTCTGTTTCAGGGTAAACAGAGATGGACAGATACTGGGAGAACATGACTCATCGTCAACAGTCTGTTAAACAGTGACTCAGCGTCACACTGGAGCTGTTCATGCTCAGGAACATCGTCCTGATTCCACTAGAATCCTCCACCTGTCTGTCTGACTGTTCACCTGTCTGTCTGATTGTTCACTTGTCTGTCTGACTGTCCACCTGTCTATCTGACAGCTCATCTGTGGGACCATCTTTCTGTTTTCAGTTCTGGCGAGGCTGATCCTGGACCTGCAGGCCTTCCTGTCGGTTCTGGACTCGGAGAACCTGAGTTACATCGCTCAGGCTCAGAAGAAGTCCATCTCAGAGCTCCTGACCAAACTTCAGAACCCTGACAGTCCAGGTACCAGACGTTCCTTCATCATAAGATCGTGACCCGTCCACTTCAGAGGAAATCAAACGTTTGATCTTTGATGAATCTGAAACAGCTGATTTCACAGCAGCTCAATGAACTGTGTTGTTTTCAGTGGAAGATGCTGAGTACATGGTCATGAGCTGTCCGTCATCGTCTCCTAGCAACGAGCTGGCAGACATACCTGGGACAGGTAACGAGTTACTGCTGCGTTACATGAACACACACGATGGTTTCATGAAGTTCTGAGGGTCATCACGTTGTGGTTTGTTTGTCCAGAAAGTGCCCGGTCCTCTGAGCTGGTCTCACGTCAGGACTCGTCTGTCAGGCTGAAGGACGAGGTGAGTCTCACCACTTCCAGAGTTCTGACACATTAGAACCGGGCTTTGGTTCCCATGGACTAAGTGTCTTCACATGGCAGGTGTGTTACTGTAAAAGGTAATGCACAGGCAGACTTACATGACCACCCGTGTGTCATGTGTGGAAATAAAACCAGGACAACATCTCACGGCAGCAGAAGTTCTTCACCTTCTGACCTCAAAGAAAAGTGGAGCAGAGAGAAGAAAGCCTCGTCTCTTAGATGTGGACCGAGCGAACAGGACGGAGTGTGTGATGTGGGTCAGTAATGACAGACTGAGGCCTCCTGAGGTTTGGGAGGAGATGACAGAGTTACTGAGTGTGTGAGGGAGGGACAGGAAGTCCACTGTTTTCACAGGGGAGCTCAACTCGCACTCCTATTGGTCCACGGCCTGCAGAGGAGGAAGTGGTCGCCGATGGCGGCTGATTAGCATCTGGTCTACGTGATGGATGGACAGAACACACACACACACGCACGCACGCACACACACACACACGCACGCACGCACGCACGCACACACACACACACACACACACAAAGCTCAAAATGATTGTGCAGATTAAATCTGCCTCATATTTACCAACGTCTGTTCGTCTGAGTTAGATCATGAACTAAACATCTGGATTCCTCTTTTCTTTCTTTAATTTGAAAAACTTCATATTTATCTTTGATCTCCCCAACATTGTGTTTCATTGTGAAAATCCAAAAATGGAGAACTCCACCTCAGACTCCACAGGCCTCAGTCAGCAGGTCAATGGTCAAAGGTCATGACCTCCTACCTCTAAAACGACATGGACGCACGACTTAGGGTTGGAAATTACCACAAGACTTCTGGACCAGAACCACACCAGAGGTCAGGTATTTACCCATAATGCACTGCAGCAAACAGCTCCTCCCAGCTGGCAGCACGGTGGTGGAGGCTAATGGTTTGGGCTCTTGTCAGTCACTGAATGGACCAGAACTCCTCTGGAGACCAAAGGGTTCTGGAGTCCAACAGCTGAAGCTTGGACCAAACTGGGTCCAACAGAACCGTGATCCTAAACACAGCAGCTGATCTACAACAGAACGGGTCAAAGAGAAGAACCACCAGTCCAGACAGAGTCCAGAACCTTACTGAGTTCCTGTGGTGGACCTTCAGATAGCCAAGCAGAACCCTTAATGATGGAAATAAGAGTGGACCAGAACTGCTCCAGATCCAGATGAAGTCCTACAGGTGGTCTCAGATTGTGGCTAATTAATTTAAGTTCTTAAATTAACCAGATTTTAATTTGATCATATCCTGATATATAAAATTTACATGAAAGCATCACCAGGGTAGAAAAACTAAAGTCCAAGGAAACATCTGTGCAGGAGTGCACGTCGCCTGCCAGTGTATGAGTTGAGGAATGACTCAGCTACTACCTCACCAAACTGTAGCTCAACATCTGTAAAACTGACTGAGCTACAGACATCTGTGTGTATGCTAACTAAGGTATGTTAGCTGTGGCGGCCATCTTGAACCAGGCTGACTCAACTGCTAATGTCCTTACTGCCTCCAGGGTCTGCCTGACAGAAGCGAAGTGCTACATTTGTAGCATCTTAGTTTGCACGTCTGTTAGGATGTGTGAGAGTGCTCTGTTCACACAAGGAGAGCTGTTGGTCAGGTTACTTCTTGTTGCTCTTATTGAATCAAGTCTTTACTTATGGAGGTAGATGTTTTAAAACATGTTAAAATACAGCAGAGTGCAGGAAATGGCGTCTATTCAAATTTTTCTATGCTCACAGTCTAGAATCGGCCCTGGTTGCAGTTTCCAACAAGTCTCTCTTGTTTTAGACGAAGGGCCTCGCAGTGCCACCTCACCTCTCAGGAGGTCTCAGCGGAGGTGAAGAGGAGGAGGATACATACGAGGAGGCAGAACCTTTCGTCGCTGCTGAAACCACTGTGTCCAACTCAGGTGTCCATAAACACACAAGCAGAGGAAAAACACAATAAAACACAATAAAACACAAAACTTCTCTCCTCCAGAGAGGGTGGAGTCAGACAGCAGCTACTACGAGTCATACGGGGAGGAAGATGATGATGATGGCGATACTGATGATGATGGTGGGGGGGACGGTGTGAAGGACAGAGCCCACTACATCCGGTGGAGCGCCTCGCAGCCCTGCCTGAGGCCCGTCCCCGAGTCCCGGCTCTGTGACTACCTGTGGAGGAGGAAGTGGCTGGGACAGTGGAGCAAACAGCTCTTCATCATCAGGAATGATGTTCTGCTGGTGAGGAAGAGGAGAAAACACTGACTCGTCCACCTTTAAACTTCTGCAGAACGTCTGTTACATTCATGAACTTTGCGTTCACATTTCCATTTTTATTCATCATCATTTACTTTATTTCAGACACAATATAAGATTCATAAAAAAAACTGAAAAACAACAAGAGTTAAAAAGTTTTTCTGGCTCAAAACCCATTGGGTCCATAAAGTAGTAAAGTATCGTGCAGAGTGAGTCCAGGGTTGGTCAGTGTAGCCATGATACAGTTTTCAGATTCAGACAGCCTACACATGCATCTAAACATGAGGTTACGCAGCACCGCAGGGCAGGTAGGCACACCTGCGTCTACAAACGTTTTGCACTGCTCCATCCAGGTACCCTCAGCAGCAGGTGCATGCCATCATTATATGGTCATTATATGTCCATACATCCTTCTGCTTTTATAACGTCTCCACAGGTGAGCCGTATACAGGAGTGCAGTAGACCTTAAACAGTTGGATCTTAACTGATGTTGAGCACAGACCAGGTCTACGGACCAGCGTGTTAGCTTGTCCATGTGATCTGACAGGTCTGCAGTCACATAGTGCCCCAAGTGTTTACATTCATCACTGACAGAAAGAAATCAGGGAACATCAACTCGGAGTCCTCTCTGCTCCGCACAATCATGATGCTGCTTTTCTTAGAATTATATTTGATATCAAAGTCTCTTCCATAACCAGAGCACACCTGCAGCAGCTCTTGCAGGCCAGCAGTATAAGGACAGAACATTACTCCATCATCAGCATACATGAAATGGTTGATGATCCTGTTGCCAACCCTACATCCTGTTCCACAGTCATTTAAGAGCTTTGACAGATCGTCCATGTGCACATTAAATAAAAAGGGAGACAGGATGCCACCCTGTCTCACACCATTTGAAACACCGAAGGGATCTGATAGAGTTTCCCCATTTTACACACATGTGCTGATTAACATACCAAAAGACAAGAATCCTCAAACATTCTGGGACACCTCTCTTATACAACTTGTGAAACACCTTTTCATGCTTTACGTAATCAAAGGCCTTTGAGGCATCAATAAAACATAAGAGGTGTCGTGTCTGTTGTATAGATCTACAAGTTCTTTTAAAGCAAAGACAAGGTGCTGGACAGAGCCTATAACGATCTTTACCGTTAATTTTACCAGCTTTATCCTTCACAACCGGAACTAAAATGACAATAATGTTTCTGCCATAGTTCAGTAATCTGCTCCACTCACATCATAAAGCAGGTAAAGACATTTTTGTTTTATCATTCATGCTTTTAATTTCTTTCCAAAAGTCTGTAGGGCAGTAACTTTGTAGTTTTCTTGCCAGTGAGACAGATCTCGTGCCTTTTAATGAACCGTAGGGCATATTTAAAGTTTGAATTTACTTCCTTCATACTAACAAATACCTGATTCAACCCAGGCTTTGAATGTCCTTCTTGTCTCAGAATGAAACTTCTCAACATACTCCTTCCAGCCTAATGTAGCTTCGTACTTCTTAATCTTAGACAGATGTCGACCCGAGCTCAGGAGAGAATCCACAGTTTTATCACACAGTGAGCACAAACACTGTGGTGCACATCCTGACAGTTGGGATCTGTGCACGTTACAGCAGATGCAGCTCAGTGTTACTCAACCTGGTCTCGCTCTGGGTGAGATATGTACGGGTGTCCCCTTCCGTTAAAGTGGACCAACTAATTATTAAAAAGATTTAACATTATTTAGATAAAAAGCTAAAGTCCAGCGTGTAACACGTGTGTGTGTGTGTCAGTGTTATAAGTGTGCTCAGGACCTGCTGCCTCAGCTGGAGTTGAACCTCCGCGGCTCTCAGCTCCTCTACAAGTCCAAGAGCAACGGGAAGATCCAGCACCAGCTGAAGGTGGCCCCACTGGGCTCCGAGTCTCTGGTTCTGGGCTTCTGCAGCTTTGAGCACGCCGATGAGTGGAGGAGGGTCAGCAGCACACAGCATGTCATGATGCATTTAGAGGAAACTGATGAAGGTGAGATGTTTGTAACCGGAGTCTGTGTGTGAAGGTGATGGAGGAGGTGAGTGTCGGAGCAGACGAGGAAACTCGGAGTCTTTCATTGCTGAATAAATCTGATCGTCGGCTGTCCTGCAGGGTGAGGAACACACAGACACATCTGGGTTCGTGCGAAGATCTCGTATGTTCTCAGACCACGAACAAACACCAGAGAAGATGCTTTAAATCAAGAGTCACTGAAAGTTATCAGAGGGCCTCGCTGAAGATGAGCGGATCCATCTTGGATCTATAAAATATAACATCCCATCGTCTGCAAATAAAAACAGCCAAAATGTGAGGAGACATCTTACAACTAATGCTGGTTTTCATGTTTAGATCAATGTTTTTATAAAAAATATGTTTTTTTTTTTCTGATCAGGAGTTTGTAGTTTCATCCAAAACAATAAATGACACGTCCTAAGTTTCCTCAACATTCTTTGGTCAAAACTTAACCATCAATAATTTATAAAAGGTTTTGTGTTTTCCTCACACAAACAACCAGGAGGCCTCCAATGATAAAAGTAGCAAAAGCAGCTAAAAGCTACATGTAACAAAATGCTAGCTAAAAGCTAATAGAAGCAAAATGCTAGCTAAAAGCTA
>NC_056505.1:2993617-3000982 GCF_014905685.2 Nematolebias whitei
AAATGCTAGCTAAAAGCTAATAGAAGCAAAATGCTAGCTAAAAGCTAATAGAAGCAAAATGCTAGCTAAAAGCTACATGTAACAAAATGCTAGCTAAAAGCTACATGTAACAAAATGCTAGCTAAAAGCTAATAGAAGCAAAATGTTATCTAAAAGCAAAACGGTAGTTGAATCAGCGATCACATAATGGATTCTGTTCTTTTCTGTTTTAATGTTAGTCTTGGATCGTAAACTTGATTCATGATTCACATGATTCATTTGAACAACATATAACTGTTCACGAGTTTTTGAATTAAAGTCCTGCTGTTGATATTTGATCTAAAATGAAATAATACTTTAATTAATTAATTTATTTATTTTTTTGTCTCTTGTTCTTTCTGTCTTCAGTCCGGTTCAGTCCAGATGGACTCGGATGAGGAGAAACCTTCAACTCGCTGCAGCCTCAACAAAGACAAAGGTACTGGACCCGTCCCAGTCCGAGGCGGTGAGAGGGAAACTGATCTGGATGTGTTGGAAGACTCAGCCTCTCTGAACCGTTTCAAAATGAAAATTATATAATTTTAGTTTCAGTCAAGAGAGGAACCAGGTTGAATCAGGTCCTCTGGACAGATTCTTCTTTGTTGAAACGTTTCGTCTTTGATCCAAAAGACTTCTTCAGTCCCAGATCTTCAACAAGCTTAGTCTTATAAACAGCACCTTCTCATGGATCAACCAGTTTGCTGGTGACATCCAGAACAACAAAGAAGAATCCGTCCAGAAGATCCGGCTGAACCTGGTTAGGTTGATCTACCTGGATTATTGAGCAGCATCAGGTCAAGTTCAAGTTCAAGTAGGTTCTATTATCATTCTCATCACATGTGGTACATGAGGTGGAAGGAAACTGTGTACACAGGGTCCCAGTTACATCCAACAAAAAATATAAAGTGTAAAAAGGAACAGGAAACAAGGATCTAAGATATAAACAAAGAATACGCTAAACACTAATAGTGCAAATATAAATAAATATATACAAAAACACGCCAAACAACAGCACAAACATGAGTCTGAGCAGATGAGGACCAATGAACACAGCAACATGAGATCAGAAGCATGAGATCAGCAGCATGAGATCAGCAGCATGAAATAAATCAGCAACATGAAATAAATCAGTAGCATGAAATAAATCAGCGGCATGAAATAAATCAGCAGCATGAAATAAATCAGCAGCATGAAATAAATTAGTAGCATGAAATAAATCAGCAGCATAAAATAAATCAGCAGCATGAAATAAATCAGCAGCATGAAATAAATCAGCGGCATGAAATAAATCAGCAGCATGAAATAAATCAGCGGTATGAAATAAATTAGTAGCATGAAATAAATCAGCAGCATGAAATAAATCAGCGGCATGAAATAAATTAGTAGCATGAAATAAATCAGCAGCATGAAATAAATCAGCAACATGAAATAAATTAGTAGCATGAAATAAATCAGCAGCATGAAATAAATCAGCAGCATGAAATAAATCAGCGGCATGAAATAAATCAGTAGCATGAAATAAATCAGCAGCATGAAATAAATCAGCAGCATGAAATAAATCAGTAGATGAAATAAATCAGCAGCATGAAATAAATCAGCAGCATGAAATAAATCAGCAGCATGAAATAAATCAGCAGCATGAAATAAATCAGTAGCATGAAATAAATCAGCAGCATGAAATAAATCAGCAGCATGAAATAAATCAGGTCAAGAGAGAAACATTGTTACTTTGTAGCAGAGCTTTTTGCTTTGTTTACATTTAACAACGCTGCAGTTTTTTGTTTGTTTGTTTTTTAATCTGGTCTGGTCTGGTCGGTCTACGTTGCTATCTACTGCTTTGAACTCCAGGTTCTGGATCCAGATGGTTCCAGTGAGTTTTCTGTGCAGGGTAGCTGGACTCTTAGAGATCAGGTGAGAAGGTTAGTTCTCCAGGAGAGACTCGGAGTAGAACCGCTGCTCCTCCACATCCAGAGGATGCAGCTGAGGAGGTTCAGATATCTGGTCAGGATGTCAAACAGCACCTTCTCATGGATCAACCAGTTTACTGGTGATATCCAGAACACACCTCCATAAGGAGGTGTTTTGGACATGTCCAACTGGCAGGACACCCCAGGGAAGACCCAGGACATGCTGGAGAGACTAAGTCTCTCGCTGGTCTGGGAGCGGAGTCCTCCCAGGAGAGCCGATGACTGTTCATGAAGCTGTGCTGGTGGAGCCAACACAACTTTTGTTACCTGCTGCAGGTGAAGCGTTCTGCACAAAAAGAAAAGTTGAATTTATTCAGCCTGGCTCGAACTCTTAAATTCTCACAGAGATCTTGGACCAAATGACAGAAATACTCGTTTAAACAATGACACGTTTTAAGTTGTGCTTTCCCCTGACTGAACGCTGAGCAGTTCATCTGCAGAGGACACCGACTCATGTCTGGCTGCTTCTGCTGCAGGGCTCCTGAACGTGCTGATGAACTGTCAGTGGCAGAGCTTGTGGTGCCAGGTGGAGGACGGCGTCCTCAACATGTTTGGACATGAGGACGAGGACAAACAGGAGGCGAAGCGGTCTCCTCAGTACACCGTGCAGCTACGAGGCTGTGAGGTCAGGGCCGGGACGGACACGGAGCGCTCCTACAGGATCACACTGAGCATGCTCAGTGACCAGGTGGCTGTTCTGGAGGTAAGACACGAAACTCGAGTTCATCCCGCTCAGATGTTACACGAGTGAACGAGTTCCTGCGTCCGACTGCAGGTGAGCTCCTCAGAGGAAAAACAAAGATGGCTGAAGCTGCTGCAGGACGGCGCTGTCAATCACGGTCTCCATGACAACAAGAAGCAGGAGTCTACAGGAGGCGCTCTCAGGTCAGAGACACAAACATCCTAAAAACTTTATTTGAAGTGCTGATTAATCTCAGACTCTGATGATAATCCAGTAAAATATCAGTACCTTCTGTTAGCCTGTTGCTAATCTAGCTTTTAGCAGGCATTTGCTACTTTAGCTAACATTTTCTATCTTTTGCTAGCCTTTCTGTTTGTTTCTTATTTAGCTTTTTAGCTCTAAGCTACTGTTCTGCTTGAATGAGTTATTTTTAGCTGCAGCGTTCTCATGTTTTTTTCACAGAAAATACAGTTTTTATATTTAGATTGTTTTTATCAGTACTTCAGGTAGACCTCTGCAGAAGAAATCACCTCCTCCTGAGGTTAACTCCTGCTCTCCCTTCTCCTCCTCAGCGGGCTCCAGACCCGCAGGTTCCCCACCTCCAACACCTACATGGACGACCCGTTCAGTCTGAGCGGAACCATCCGGGACCAGCCCGTTTACTCCAACTCCTCCATACTGGAGCACATGGTACTGACCCGAAGGAGCGCCAGCCGTCTGCAGCGCGCTGAACAATAAAGTTCAAACAGTTTGAAGAAACCAAACAGATGTTTCAATCCTCACAGGAGTCTGTTGACTGACAAGTTTTACCCAATGTTTCTGTTTCCTGTTTTACTTCAAACTTCACTGACACATGATTGGGTCGGAGGGCCCGCTTCCTCTGTTACTAAAGACCCAGAATTCCTTGCTGTGATGTCGCCCGCTGACCTTTAAATGGAGATCAGAGAGACGCGATGGCATTAAAGACACAGTCAGTTAGAGCTCAGAGGGTGGGCTGTGGAGGACTCTCAGCTACTACCACTCAACATGAGTAAAATCAGCTGAGATCCATTTTAGTGTTGGCTAATGTCAGTTAGCTGTGGCGGCCATCTTAACTCTGGGTTGGCTCCACAAGTTAGTCATTTAATAATCTAAACAGGTTGAGTCAGGTCCTCTGTTAGGGTTCTTCTGTGAATTTTAATCATCGTATCTCTGATAAACGTTTGTTTGTTTGTTTGTTTGTTTGTGTCCTTCAGCTGCGCAGCTCTCAGGATTTATTCAGCTCGTCCAAAGACTCCGTGACCTACAGCAACACGGCCTTCAGCAGCCACGGTGAGTCCAAATATGAAGAAACGTCTCGGGTTCAGCTTGAAGAACGTTTTAAAATCTCTTTTTGAAACTGTCCGCTCGTCCTAATGGGTTCAAAAGGATTTTAAAAACAGGTTTTTTATTATTTATTTTGCTTAGCTGTTTAAATTTGAGTTAGAACAAACAGTTTGTTCTCTCAGCGGCCCAGATCTTTCAGGTCCTGATCCCAGGTCTCAGGCCTTCATACCCCGGGACTCATGAAGGTCTTTAGATGCACAGGTCTGGGCGTTGATTTGGTCCTGGTCCAGGTGGTCCTAACTCTGACCCTGTTAAAATCAGACGCTGATGCAAAAATAAAATCCTGAATTCAGTTTTAGATTTCTCCTCCTTCCATGACAGCTCAGAGTTAAACTCATTTTATTATACAGTTGTAGATAAATCTGTAGACTTGGTCCTGCTTCGACAGCTGGGATGAATCGGACCTGATCTGAACACGCAGATTAAAATCTGCCCGCCGACGTCATAACAGGTGGACTTCTTAACGAGGATTTTAATTAACTGACAAGTGACAAAAGTTGTTAAAGCACAATATAAAAATGGACTGAACTGAACACAGGGGAGGAAATTTTAATTAATTTCATTTTAACGAGGATTTATTATTTTGAACGTTTTGTTTGTTTTTGACCTTCAAAGTCCACGCTCAATAATCCAGCTATAAAATCCAACAATGTTCAGTCACATCTGTCCAGATGTGACTGAACATTGTTGACCTTCATAAAATCCATAAAAACTCAGGTTTTACTTGAAAAAGATGACGAGGTTTTGTTCTTGACAGCAACAGCTTGAAGGTTTGATCTTTTCAGTCTTAAATAAATGAGTTTAAATCTGGAGGTGGACTCTGTGTTTCAGGTAGGAAGGGGGTGGAGGTGCAGCGAGGCGTTCAGAAGCTGGAGCTGGCCGGGACCCCGGTGGTCCAGCTGAGGGCCGGGTCAGAAACCAACCTGGTGTACGCCGTGAAACACAACAAACGCACCTCCTTCAGGCAGTCGCTGGCCATCTGCACCGAGCGCGCTCAGGTAAGTCCACCTGGTCCTGGTTCCTGACCTGATCAAACATCTGATCAATAAGAAAAACTTTTGAACAGTCCCTGCTGGTCATCGTTGGTCTCTGATGGTCCCTGATGGTCCCTGATGGTCTCTGTTGTTGATCAAATCCAGAATTGAATTCAAAATCTTTTACATAACTTTGTTTATTCTTTTATTATACTTCATTCAATAAAGTTAAACTTAAACTCAAAATCTTCTAACCTACAAAGCTCTCAACAACCTAGCTCCATCTTATATTACAGATCTTATTGTTCCATATTTTACTAACAGAGCACTTCACTCTCAGACTGCAGGTTTACTTGTGGTTCCTAGAGTTTACAGCAGCAGAATGGGAGGAAGATCTTTCAGTTCTCAGGCTCCTCTCTTGTGGAACCAACTTCCAGTTTCTGTCCATGAGACTGACACATTGTCCAGTTTAAGACTTTCCTTTTTTATAAATCCTATAGTTAGGGTCAGCTTGGGTTTCCTTAGCTGTCCCTTAGTTCTGCTGCTATAGGATTGCTGGAGGACAAACTGACCACATGTCCTCTCTCTGCTGCTGTCTTTACTTGCTCTTCTCTGACTGTTTGTATTTGTAATTATTTCTATCTTAACATGTTTTTGGTCTTTCCTCCTATAGAAAGTTCACCTGGACCTGCCAGTTTGTTTCTACTTCCTGTCGTCTCAAACCATCCAGTCGAAGCAGATGTTCGCTCGTCCTGAGCTGGTTCTGCTGGAGGTTTCTTCCTGTTAAAGGGAGTTTTTCCTTTCCACTGTCTCCTTTGTTCTTGCTCAGGATGAGAGACTGTGATGAAGTGAAGACTCAACACAATCTGCTGCTTCCTGAGAGAAGAACTTTTACTGACTGTCTTTAATAAAGTCTGTGGACGTTTCTGTTCAGTGCCCTGAGACAACTTCTGTTGGGACTTGGAGCTTTATAAATAAACTGAATTCAATTGAAGGTCTCTATTGGTCTTTGATGTCTGCTGATGGTCTTTCTGTTCTTCTCTGATGGTTTCTTTGGGTCTCAGTTGGTCTTTGATTGTCCTTCTTGGTCTCTGCTGGCCTCTGGTGGTCTCAGTTGGTCTTTGATTGTCCTTCTTGGTCTCTGCTGGCCTCTGGTGGTCTCAGTTGGTCTTTGATTGTCCTTCTTGGTCTCTGCTGGCCTCTGGTGGTCTCAGTTGGTCTCTAATTGTAATGGATTCTGCTGATCTCTGACAGTTTAAAATTTTCTTAGATGGTTTCTATTGGTTTTCCTTTGGCCCCTGCTGGTCTTTGATGGTCATTGTTGGTCTCTCCTGGTCCAGGTGGGCTTTCTGAACCCTCTCCTGCGACGGACGGCCTCAGCTAAAAGCTCCCTGAGACGAGCTCCTTCCGCGCTCTTCATCGAACATGGAAAAGTTTTCCAGAGGAAAAAGGTGAGAAGTTCTCCTGGTACTGGTCTCTGCAGGTCTGCAGAAGTCCAGGTTTACATTTAAAATGTGTTCCAGTAGTTTGCATAAGATTTTTTTTTTTTTTCATTTAGCCTTGTTGTTTTTATTATTTGATCTGGGAACAAATAATAGATGGAAGGCAATTCTATATTTTATTTAAAAAAACATTAAAATTCTTGTTTAAAAATCCAGTTTTTGTTGAAACAACAGAAACAGTTTTGAACTTTAAGGCTGTAAAACAATCAGAACGGTTTATAAAGAAGATTCATTTGTTGTATTTTTCACTTTTTGTGACTGATGTGCTTTTATTGTTCCACAGGAGTGGGAGGCCAAATCTGCAGCCTGACATGAACTTCACGATAAATAACAAATTAAATCAACTACTGTGGAGTTTATAACCAAAAACCTGATTAATAATGATCCTGCCCTGAAGAGACGCAGCGCTCTGATTGGTTGTTTGGGCTCAGGTAGACCCAAAATAACATTTTTTGAACAAACCATCTCTGTTTTCTCAGCATTGAAGCCTCAGATTCTCCCTGAAAAACAACAGATTCGGCTCCTGTCGCTTTAAGACTTTACTTCCTTCTGATTGGACAAAGCCTGCAGGGAGGAGGAACTCATGACCATATAAGGAAATACACCTGTAGGAAAACTAAATCCAAGTCAAAATAAACTATAACATACTCCTGTATAAATAACTAAATGTGATTATTATTATTTTATTAATAAAAGTATCATCTGACTAATTAGCAAATATCTGATTAATTAACTTCAAGATTTGCATCTAAACAAAATAAATTAATGGATGTTTTTCCATGGAAATACTAAAGAGCAGCAAATGAAAATGCAACCATATACATACATACACACACACACACACACACACACACACA
>NC_056505.1:3001382-3002654 GCF_014905685.2 Nematolebias whitei
CCTGTTAGAACATTAGAACCTGTTAGAACATTAGAACCTGTTAGAACTTTAGAACCTGTTAGAACTGTTCACCTGAACTGCTCAGGGGGCACAGTTACTGCGAGAGACATCCAGCAGTTATTGTCATTAAGTTTGTTTAATGGTTTAAAATCTAGTTTTGTTTAAAAATGAACCCAATGTGGGCCGGACTGAGCTCCCCCTTGGGCCTGGTTCGGCCCCCGGGCCACCAGTTGAACACCCCTGCGTTAGAGCCCTCCTCATGGATGTGAGTGATGCAGCAGGAGAAGCTGCAGCCCCAGATACAAGTCTGGCTGCAAACACTGAGGTTCTGTTCAGGTTGAGACATTTTGACTGGACTCTGAACGTCTTTGATGCTAAAACCAGTTACGAATAAAACAACACGGTTTATTTTTAATGGGTCTCCGTAAACTGCTGCCTTATATATTACCGTAAATTACACCGGTTTAATGTGCTGCTCACAGAAACGTGGATGTTGCTCAAGTTAAATGAACACAGAATATTCAGGGTTTGCTTTATGAAAGAAGTCATTTTTATGTTTTTACAGTTTATAGATGTTAAAATGTCGGAGCGACTGCATCAAGTTTCTAAGTTAAAATAAATAGTTAGATAAAAAAAAACGTGAACAGTTAATGAAAAGATCCAGATCTAAATGTTTTTTTTATTTTTAATGTGTGTTTTTATGAAGCAGATGCAGATTCGTTCAGAGTCCAGGACCACAGGTGAGGGTAGGAATGTAGACCAAGTGGTAAACAGAGAGCTTTGTCTTACAGCTCAGCTCCCTCTTCACCACAATGGACCGGAACAGAGTCCACAATACTGCAGAAGTTGCTCCGGTCCATCTGTCAGTCTCACGCTCCATTCTTCCCTCACTGAGAACAAAACCAGAGAAACTTGAACTCCTCCACCGGAGGCAGAACCTCACCCAGGACCACCTCTGACTGAGGACCATGGACAGTGACACCCCAGAGAGGACGGTCCACCTTCAGATTCAGGACCAGGGACACCCCGGAGAGGACGGTCCACCTTCAGATTCAGGACCAGGGACACCCAGGAGAGGACGGTCCTCCCTCAGACTCAGGACCAGGGACACCCAGGAGAGGACCGTCCACCCTCATTCAGGACCAGGGACACCCAGGAGAGGACGGTCCCCCTCATTCAGGACCAGGGACACCCAGGAGAGGACAGTCTACCCTCAGACTCAGGACCAGGGACACCCAGGAGAGGACCGTCCCCCCTCAGACTCAGGGCCAG
>NC_056505.1:3002664-3011223 GCF_014905685.2 Nematolebias whitei
GGACACCCAGGAGAGGACCGTCCACCCTCATTCAGGACCAGGGACACACAGGAGAGGACGGTCCACCCTCATTCAGGACCAGGGACACCCAGGAGAGGACAGTCCACCTTCATTCAGGACCAGGGACACCCAGGAGAGGACGGTCCACCCTCATTCAGGACCAGGGACACCCAGGAGAGGACGGTCCACCCTCATTCAGGACCAGGGACACCCAGGAGAGGATGGTCCACCCTCATTCAGGACCAGGGACACCGAGGAGAGGACGGTCCACCCTCAGACCTGGGCCTCAGGTCTGGACTCAGATCAGTTTGAACAAAAAGTCTCAGATCTGATAGAAATGCTCTTTATTGTCTCGTGGCTCTTCACTCACATCACCTCATCATCAGCATCATCTACAGCAGCAGACATGGAAACAGCAGAGTCCGTATTTACAGCGGCAGGACAAGTTCTGACCGGCCAGTCCGACCTCCGACCCGAACGTCCAGAACCTCAACATCACGTTTAACTCTGAATTACCAGCTGAACGTTAGAATCAGCTGAAGCAGTTTGGGCATAATAAAAGATTAAATTGATTATTTAACTGATCAGTTTTTAGCTGCAAACAATCAACCAGAACCAATCGGGCCCGGGTCTGCAACCTGCGGCTCTCGGGCCGCATGTGGCCCTTCGGCCCCCCTGCAGTGGCTCCTCATAATTTAAATAGAAAACTAAATAATTTCTAAATTTAGACTGACAGTAAAAGCTGTTAAATGAAGTGACAGACTTCAGAACGAGCCTTGCTCTAAAGAGCAACGAGGATCGTTGACGTCAAGTCGAAAAAAGTCGGATGTTCTGGTTTGGAGAGCGGCCCGAAGGTCAGAACCAGCGAGTGTCGAAGTCGTGCTGCAGGTTCAACAAGAACTTAAATAAAAAGCAGAACGAAACACGTCAAAATGTAGAAAAGAGACGAAACAATCTTTGCGTCATCGTGGTTTTTCTGTCCCAGCAGCCTGTTTTTATCTCCACGGACCAACAGAACCGAACCAGAACTTCTCAGAAAACGGCTCCAGAGTCAGAACCAAAAACAATAAATCTGAACGTAGTGACGATGCTCTGACATGCCTCCATCTAGCTCATTTCATTTGACGCATCGCACAGAAACAGGAAGTAGTGAAGTCACGTGACAGGAAGTGATGTCAAAGTTTAAATCAGCTCCGAGCCGCTGGACTCAGACTCAACAGAGACCTGGACCATAAAAGACTCTGAATAAACTGCAGTAAACTACAGAAAATACATTTGGTTCATAAAAATCTGCTAAAATCAAATGTTTTTATTGTTTTTTGAAGCATGAACTGATTTTAATTTTTGTATTTCTGGTTTTCGAAGCCAAAAAGTTTCCCATCATTTTTTTTTTTTAAATCACAACTTCAGCTGTTCTGAACGCCGGTTTGAAGAAAACAGAAACTTTAAAAACAATTGTAATAAAATAAACTCTCACAGCTGCAAATCCAAAACTATTAAAGTTTGAGTTTAAAGTTTTTTTTTATTATTTAATTTAAAAACACTTCATTTATTTCATCCTCTTTTTGTTTTTGAGGCAAACTTTACGGTCAAATCAGAACAAACTGATCCGTAAAACTTTAAAAAGTGTTAAAAAGATTAAAATAAAAACGGATCGTTGCAATTGGAACCAGTTAAAACTATAAATAAGAACGCTCTGGTTTAATTTACAGCTGGACGTCCGAAGCTTTAGTCTGGGTCGATTATGGTTCAGTCTGCTGTTGATTTATTAAAACATTAAATCTGTTTGAGTGACTCGGAGCGTGAGGTGAATTTTTGTGTGTGCAGATTTAACGTCCACCCGTTACGAGGCCTGTGAGTAACAACATTTAAATTATTGACATCATCTAAGAGCTGAGGTGGTGAAAACCAGTTCCTTCCAGTGGGAAACATTCAGTGACTTCCTGTCAGTCAGTTGTTGAACATTCATCTGGATGATTCTTTACATTTTTATTTAGATTTAAAAACAAACACGCCGCTTCTGTTGGGAGGACGGGAAATAGCTGCACATCATTAGATAACGTAAGCCGAACGTCTGCTTCGGCTACGTGCGTGTGTGTGCGTGTGAGGCAGTGAGTTTTGCTGAAACGATTAAAAAAACAAGAAGTGTGGAGTTTGATCGCAGCTCAGACCGAAGCTGAAACATCGCCTGTCTGGACATGTGTTTTGTTTTGAAAGGACCAGGGTCACAGTTTGCTTCCTGCTTTTATCTGATCTTTTATTGTCACCACTCGCTCTCGTGCAAGACGGACGCCTTTCTTCCCTCTCCCGTCCTCCTGCGTTTTCGCTCTCTGTTTTGTGTATCGGAGCTTCTGTTTGCACATCTTCCAAATCGTAAACTGCTGTCATGGATCTGGTCAGCTGGACTTTCAACGCAATCGATGAAATGTTTTCAACCAAGCGACAGAGAGCCCTCATGCCCGCTGAGACGCACGTGGCAGGACACGTCGTGGATCTGATGTGCCTTTCCGTACTGTCTCAGGAGGACGCCGAAGATATTGGAATCATGTTAGCAGGGTTTCTGCTTTTTGGCACCGGTGGATAACTCTGTTATCGGCTATTAAAGAAGATGGCGGCAGCAGTTTCGGCCGTGGCAAAGCTGTCGACCCTGTCTGCAGGTTTGGTTCATGCTTTGAGTACTCAAAATCAGCTGATTTACAGCTAAACTGTAAGATGGAAGCGATTTGTGAGAATTGCAGGCCACTTGTGGCTTCTGGGATTTGCCAGCATGTTGGGACGACCTTGCAGGGAGCTAATAAGCACGGACCAGTGGAATGCCCACAAATCTGACCATTTTGGATTGAAAGTACCAGCAGGACTCAAGGCTGAGGAGAAATAACAGTCTGCCTGAAAAAAATCAACAGTTGTGCTTATCTGAATCTGACTCCCCTGTTTGGCCTTGAAGCAGGCCGACTTATCTTTTGTTTTTGCCTATCGCAAACCCACTCCTCTCGAGAACTTCTGTGAATGCTTACTAGCGCTGTACCGACTGACACCAACATCTTACCAGGACTATGGTGCTATCTGAAAGTGCTTCATGGACAAATCTCAACGTCTTGTCATCAAATGCATGTAACGTGTTTATGAATGTGCTGCTGGTAGAGATTTTTCATGTCTTAAATCGTGTCCTGATAAGGAGAAGGTGTGAAGAGATTTTTTTGTAACACCACTATCCTCTCTCTTCATGGCATTTTCCACTTTTCTTATCTAAAACGAATAAGGGCCGTGCTCTTAGGAGCAGCAGCAACGTGCACTCCGCCCATCTTTCAGACGACTGTACGAACATAATCTCACTGTGCATGAGCATGCATCAGGATATAATCTCACTGTATTTCGGTACAATGATAATAAAGCTGATTCTGATTCTTCTCATTCTATAAAAAATAAAACAAATCTAAGTTATCAGAAAAAGATTTGACGTGTTTCTGTGGTTTCCACCTTCTCTGCAGAAACAAAGACCGCTGGAGGCCGTTTGTTTAGAAGAGTCTGAATAAATCTGAGGGTTTTTTAGGCATCCTGATGCAAACATGAAGGATTCTGAATTAAAATAAAAAGTAAATGATTATTATTTTAATAAGATGTTGGTAAGCTCTGAGGTGCAGCGCCCGGACTCATGATGGCGTTCACATCCGAGACACAAACACTGAAAACCAGCGTATCGAAGGACTTCGGCTTCTGTGACGCTAAAAGGAAACGATGCTAGGTGCTAACCAGAGAAACATCAAGATCTCCACCTAATCTGGAAAAGGTGGAGGTAAATATAAATACTGTAAATGAATTATTAAATTAAGGTCATTAAGGGTCGAGTGTCACCGGGCAGCAACGGTTGCAGACTCAAAACTTTGAATCAGTTTGCTCGTATTTTGTTCCGTTTCAGGATTTCTGATTGTGGAACGACGTTTTTCAGCTGCCTGCCTCGGCCCACACCGTACGGCCTCGGACCAGAACACGAGAACCACAAACGCCTCGATGTGATCTGGCAGCTTGGTCTTTAACAGCTTCGAACCTGGAGGGAACCCTGAGGACCAGGAGTGGGAACTCTGGTTCCAGTTTGGGAGGGAAACGTTCAGCATCGGCCCGTCTGACTGCGATCAAACCGTCGACTTGTTTTTCTTTTCGGTGCTGGGAAAAGGAATGGCGTCTTTATGACATCATAGCTGGCTGAGCCAATAGGAAGGCTCCCTCTCAGAGGAGAATTTGCTCCGTCTGGAATCTGACTCTGAGTCAGAGGGAATGTAGCTTGATCTGAGGTTCTGTTTCAGGAGAAAACGGGTCTTCCTGCTGTTGGTTCTTCAGGGAGAATCACCTAAAAGCCAAGCGTAGAGCTGCAGATTCAGACACGTTCTACAAACTCACCACCACAACAAGCTCTGCAGCTCCTCTCTCTGGACATTCACCCGTTTCTTGTGCTGGCTAATAATTTTTGTGGCTCCTGATTGAAGCTGGTGTCCTGCAGCTCTAAAGGGTCAAACCGGTGTCGCGTGCAGCAGAACTCTAAAACCACGCCAAGTCCACGGCGCCGGAGACGCCTGAAGGTGACAGTCAGTCCAGCTTCCCGCCGTTCGGACCGGGAAGAGTGGGGGATTCTGGGACGCGTAGTCACCGAGGCATCAAAACAGACAGAACTTTTTCTTCAGCTGGTTTTTCTTCCAGAGAGACAGACGGTCAAAATCCTCGATGGACATCCCAAAAACGCTGAAGAACTCCTCCTGAGAAAGGTGTCGCTGCAGGCAGGAGAAGTTGAATTTATAAAAACTAACAAGTTTAAATAAATGTTGATGAGTTGTAGATTTTTACCTCCAGCCTGGTTCGGTCCACTCCAGGAGGAAGTTTGGTGCGTCCTCTGTGCGTCAGCACCAGCATCTCGTACGGATAAATCTGCAGCTGGTCGCAGGAACAAGAAGAAAACAGTCAAACGTCTGTTTCCACAGCTTCACGAGCGAGGACTTTAGGCTTTTCTGCTGAAAATCACATTTTGCTGTTGGTACCACTCAGAGAAGTGATTCAAAACATTTTTAGGATTATTTTTCAGACACTTCATTCAAGGAACGCATTGACAAAGTATTTATTCATCACATTTTGACTAAATCCAGTTATTATTTAACTGTTGTTCTTTGACTTGATCCTCGGATCAACATGACAAGTTTCTCTCCAAATACTTTATGGTTTCTCATGTAAATGTGGGCGCACAGCGTCAAAGTTTGGTTAGCAGCACAGTTTGAAGCACACGTCTACCTTTGCAAAGGTTTAAAGCATGAATTCATAAAATCCTTTAAAGAGAGATCACATGAAGTGAGGCGTGCCTGAAATAAATATTTTAGATCCCCAAGACGACCAGAACTCATATCCATCGTGTTTTTAAATTCACGTCAGAAGATTAAAGCCATTATTGTTGGTGTTTTTATGGACACTCAGACTTCATGTTTCTGTTTCCAGTCTCGTCATGAGAAGAGAGCTGGTTTAAATGAATACATTTCGGCTTTTCCTCGCAGAAAGTTTGCTCCAGTTTCAGTTTTCTGACCTTGTGTTCCAACATGCTGGGCAGGGAGTTCCCTCGGTCCATCCTGGAGTCTCCATTCTGACCCAAAAGACAAAAACAAGATTTATTTAATTAAAACAGTCTCTAATGACGAGCAGCTGATGTGAAGGTGAAATACTCAGACGTTACCTGAAGACCTGCAGAAACAGAAACAAAGTTTATTTAAATATAATTCTAAACATGGCATCAGTGTCAGCACAGAAAACACAGAGCGTTAAAATATAAAAACAATCTGAGTCATGGTTCTGACCGGTATGGGTTTTCTGGGACGAGCCGAAGTCTGCCGATTGTAGCTGAAAACAAATAGAAATCTTCAGCTGCGACTTCACCGGGCTCAGACGGACCCATCGGTTCTGACCAGAAACACTCACCCTGGACAGGCCACTCCTGGAGGATGTTGGGAAATACACCGGCTTGAAGGCATTGGACCCTGAAGACAGACAGACAAACAAACGAACAAACATCAGGACCGTTTGTTTGTTTACCAGCAGATATTTTACAGAAAGTGAATATAAAAAACTTATAAAGTAATGAATGCAGATTAACAAGTTTCACAGACTACTGTTTTTGTTGTTATTTACAACACAATTAAATCCAACTTTTCACAGTTTTGATCAGATGATGAACACAAGCTTGTATTTGTAGGAGTTGTGGTTTTTGTTCCCTGGTGTCTAGCCCCATCTGGTGTTGTGTTTATGTCTGCGTCCCCCTGATCCCCCTGTTTCTATCTTCATAGGGTTTGTGTTTCTTTAGTATCTGGCTCCATCTTGTGTCGTGTTTATGTCTTACATCCTCAGTTTCTTTCTTTGGCATCTGTGATTA
Source organism: Nematolebias whitei (assembly GCF_014905685.2). Lineage (NCBI taxonomy): Eukaryota > Metazoa > Chordata > Actinopteri > Cyprinodontiformes > Rivulidae > Nematolebias > Nematolebias whitei. Next base: position 3,009,065 of record NC_056505.1, read on the forward strand.
CTCGCAGGTGTCTTCACTTTGTCTAATTGGTGTTTGCTGTATTTAAGCATGTGTGTTCGTCTCACTCCTTGTCCTGGCATTGTCTTATGTCCACTGGTGATGACCTGTTTATTTTGTGAGTACATCCTGATCCTTGTATTTGGTTTTGCATCCCTGTCAGCTCTTTGTTTTGTTAATAATATATTTATTTTTATATATCTATCCTGAGTCCTTGCCTGCCTGCCTGCACCATTGGGTTCACCAGCACCAGCTGTTTGTGACAGTATTTATGTAAACAATCGTTGCTGCTGCAGTGATGAGGTAAATAAAACCCATGATTCAGTGTGTGTTTGTTGTGTTTCTGTGTGTGTGTTTGTTGTGTGTTTATACCGGTGTTTTGGCTTCGGTCCGGCAGAGATCGAGCTTTCCTCCTTAAAGGAGCTGCAGATTTCTCCAGCTCCTCCTTCAGGATGATTCTACCCAGATTGGACTGAATCTGACACAAACAAACAAACATCACGCAGGAGCTCTTCGGTTGTAAAATGTTGGAAATAAAGCTGCGAGTTTCACCAACTTTATTCAGCTCTTGTCTCTGAAGAGTTCTGAGTCCCCACAGCTCATCACCCTCCTCTGCCTCCTCTTCATCGCCCTGCTCCTTCTTCTTCCACTCCTTCTCTGCAGAGAGGAGGAGACGAGGAGACGAGATGACGAGATGAAGACAGGAAGAGAGACGAGGAGAGGAGGAGAAGAAACAAGGAAATGAGCGATTCATGACAAAAGCAGATTATTAGGATTTATAGAAAACATTTTCATTTCATGTGTGTGTGTGTGTGTGGGGGGGGGGGGATCGTACCGACCACAGCCAGAGAGGGGGGGCAGGGCCAGTACTCGGTCTCAATCTTGGAGGGCTGGTTCGGATCCGGAGGCTGAGCTGCAGGAAACTTTGAGGACTCAATGATCAGATCCTCGATGTGTTTCCCCTGAGGGACGGAGGAGGACGACACATCTGGACACACACACACACACACACACACACACACACACACACACACACACAGCAGGTTAAAGCAGATTAAGCGTCCTGCTGGTGTGGGGGTGCAGCTGACCCACTTCCTGTTGGCTCGTCTCCAGATGGAACTAGAGGCTCACCTTGTTTGTAGATCGGAGGCTTCCTGTAGATGTTGGAGCCGCTTTCTACGAGGAATAAACAAAAATCATTTCAATTTCACATGTTGAGCCTTTCTTCATGTCATGTGTGCTTTTATTGTGAAATCTGTTAGTCCTCAGAGTGTGTGTTGAGGAGGACTCTCAGCTACCACCACATCAAACTAGAACTCATGTGTTCAATAATGTTGGTTAAATGAGTAAAAAGAGCCGGATCTTTACCGGGCCTGTGGAAGTGCTGCATGATGCTCTTGGTACCCAGGAAATGTGTGTTTGGCGTGTTGGGCGTGCTTGGCGTGTTTGGCGTCGGCGGTGTGTGGGTTCTGCTGCTCTGGATGGTGGAACCAGGTGAAGAACCTCCAGGTGACCGGTTCTCCGGCCACTCCCGGGACTCCTTGGACAGGTTCTGTAAAGGACACAAAACAAGGACCGATGAGAGGGTGAAGATGTGTTTAATGACAACTGGGAAATCCTAAACACAGCTGGACCCTCTGAATAACTTGTAAAACCATAACAGGAAGAAGAACCTGCAGGACCGTTTAAAGTATGGAACCAGGACCAAAATCAAAGGTTCTGATAAGATTCAAAACATCTGTCTTAAAAACCACCAGGAGTTATTTTTATGTTTTCTATTCATCTAAAACAACGTGTCTTCACCCTCCAGTAAAACCTTTTAAAGGGGGGAGTGGTGGCGAAGAGGTTAGAGAAGATGGGACTGTGATCGGAAAGTCGCAGGTTCAACTCCCGGTACCGTCAACATCAAAATGTGGGTGGAAAAGGTGAAGCACCCACATCTGCCTCCACCCTCATTCGCCCCACTCTGGGCCCCTGAGCAAGGCCCTTAACCCTTAACCCCCACCATCTGCTCCCTAAACAGGTCTCTCTTGAAAATGAGTTCTTGTGACTCAATGAGACGACCTGGATAAATAATACCTGGATAAATAATAATACCTGGATAAATAATACCTTGATAAATAATAATACCTGGATAAATAATAATACCTGGATAAATAATA
>NC_056505.1:3011233-3012655 GCF_014905685.2 Nematolebias whitei
AATAATACCTGGATAAATAATAATACCTGGATAAATAATAATACCTGTATAAATAATAATACCTGGATAAATAATACCTGGATAAATAATAATACCTGGATAAATAATACCTGGATAAATAATAATACCGGGATAAATAATAATACCTGGATAAATAATACCTGGATAAATAATAATACCTGGATAAATAATAATACCTGGATAAATAATAATACCTGGATAAATAATACCTGGATAAATAATACCTGGATAAATAATAATACCTGGATAAATAAAGAGTAAATGAACAAACGAAGAAAAAATCAAACGGATCAACAGCAACATCTGTCTCATCCACCGGTACCAGCCCGTCCTTCATTTGGTCCTGGGCCACACAGAAAAAACTATTCAAAGAACTAAACCTTCACTTTTGAACGACAGTAAAACATTTAGAGTTTAAATGAAAAAGCCTGGAAGTGTTCAGCTTGAGCTGGTTTAAATGGTGGGAATTCCCTTTAAATGCTCCAGCTGTGAGCTCGACTGCAAACTGAGACCGACTGAGTCTGACCGCTGTCTGCTGCGGGTAAGACACTGCCTGTGCAGAACTACTTTACGTAACCCCTTCAGACGAACAGTTTGAAATCAGAACCATCTGCTGGACCCGTAGAACCGCCCCTTTAAAGTGGATCCATTAAATCTGACGCCGGCACCGGTTTTTAACAGAACCTCAGAAAGGATCCGCCCACGGCCACATTGATCCATTCTGTTTCTGCAACAAACAAAAAGCTTCAAACACAAAACAACAAAAACAAATCTGAGTCAGGTTTCTGACAGCGGATCCACAACAAACAGCAGAGAGCAGCTAAACGTGAACCAAACGCTCGCCTACTAACAGCCGAAGCACTAATTGACGTGAGCTTTTATTATTCAGGCCATCAGTGACCTCTGACCTCTGGCGTGTTCCAGGTTATTTACTGATTAAATGACTGGACCCGAACTGAAACCATCAGAACCTAAACAGGAAGTAAGGAGACTTCCAAATGATGGACATCGTGAGGTTTTACCTCTGGAGAGGGCGGAGGAGAGACGGAGCGAGGAGACAGGGACCTCTGCAGGAGGAAGACACAAACACTGATCAGAGCCATAAACATCAAATAAACAAGCGGCAAACAAACACAAACATGTTGTTTACAGGCACGTTGAGTTAAACTAAAGATACAGAAACAGCTGAAATGTGTTTGTTTACCTACAGAAACGGCTGAAATGTGTTTGTTTACCTACAGAAACGGCTGAAATGTGTTTGTTTACCTACAGAAACGGCTGAAATGTTTGTTTACCTACAGAAACGGCTGAAATGTTTGTTTACCTAAAGAAACGGCTGAAATGTTTGTTTACCTACAGAAACGGCTGAAATGTTTGTTTACCTACAGAAACGGCTGAAAT
>NC_056505.1:3013055-3013306 GCF_014905685.2 Nematolebias whitei
GCTGAAATGTTTGTTTACCTACAGAAACAACTGAAATGTTTGTTTACTTACAGAAACGGCTGAAATGTTTGTTTACCTACAGAAACGGCTGAAATGTTTGTTTACCTACTGAAACGGCTGAAATGTTTGTTTACCTACAGAAACGGCTGAAATGTCTGTTTACCTACAGAAACGGCTGAAATGTTTGTTTACCTACAGAAACAACTGAAATGTTTGTTTACCTACAGAAACGGCTGAAATGTTTGTTTACC
>NC_056505.1:3013316-3025909 GCF_014905685.2 Nematolebias whitei
TTGTTTACCTACAGAAACGGCTGAAATGTTTGTTTACCTACAGAAACAGCTGAAATGTTTGTTTACCTACAGAAACGGCTGACGTGACTAAAATCTAATCTGTGTGTGTTTGAGGTGATGTTTGTTGCGTGCAGTCTGCAGATCAACATGTTTTGTTTACAGTGAGTGTGTTTGAGTGTTACATGTGAATTAATGTGTAAAACTTCTGGAGTGAACTCTTTCAGCCTGTTCTGTTTGATCCTTCAGGTCCTCACAGAGTGATCATGAAAACAAAGTAATGTCCCCACAAGAGGAGGAAAACACTGAAGGTCTCCGCTCTGGACCTGGTTCTGATCCATGAGACTATTGACCCGGTTTGCCTGAAAACATCCCTGGATCTCCAAACAAGAAGACGACTTGTCTTTAATCTAAAGTTGTCCTCCAGATTATTTTATGTTATTTCAGGGTCTCCAGCCTAAACTGAGCTGAAACCATCTTCTAATGTTGTTGTTGTTTGTGTTTATTGTTGTTTGTGTTTATTGTTGTTTATATTTGTTGTTTGTTTGTTGCTGTTTATTGGTTACACTGACTGAAAGCAGACAGAAACATTAAAACAGCCACACAAAGATGCAAAAACATCTACAGTGACAAATGTCACACAAAAGACAAAAACAGGTCAACAAAGTGACAGAAAAACATTTCAACGAGACAAAAAGACAAAACCAGACATTTGGATCATGTGGACCCAGACCTGAGTGCTGGACCCAGACCTGAGTGTTGGACCCAGACCTGAGTGCTGGACCCAGACCTGAGTGCTGGACCCAGACCTGAGTGCTGGACCCAGACCTGAGTGCTGGACCAGGACTTGGGGCTCACCTCCAGAGGACTGTAGCTGTAGTGCGGCTGGTAGATCATCAGGTCGGGTCTCTCGATGTCCAGGATGGCTTTGTCTCTGGGCAGCGCTGCCAGGTCCTTGTACCCGATGACGCCATCCTCCACCCGGGCCTGCAGAGAGGCGAGGGGGGTTAACAGATTACAGATTATAGATTACAGGGTCAAGATTAATCTGAAGCTGATGTTCAGAGTCTGTCTCACCACTATGGGGGTGGCGGGGGATCCAGGGACGCTTGTCCCTCTTAGAGACAACACGCTTCCTGGAGACGTCTGGGCCAGTTGCTGCACATGCACAAACACACACACACACACACACAATAAATAAATAATTTTACTGCCTAACATCAAACCAACATCTGAACCTTCAGTTTCCAGAGTTGAAGCGGATCCCTGAAACAGAACTTTTCTGTTCAGACCTCCAGAATCAACAGTTTCTGTTAAAGCCACAAGGTCACAGGTCAGAGGTCAAAGTCAGCAGCCTCAATGTGCATTTTATTTAAAACATATCAGTACGATATTTAAATATTAAATATATTTTAAATAAACAAAGAAACAGATAACTAAATGAACAAAGGTAAAGCTGCAGCGTGTTTGGTGCTCACCTTTGGCATCATCCTGCCTGCTGAGCGGTCACGTCCTGAGAGACAAACATGAGAGTTTGTTAAAGACGTTCAGCTCTAACCCGAGGAGCCTGAAGAACACAGATGCATCGTGGGAAATCCTCAGAGTAACTTGGCTGCTTCCAACAAAAAAACTATTCTTTCATCGGTCTGTTGACAATTTACAGCTTCTGGAAAATGACTCAGATTAACATAAAAAACACAATCTCTCATAAAATAAGTCGCCGCAGAGTTCATCGGTCCGATCAGTTTCAGAACCAAACTGTGCTGACCTTTGACCCTCAGAGGCCCAAACACACTCAGCCTTCCTCCAGGTCTGAGCAGAACTCTGCTGCTGGACCAGAGATCTGAATCCAGCAGAACTCTGCTGCTGGACCAGAGATCTGAATCCAGCAGGTTCTGCTGCTGGACCAGAGATCTGAATCCAGTAGGGTTCTGCTGGACCAGAGTTCTGAATCCAGCAGGGTTCTGCTGGAGCAGCAGGGTTCTGTCACCTCTAACTGATCTGAGAACAGTTTTGACATCAAGGAGTCTGAATAAAATCTGAATGTGCAGCCGTGAAGTCACAGACAGACTCATTATTATACAGAAATTACTGAAACATCAATAATAAATAACTTTTTTTATGTGGTAAAAAAGATGCAGGCAGTATGAGGGGTGAATCTGAACCAGCAGCTCAACAAACAAACAAACAAACAAACAATAAAGCAGTGTTTTATAAGGACATGTAAAAACTGATCCGAGGCTAACCGTTTCCCTTCACCTCCAGTCTTTGTGCTAAGCTAGGCTAACCACAGGGACTGGACCCGTGGACTCGTGACACGAGGATTTGGCTCCGGTCAGATTATTTGTTTGGATGTAATTCTCAGACCGTGAGCAGAACTCCCAGCATGCTTTGCTGCAGCTCCGTATTGTTCCGTGTGTCCAACAAACACAAAAGGATTATTCCAGAGTCGGCGGCTTTTTGTTTCAGGAACACATGGAAGTGTCGGAAACATGCAGCCGTGGGGGTTTGTTGGTACCTCAGAGAGAAAAGGGGACCATGGTGTCCGTTGGGGGTCCGTGTTCTGGGCTCGTCGGCCCGATCAGAACCTGAAAAACACACACGCTTGATTCAATGTCGATCACACACTTTACGGCGACTCTCTGGTCAACTATTAAAACGGTTTGTGAACTCCTCCACCTGAGGAGGTGCACGACCTTAAAATCATTTCACGAAGCACTGAATCAGTTTCAAGGTTCCTGCGCTGCCGTTGTTTCCAGGTCCGACCCAAACGGCTACAACTCCATCATTTCTCAACAAAAGATGATTCTAGTTTTAAACTCACTTCTTCTGTTGGTAACTTTCAAAGCCCTAATTTAAGACAACAGATTAATAATCCCTGCTGTCCGAGTTTGTGTTTCTGGTCGTTTGTCAGAACTCGTTCAGACTGGACCGGACCCCCGGCACGGCATCGATCCCTGCTGGGGTCTGGTGACGCTCTGAATAATTGATGTGTCGATGATGGGATGTTTACGGGCTGACTGGGAGCTGTGGTCGCTCTCTGTGGGAGGCGTGAGGTTTCTGAGGAGCACACTGGGAACAAAGAACTGAAGCTCAGGAGTTGAACCAGCAACCCAACAACTGAGGCAGAGCCATGACAACTACAGGGGGTTCCTCAGAGAATTTAAGGTTTTAGTTAAGTTCCTCTCAGAAACACTCGAGATCTCTTCAGTTCCTTCAAAACATTGTTGCAGCTTCGGCTGCTCGCTCTGTTTTAATCTTTTTATGCTACTTTAAGCTACAATTCATCTCCTTTTCATTTTTCAGCCACTGATTTGTTTTACTTTAGCTACTGTTCTGCTACTTTTAGTCACAATTTTAGCTTTTAGCTAAATTCCAGCTCCTTTGAGATTTTAGCAATTTTTGGAGTAATGTTAGCTTTAGCATGTCCAGCTGATTTTACCCACAATCGTGCTGCTTTTAGCTTCTGACTGCTATTTTGATTATTTTAGTTTTCAGCCGTATCCTATTAATTTTAGCCTCGGAATAGCTCAGTTTAACTCAGTTTAGTCTCAGTCTAGTGCATTTTAGCCTCAATGTAGCTCATTTTAGCTCCAATTTAGCTACTTTTAGCCTCAGTTTAGCTCATTTTAGCCTCAGTTTATCTCATTTTAGCCTCAGTTTAGCCTCAGTTTAGCTCATTTTAGCCTCAGTTTAGCTCAATTTAGCCTCAGTTTAGCCTCAATTTAGCCTCATTTTAGCTTCAGTTTAGCTCATTTTAGCCTCAATTTACTAATTTTAGCTTCAGTTTAGCTCATTTTAGCCTCAATTTACTAATTTTAGCTTCAGTTTAGCTCATTTCAGTCTTCCTCTGAATACTTTGTCAAACAACTCAATTGTAGCTTCAGCTCTGGTCGATCAGCTCTCAGTTTTCACGCTGCATTTTTGCATAAAATGTCAGTTTACGTCTTTCTCTGAACATAGGGGAATATGATGGTATGATTGCTCGTTTTAATGTAGATTTAAACGATATAAAGAATAAAATATAACAGTTAAACAAAACCTCAGAGAACACATCCTCTATCTAAACTAACTATTTAGAGTCAAATGTCCATGTTCAGTTTATTACAGCTGATGTTTTAATTATTCAAACACAATTAAGTCATAATGTTTGTCTCTGGTCTCTGTGAAGCTGAAATAAAGCAGCTGCTGACAGGACAGGAGACATCGGTCTGTCTCTGGAGGGTGATCCATTACAATCTATGGCTGCAGGTGATCAATAATCAGCTCAATAGGGTGACGGGATCAGGTGTCGATCACATGACCAGAAGGGACAGAAATCCAAATATTAGTTTTAATGAACTACGCAGATCAACGGATCAGAAAACTGATGCATCAGGATGAAGGACAATAAGAAATCAGCTCCAACTTACATGATGAGTCAGAATCTGCTGGTTTTACTGAAGCAGGAAGTTCTGCAGAACCTGAAAGAACAAAGAACGGAATTAATCAGAACCTGGAGCAGCTGAGATGATTTATGTGGACCGGATGAGGAAATATTTGGACACAAAGATCCATCCCACTGAAGACACAGATCTGTCCTCCTGAAGATGAAGTCTGTCCTCCTGAAGACGAAGTCTGTCCTCCTGAATCCAAGCAGATCTGTCCTGCTGACCACCTACATATTTGTCCTCCTGAAGACACAGATCTGTCCTCCTGAAGACGAAGTCTGTCCTCCTGAACCCAAAAAGATCTGTCCTCCTGAAGACGAAGTCCGTCCTCCTGAACCCAAGCAGATCCGTCCTGCTGAACACCTACAGATCCGTTCTCCTGAAGACACAGATCTGTCCTCCTGAAGACACAGATATGTCCTCCTGAAGACTCAGATCTGTCCTCCTGAACACACACGGACGTGTCCTAATGGTTTCGGCTCGTTTGAAGATGCATCTATTTTTAGAATCAGGTTTTATTTTCTGCAGTTGCTAAGTGATGAAGTTCTGAAGATCCATTTGCCTCAAAAGCAACACAAAACCCAGAGTCCACATCAGTCAACTCACCGTGGACCGTTTCTCCTCCTAAATCTTCCTGCAGGGAACGCCACCTCCCAGGTTACCATAGCAACAGTCCGTCATCAGCCGAGGATATTTCTGACTGTTTTCCTTCTGGCTGAGTGGGAGTTGGTCTGATGCTGCTGCCTGCTGAATCCTCACTCAGCAGATCTGCCTCTGAGTCCACTGGGACCAGAGACAACCCAGAGGAATGCTGGGAGATATCCCAGGGTTGCTAGGTTACCTCACCCTGCCGTCCAATCAGCTGGCAGAAATGTGGGCGGGACGATGAGAGAGATGTTGCTGCGACACGGACCTCCCACCACCAGACCACCCCGACACCGACATACTGCTGGGGTCACAGCAACAGGTACACCCCACCCGCCTGCCACGCCCCACAGCTTAAATCAAACGTCCACCCTGACCCTGCAGATCCTCCTGGACGGTTTGAGCTTCAGCCTCCTGATTTATCCTGAAGCTGCTGGTGGTGTAGGAGGATGGAGACGGAGGGAGGCTCTGACTGAGAACACACACGCGCACACACGCACGCACACACACACACACAACTGGAGTTTACTGAGTAAACATCCAGAATTCACAGATAAAACAACAAACTACAGACAAAAACAATCTTAATTTATTGAGGAAAATAAACTAAAGTTAAAGAAACTTTAAAACAACTGATTTATCAGAATAAACAACCAAAGTTTACCAAATAAACAACCCACAAAGACTCCGGCCCAGAGTTCAATCAGCTCTACAAGTTTTGTTTTTAGGATTTCATATCCATTTGAAGTTCCAGAGTTTAGGGTTCCAAAATAATCCCACAACAAACCTTAAGGAAACAGAAATTTAAAAAAGGTTAATCTTAATCCTGGGAGCTGATCCGTCAGGCAGGGGCGATTCTAGAAAAAGCCCATGTAGGGGCTGCTCAGCCCCCAGTGCTGACAATGGCTCTTGATTTGAACAACACAGTGGCCATTGGCATCAGAAGCATTTGTAATGTGTGTGTGTGTGTGATCATATGAGGGGGGGGGGCTGAACAATTAATATCGTGATATGATAAAATGATATTTTCTAATCGCAAAGGCTTCGATTTGACTGGTCACTTGATCTGGTCACGTGACTTGTGAGTGGGCGGAGTAAAGCAGAGCAGGGAACGAGAGAAGTCCACACTGGGCTTCAACCGATTGCACAATGGGTCAGCTCGACAGAAGCTGGTACATCTGAAAGTTTGGTACCAAACGTGTGCCAGAAGTTTAGCTACTCCTCTGCCTCCTTTAGTGGTAATGATACATGTAACAAATGTAGTCTTATGGTAGCTTTGGAGGAGAGGCTGTCTGAACTGGAAGCTCGGCTCTGCGCTATAGAAAAACCAGTAGCTAGCCAGGTCCCATTAGACAGCGTGGAACCACAGAGGCTAGCTCCCGTTAGCGGTCCTCCAGCAGACCCGGAGCAGCCGGGACCCCAGGCAGGATGGGTGACGGTCCGGAGCAAGCGTAGTGCTAAGGCTAAGCCCCCAGTTCACCACTGACCCGTTCACGTTTCTAATAGATGTTCCTCGCTCAGGGACCCACCCGCTGAGAAGCAGACCCTGGTTACTGGAAGCTCCATAGTCCCAAACGTGGCTTTAGGGACTCCAGCAGCCATAGTCAAATGCATTCCGGGGGCCAGGGCGGGCGACATAGAATCTTATCTGAAACTGCTGACTAAGACTAAATACAGTAAGATTGTTATTCACGTCGGCGGTAATGACACCCGGTTCCTCCAATCGGAGGTCACTAAAATTAATGTTGCTTCGGTGTGTGACTTTATAAAACCATGTGGGACTCCGTAGTTTTCTCCGGCCCCCTCCCCAACCTGACCAGCGATGACATGTTTAGCCGTATGTCGTGGTTTAACCGCTGGGTGTCCAGGTGGTGTTCTGACAACGACGTGGGCTACAAAGATAACTGGAGTTCTTTCTGGGGAAAACCTGGTCTGATGCGGAGAGATGCATCCATCCCACTTTGGACGGAGCCGCTCTTCTTTCTAGAAATATGGCTGATTTTGTTTATCCCCCAAATTATTGATTATTACACCCCTCTCTGCTGCTTCTCCTCTGTACACCACCCACACCCACATTGAAACAGTGTCAACTCGCCCACGGCTCAAATTAAATAAACCAAAAATCAGCTCTAAAAATATAAACCATAAAAATCTGATTAAAATAAACACAGTTACTTTACCAGAGCAAAATCATCAAATCATTAAATGCGGATTATTGAACATCAGATCTGTTTCCTCTAAATCCCTGTTAGTTAATGAACTGATAACTGATCATCATATTGATTTATTGTGTCTGACAGAAACTTGGCTACAACAGGAGGATTTTGTTGGTATAAATGAATCCACTCCTGTTAATTATTTAAATGTTCATGTTCCTAGAACAACTGGCCGAGGTGGAGGAGTAGCTTCTATTTTTCAATCAGGATTATTGATTAATGCCAAACCAGTTATTAGTTATGATTCTTTTGAATCTCTGTCCCTCAGTCTTTCTCATCCAAAATGGAAATCAGAAAAGACACTTTTACTAGTTGTTATATATCGTCCACCAGGAGCTTACTCTCAGTTTTTGTCTGAATTATCAGAATTATTAACAGACTTATTATTAAATACTGATAAAATCATCATAATGGGTGATTTCAATATTCATGTAGATGTTGAGAGTGATAGTTTAAGCATCTCTGGTCTGTTTTAGTCTCTGGTCCATGTTCTAGTTTCTGGTCTCTGGTCTTTGGTCCCTGTTGTAGTCTATGGTCCCTGGTCTCTGGTCCTTGGTATTTGGTCCCTGGTCTTTAGTCCCTGGTCTCTGGTCTGGTCCCTGGTCTCTGGTCCCTGATCTTTGGTCCCTGGTCTCTAGTCCCTGTTCTAGTCACTAGTCCCTGTTCATTGGTTCCTGGTCTCTAATCCTGTTTTAGTCTCTGGTCCCTGTTCTAGCCACTAGTCTCTGGTCCCTGGTCCTTGGTCTCTGGTCCCTGGTCCTTGGTCTTTAGCCCCGGTCTCTGATCTTTGGTCCCTGGTCTCTAGTCCCTGTTCTAGTCTCTAGTCACTGTTCTTTGGTTCCTGGTCTCTAGTCCCTGTTCTAGTCTCTAGTCTCTAGTCCCTGTTCTTTGGTTCCTGGTCTCTAGTCTCTGTTCTAGGCTCTGGTCCCTGTTCTAGTCACTAGTCTCTGGTCCCTGGTCTGGTCGTCCTCCTCGTTTGTCTCTTTGTGTTGAGACGACGAGTCATAAATTGTCTGGTTAGGATCACCGAGGCGACCTTTAGTGCCGCTCACTGACTTCCTGCAAACAAACGGGTCCTGAGAACTTCCAGACCTTTACGATCAGAACCACTCTGTAACTGCTGCTGCATTCAGGGACCAAAGGTCAAAGGTCACAGGTATCTTTGAAAATGAGCATTAGTTTTGATTTATCTTTGTCTGCAGAGACCACGATTCAGATACATGAAGTAAAATAAAGATAAAATATTTAAAGTTTGTTTTGAAGAGAAAAGTTTTTTTCTGTTTTTCTGTATTTTTTTATTTAACAGCAGCTTTAATTAAAACTTGGCCCACTTTAAAGTTGAATAATCCTCGGCTCAGGTTCTGGGCTTTCTTTCTGGACCAGATCAGAGCCCATCATCTCCTTCATCGTCCTCCTCTTCCTCAGGGTGCAGCTGACTGTAACACCGTTTGTCCCGCTGCACGTTCTGTTGAGTCGTGATGCAGCAGAACGTTGAGCATCGCTGATGCCGGAGGCTGCAAGTGGGTCAGAACCTGAAATCTGCAGCGTCACAGTTTACGAGTGAACAGCTGCTGAGCTCGAGTCCAAACATAAAAACACTGAACGTTCTTTGAAGGTTCCCTAAAGAACAAGAAGACGAGTCGGCTGCTCTCATTAAACTTCATGGATCCAACTTTAAACATTTTTATAAAACTAAACTCTTTTTTTTTCTCCTGCAGAGCAAACATTTGGGCATCTTGAAAAAATTATAATGAAAAAATATCTAGTTCAGTTTTTATCTCTGAGGATTTGAAATTATTCCACCCACTGAGTTGTTCAGATTTAAGTTTTCAAACATCTTCCCCTCGTGCTGCATTCACTGTCCAGCAGAAAACTGAAAGGCCACAGCTTAGTTTTTAACTACAAATTATCACCTGACATAATAAAAGTCACTACATTTCAACAGAAAACAACAAAAACTCCACTGTTTTATTTTAGCCTTTTTGTTTTATCTCAGTGTATTTTGGAAGCCATTTGTTATTGAATGCACCATGACTTCTTTAATATTTAAAAAGGAGCCAGTCTAAAACAACAGCTCCACTGAAAACATAAACAGTCAAGATAAAACTCAGTTTTAGTTTGAGCTGTGTTTGAGACGTCACCTTCTGTTTGAAGAATAAAACCCGGGTCCAAGTGTAACTTCACGCTCACGCACAGTGTGGGAACTTTTAGTGCTTTGCATCTACAAACACATTTATTTAAACAATTTAAAATGTTTTGTTTTTATCAGTAAAGGTTTGTTTGTATACAAATTCAGGCACATTTTTTCTAACTCTGAACCAATTAAAGATGATTTTAAAACCATTTCGATTAATAAAATAATTAAAAAAGACGTCTGATTGGCTGAACATTTTTCAGTTTTAGCCTTAAAGTGTGTGTGTGTGTGTGTGTGTGTGTGCGCGCGTGTGCGCGGACTCTTATCTTGCCTCGCAGCGATGCGACCACACCCTGTCTGACATCGGCTCTGTCGGCTGCTGTCATTGGTCGACAGGTTCTGATTGACAGGAAGTCGAAGCTCAGCTTCTTCTCTGTTTTTATTCTTTTATTTTTATTAAATTATTTTAGAGCAACAGACGTTAAAGAGTTTATCGGAGCTGCTTCTGTTCGAGGATTAATAGCTTTGTCTTGAATCCTTCGGGTCAAGATGATGAAACGACGACACAAACACATTTCATGGTACTTTATTTCTTCTGCTTCGTGCTTTTCTTCAATAAATTAAAATAAAATATATATTTAAATGGTTTAAACCATATTCATTCAAAAAGTCAAATTGTTGAGCAATAATAAAATTTGGTAAATGAAACATTTTTACAGGTATTATTTCTCTGCCTCCTTCACTCCTCCATCTGCCACTGTCCAGATGTTGCGTTTCTGTTGCCATGACAACAGCAGCTGGATGAATAAAAGCCAGCTGACCCAAGCTTAATGAAAAACCTACACCCTTTTTTCATTTTAGACTCTTTTCCTCCTTCATCCTTTCATTTCTCATCACTTTGGTCTTTTATTTCTCTGCTCAGGGGTTCTGGGGAGGAGGGTCCATCAGATAGTCGAACCTCAGGTTCAGGAGCAGTGTGGTTTTTGTTCTGGTCGTGGAACACTGGACCAGCTCTACACCCTCAGCAGGGTCCTGGAGGGCATGTTTGTCCAACCGGTCTACATGTGCTTTGTGGACTTGGAGAAGGCGTTCAACTGCATCCCTCAGGGAACCCTGTGGGGGGTACTCTGGGAGTATGGGGTACCAGGCCCTTTGATATGGGCTGTTAGGTCCCTGTATGACCGGTGTCAGAGCCTGGTCCACATCACTGGCAGTAAGTCGGGCTTGTTCCAGGTGAGAGTTGGACTCTGCCAAGGTTGCCCTTTGTCACCGATTCTGTTCATAACTTTTATGGACAGAATTTCTAGGCGCAGCCGAGGTATTGAGGGGATCCGTTTGGTGGTCTTAGCGTCCCTGCTTTTTTGCAGATGATGTGGTCCTGTTGGCTTCATCAGGTCGTGATCTACAGCTTTCGCTGGAGCGGTTTGCAGCCAAGTGCGAGGCGGCCGGGATGAAGATCAGTTCCTCCAAATCCGAGGCCATGGTCTTGAGACGGAAAAGGGTCGAGTGCCCTCTCTGGGTCAGGGAGGAGGTCCTGCCCCAAGTGGAGGAGTTCAAGTATCTCGGGGTCTTGTTCACGAATGAGGGAAAAATGGAGCGTGAGATCGATAGGTGGATAGGTGCAGCGTCTGCAGTGAAGCGAGCGCTGTACAGGTCTGTTGTGGTGAAGAGAGAGCTGAGTCAAAAGGTGAAGCTCTCAATTTACCGATCGATCTACGTTCCCACCCTCATCTCTGGTCATGAGCTTTGGGTTGTGACCGAAAGAATGAGATCTCGAATACAAGCGGCTGAAATTATTTTTCTCCGCAGGGTGTCTGGGCTCTCCCTTAGAGACAGGGTGAGAAGCTCGATCATCCGGGAGGGACTCAGAGTAGAGCCGCTGCTTCTCCACGTCGAGAGGAGCCAGTTGAGGTGGCTCGGGCATCTGGTTAGGATGCCTCCTGGACGCCTCCCTGGTGAGGTGTTCCAGACACGTCCCACTGGGAGGAGGCCCAGAGGAAGACCCAGGACACGCTGGAGAGAGTATGTTCCTCGGCTGGCCTGGGAACACCTCGGGATTCCCCCGGAGGAGCTGGACCAAGTGGCTGGGGAGAGGGAAGTCTGGGCCTCCCTACTTAGGCTGCTACCCCCGCGACCCGACCCGGGATAAATGGAAGAAAATGGATGGATGGATGGATGGATGGATGGATGGATGGATGGATGGATGGATGAATTATCTTCTCATATTTTTTACTCATCACTTGTAATTTTTTATCTCTTTTCAAACGTTTTCTGTAATTTTTTCCTCTTCCCTCTGCCTTTGAAACTCCTCTGTGTTCTTTTCTGTTTCCTTCACCTCCTCCCACCTCCTGAAGCCTTCGTCTGTTTTCCACTTTCTGATCAGATTAAATGATCAGACCTCGTTGACATGAACAGAGTTTTTCTGCAAACGCCGACGAGGTCAGAGGTCAGAGGTCAAAGGTCAGAGGAGAGGAGGTGTCGCTCTGAGTAAAACCTGTCTGTCTGTCCTATCAGCAAACTTAACATTCCTGCGTTGAAGGAGCTGAAGAGGAGCGACGAGCTGCAGCCAAAACAGGAAGAGAAACTGCCGACGGCCCCCCTGGACCCCCCCGGCCCCCACTGTCCTCACAGATAAGAGAGCATGGCCCCCCGTGCGCAGCGTGCGGTTATTTAAGGAACATTTTGCTCCGTTAGAAACTGAAGACTGATCTGATTCTGAAGCAAAACAACTTTCTGAACTGGTTTTAAGAATAAAAAATATAAAAACTGAAACTGTTCCTGATTTCAGCAGAAAACTGAATCTGAATTTAAAAATGTATAAATGATTTAAAATACTGTTTAAACCTGAAACAATGTCAGAAACAGTGAAAAGATAATTATCTAGTTTGTCGTTTTTAAATATTTATGATTTGATTTCATCCTGCTCATTTTTTACACAGCCTGATTCTGTTTTAAGTTTATAAAAATATAATTTCACATTTAATGAGGTGACACTGTGGGAACGCAGATTAATGTCAGTTTTATTTATAAATGAAGTGAAACCTTTTCACTTTCACTCTTTTCTGGTCTGTTCTTGTTTCTTTCAGCCACAGAATCTTTCTGAGGAAATTATAATAAAAACGATTGATAAAAAACTGAACGGATCTGTTTTAATGATAAAAAACTGAACGG
>NC_056505.1:3025919-3027596 GCF_014905685.2 Nematolebias whitei
AAAAACTGAACGGATCTGTTTTAATGATAAAAAACTGAACGGATCTGTTTTAATGAAGCTGCAGGACTCGGAGGTTCTCTCCTGGTTTCATTTTTCTGCAGCAGAACAAAGTTTGTGTCGAAGAACCGAAGGAACGATGACTCATGTTTCCAGAAATAGAGCACCGTGAGACGTTCAGGGACCATCCGAGTACACATCACTGGGTTTGGGTTTACTCCACCCAGAATACACCATGGATCAGAGGGAGGGTGGGTTCTGCTCCAGGTCCTGAAACCATCTGAGGACGTTTCATTTTATAACTCCACTCTGGGATTTTAGAGGCTTATCAATAAAAACGATCAGGTTTTATTCAAGTTAAACTCGATTGATCCTTCACGATGAAGCAGAGCTGAACGTTGTTTCTCAGACGATGCCTCTGTCTCTGATTTGTGGTCGGGTCGTGGAGGCAGCAGGTCCAGGACAGAAACCCAGACCTCCATCTCTCCAGAGACTCACTCCGGCTCCTCCTGGGGAACCCCCGAGATGCTCCCAGACCAGAGAGGGTCTTTAATCCCTCCAGAGTTCTGGGTCTGCCCGGGATACTTCCCAATGGGACGTGCCTAAAAAACCCTCTAAAGGGAGGTGTCCAGATCAGATGAACCTCCTCAGCTGACTCCTTTCGTTGCAGAGGAGCAGCACTCCGTGCTCCCCCCAGTTGACGGAGCTCCTCCTCCTATAAGGTTGAGCCCCCGATCCAAACCTCATGACCACAGCTGAGGGTTGGAACGTAGACAGACCAGTAAATCCATAGCTCTGCTTTTGACTCAAACCGCTCTTCACCACGACTGACCGAAGCAACGCCCTCATTACTGACGATGAGACCTCGATCCGTCGGTCCTTCTCCCATCACTTAGGAGCAAGCTGAGGCAAAGGCTCCCCCCAACCGTCTTGGATTTACAGGAGCTGACCTCCTCCCAGCTGCGGGCCGCCCCAGCGCTGACGGTCCTGGCCCGAAGACTCCAACAGAACCACATCATCCACATGAAGCAGAGGTCCCCAGAACACAACTGGACCTTGAGATCCTGTCCATGAAAACCACAAATCTGATCAAAGTCCAGCCCCGGAGGAGTTCTACCCGCTCCATGAACGAGCTCGACTTTGTGCCACAGATAGGAGCAGGTTCTGGTTTGGTTCTACAGGGACCGGTTCGCCTTTAAAAACAACTCTGGCCCAGACTGAGGTGAACAAATAAAAACTGAGACCAAACAAAGTCTCAGAGCATCACCACAAAGTCAAACAGAAGGTTTCTGTTTGGGTCAGAGTTTGTACAGAACCCGTCCACGACCCGATCCAGATTGTCAGAATCTTTGTTTCTTCTTGCAAATGAAAATAAGTTTTGTTTGCAGTCAGTAAAATGTTGAAACATCTCGTTCGTTCAGAGCCAAGTTCATCAGAGAGTTTAGATGTTTCCTCACCACAGTGGTCAGAACCGGGCCGGGTCGTATAAACACAGACCTGTTTGTTGATACAACCTGAAAACTGGTTTAGAAGAGTCAGTTCTGTTTGAAGCCTCAAGGTTGTTTGGTTTTATATCCTGGTCCAGATTTATCAGGCCCACCTGCTCAACTGATCGTTAACGCCAACACTCATTAGCCAATCACATCGCAGCAACTCGTTAACAGGAACAATCATCAGCCA
>NC_056505.1:3027606-3032829 GCF_014905685.2 Nematolebias whitei
AATCATCAGCCAATCACATCGCAGCAACTCGTTAACAGGAACAATCAGCCAATCACATGGCAGCAACTCGGTGCGCCTGATGAAGACAACTTGCTGTAGTCCAAACGAAGCATCAGAACAACAAGCACGAGAACTGAAGTGTCTGTGAACGCAGCATGGCAGTTGGTCAGAGTGTTTCAGAAACAGTTTTTGTTTTTCTACAGATGATGGTCCAAAGACAGAAATGTCCCGAGAGTCACAGAGTCAGAGGTCAAAGGTTACTGCAGATGATACAAAGACAACAGCTGCTCAAACAAGCCCTCGGTCCGTGGCCTGCAGAACCATCTCTGAACCCGTCCAACCTTGCAGCAGAAGACCACTCCTGATGTCACTTCCTGTCAGCTAAGAACAGGAAACTGAGGCTACAGCTCACGCAGACTCACCAAGATGGGACCATTAGACCTGGTCTGGTTCTGAATTCCCTGGACTTCAAGGGCCTCCACAGCCACCAGATGTGAGTCCAGTCAGAACCTTTGGCATGCTTCCAGCATCTTGTTGAATCTGACCAGAAGAATTAAGGCAGTTCTGAAGACAGAAACGGGTCCAAACCGGCACCAGCAGGTGGATCTCAGATGTCCGGTGAGTTTTTGCCTCTTTTATGTAAAAGTAAACAAAGACCAATTTTTAAAAGAGCTCTGAGCCCCAAACAAACAGGTTTCCTGTTTTCACAGGAAGTGATGTCATCGTTGGCACTGAGCTGCATTTTAACCAAACTTTGAAGCTTCTCTGATCATTTGTGTCTCAGCAGGACTCAGATTCTTCCTTTGTTGAGTCTTTAGCATTGAGACGAGGCGTCCTGTTGACCCGACAGGAAGTCAGTCGGACCCGAGGCCGTTTGGCCGCTCTGCTGCTGATGGAGGAGGAAACGCTCCAGGGTTTGAGTTTAGGAGAAATACGTTCAGAACATGAGCTAATGATTCAGATCATCTCATGTTCAACACTGTGAAGATTAAACGCTTCAGTCTGAGAATCAACATATCGACCAGAACGTCGGGCCCTCTGAGGTCATTCTGGTTCCTGATCATCGGGTTCTGCCATAAGTCCAGATGTTTGCTGCTGGATTGAGTCGCAACGAACACCTGACCTTTAAACAGAACCGGTTGATGTGACTTTGATT
The DNA here is from genome assembly GCF_014905685.2 of Nematolebias whitei. NCBI lineage: Eukaryota > Metazoa > Chordata > Actinopteri > Cyprinodontiformes > Rivulidae > Nematolebias > Nematolebias whitei. The sequence goes on from NC_056505.1 coordinate 3,028,763, forward strand.
TACAATAAAATTTATAATAAAAACTTGTCAGTTGTTCACGACCTCCAGCACAGAGACCAGAACCTGGAGCAGGTCGGTTCTGCCCCCCGCCCCCCCGAGACACAGATGGCCTGTGACCTCTGACCTCTGAACCCCATAACGTCCAGCGCCAGTCAGCTGATTTCAGGCATCAGTTTAAAGAATAAATGGTTTCCATGACGACGCCTCCATCACGTTTTCACCTCCTGGAGCGGAAAACGTTTTTAAATAAAAACAAAATGTTTTTCAATAAAAACGCGTTTAAAATGTTTTTTTTTAAGGGGAGCCTTTGATCTTGGTTATTGATCTTCGGCTCATTAACGGCAGGTTCTTTGGTTTTAGGCTGAAAAACATAAATTTGTAAAACGATGTCTCTTGAACAGCTTCAGGTGAATTCTTCTCCTCAGACACAAACGGACTGAACCAGAGTCCGGTGCAGATCTGAGAACTTTACAGAACTTCTTCTGGGTTTCATTCTTGTTTTAGCTACTAGTTCAGCTGATTTTAGCTTTTAGCCTTCAGCTTGTGTTCTCCTCATTTAGCTCCTGTTCTGCTTGAACCGAGTTTTCACCTGAGTTCTGACAGAGGGTCAGAGTTCGGTTCAGTTTGATGTTTCAAGGATTCAGAACCGACCTTCATCCTGCGGGTCGGGATCAAGAACTGCAGCAGAACCCAGAACATCTCCTGCATCCGGACTTTACCAGGAGGAGACAACAGCTGAACAGAACCAGAACCAAAGAGCAGAATCTTCCCTCTGATGGTTCTGGTCACAGAGGAGGAATAAAAAGGTTCGGCAGATGCTGCTGGATGAGGAGGAGGTGTTACATAAAGCTTTCCTCCCTCACTAATCCTTCTCCTCCTCCTCCTCCTCCTCCTCCTCCTCACAGCCAACAGTTTCTTACATAATTCACATCTTCATCACCTGCAGACCCAAACGACCGGAACCATCCTGTACCTGCAGCTGGAGCAGGAGCCGCTCTGACCCGCTGCAGGTCCACAGCTGCCAGGGACCAGAACCGGGAGAACCCCGGGACCGGGCCGGACAGAACCGTGCACGTTGAACACTTTCAGCATGCAGGTGACTGCAGGTGTCACGTGACATTAATCAACTTCATCACTTCTTCACTCACTGACACACGCATGCGCAGAAGGAACAGAAGGTGATCCTCACCTGTTTGTGGATCAGAACCATCCAGCAGCTCCACGACCGCTGCTCTGAGCGCACTCCCACATATACTGTACGAGCGCGTGCACGAGATAACGGCTCTCCCGCCCCCTCCGGACTGAACCATTCTGACATGCGCGCGGGGGGAGGGGGGACATGATGCTGCAACATGGAGGCCAAACACGAGATTATTAATATTATTATTATTGTTGTTGTTATTGTGTTGTTATTGTTGTTACTATTATTATTGTTGTTGTTGTTGTTCACCAGGAAAAAACACTGTGGGGGAGGAGCTGATGAAAATTTAACTTTTATAAATCTGTTTTGTTTCTGCATCATTAAATGACTTTTTAAAAATAAAAACTTTAGCTGCTACAGAAACCACAGCTAAAACGAACAAAACTAATTAAAAACACTGAGAGCTCAATAACAGCTGAACTTAAGTTGAGAAACTGAAACTAAGGGAAGCAGAATAGAAGCTGAAATTTGTAAATCTGTAGCTAAAAGCTAAGTATAACTAAACAGTAGTTATCAAAACCACAGAGAAAAGCTGAACTTAGCCAAACAGCAGCTAAAAGCTTTAACTCAACAGACAGAAGCTGAAATGAACCCGAATTAAATTAAGAAAAAAAAAATTGAATTAATCTTCTTCGTTCAGCTTTTCCCTTTTCAGGGGTCTCCACAGCGAGTCATCCTCCTCCATCTCACTCTGTCCTCACTCTGTCCTTTGTCCTCACTCTGTCCTCTGTGTCCTCTGTCCTCACTCTGTCCTCTGTCCTCACTCTGTCCTCTGTCCTCACTCCATATCCCCTCTTGTCTTTTTCCTGTAAACATTTAATTGATAAAGAAGAATATTTGTGACAGCAGCCATCTGCTGAAGGAGCCGAGGAACAGCTGAAACCTGAACTCGCAGCTGAAGATCAGCAGCTTCTCTCAGCCAAGTGTCTGGTATCAATTCTGACCCGGGTCGGACTCTGAACAGAACCAGAACTGATCAGAGAGCTGGAACGGACCCTGAGAGAAGCTCCGAGGAGTTCCGTCTGAATCAGCTGCAGATTTTTCATCTTTTATATTTTTAAATATTTTTTCTCTCTGATCTTTTGGTGGAGATGAAACGATCGTCTTCCTGCTCCAGGTCCGGTTCATAAAATTCAACTGAGTGTTTTTCCAAACATTCATCTGAAGTCTGTAAGAAGTAAAGTTTAATTTTTTAATCAACATCCATCCATCCATCCATTTATCATCCCTCCATCCATCATCCATCCCTCCATCCATCCATTTATCATCCATCCATTTATCATCCATCCATCCATCATCCATCCCTCCATCCATCCATCCATTTATCATCCATCCATCCATCCATCCATCCATCCATTTATCATCCATCCATCCATCATCCATCCATCCATCCATTTATCATCCATCCATCCATTCATCCATTTATCATCCCTCCATCCATCCATCCATCCATTCATTTATCATCCATCCATCCATCATCCATTTATCATCCATCCCTCCATCCATCCATTCATCCATTTATCATCCATCCCTCCATCCATCCATCCATTCATCCATTTATCATCCCTCCATCCATTATCTTTACCAGCTTCTTCCTTTTTGGGTCGTGGGGGTCACTGGTGCCCATGTCCAGCCATCACTGAGCGTAATAAATCTTACAATAACAAAACAAAAAGATTATTGAGCAAAATTAAAAAAAAACTCAAACATTCAAAGAAAATGAAGCAAAGTAAATAATTTATAAATTATTTTTTCTACCAAAAAATAAATAAAAATGTTTTTTTAATTAAAATGAAAAGCTGATTTTATTAAACTTACATTTATTTTAAATATAAAGAAACCGATTGGAAACTATAAACTGAACATTATAAAATGTTTGTGCAGAAAAAACATTTGAAATAAAACTTAAAGCAATAAAACCATAAACTCAGACAGGATTTCAAAATAAAAGCCCCGCTGTCCAGTTGCCCAGAAACAGATTTTATTTTTTAAATCATGAATGATCAGAAATGATTTAAAATCTGGTGAATTCTTTATTTTGCTCCAGCTGACTGGAACCCTGGGGGTCAAAGGTCAGAGGGTCCAGGTGACCACCCTGATGGCAGTCTGAGCAGCCCGCCGGATGTCCTGGTCCAGGTCTTGGCTCCTCCTCTCCAGCAGGCAGAGCTGCTCCTGCAGGAGGCGCCGGCCCTCCGGAGCTTCAGCCAGCGAGGTCAGAGCCCGGAGGCAATACAGAACCAGAGCCTTCCTCCTCCTCTCCTCCTCCTCCTCGTGGCTCTCAGACAGCAGGTCCAGGAAGATGGGGAGGACGTTCAGCTCCAGACTCAGACGTTTACCTGCAGGGGGAGGAGCTTCAGGTCACATGATGAAGGTGCTGGTCTCAGATCTGTTTAATCCACCTTCAGTGGATCCTGAACCCTAACAGCCTCATCACCGACCTGTGAGCAGAACCTCTCTCACAGCAAGGTCTCTAGGTCCACAGTCCTGGTCCTTGAAGGCCAGGATTATGGACCACTGATGCAGATCACATCAACTTTCTGTCTTTGTCTTTAAGAACTTTCAGAAATCTAACTTTTCAGAACCTGAAGGTCCGTAGATGTTTCAGAACAGACTGATGGACAGAAGATCCTTTGATGAAACAGGAAGCAGAACAAGAACCTGCGGTGATGATCGTGGCGTTCATCAGGACTCCTGCCGTGTTAGTCTGGACCTCCAGGTCTTCATCCTGCAGCAGGTCCACCAGGATCGGAAGGATCTGCTCCTCGCACACCTGCTGCTTCCCATCCACAGGAACACTGAAACCAGCAGGAAACAGTCAGACACACACACACACACACACACACACACACACACACACACACACACA
>NC_056505.1:3032839-3034124 GCF_014905685.2 Nematolebias whitei
CACACACACACACACACACACACACACACACACACACACACACACACGCAGCAGAACCTTAGGGCCATCATGGCTGCAGCGGCCTCTCTGCGGATGTTAGGGGAGCTGTGGGTCAGTTTGTGGCCCAGAAGAGGGACTCCGTTTGAAGCCAGAGCTGGCAGGGGGTTGACCTGGGAGCAGTAGCTGAGGGTGGAGAGGAGCAGCACCTCCTCTTCCTCCACCTCCTCCTCCTGTCTGAGCTTCAGCATCAGTTTGGGGACCAGAGGCAGGAGAGCGTGGGCTCCTGAAAAAACAAAAAGAGACAAACGTGAGATTTTAAGCTCCTGAAGAGAAAAAGGGTAAAGTCCAGTTTGTGTTTTCACCTGCAGGCAGCTGGGCCAGGCTGTTCAGCACCAGGAGCACGTTCCTCCTGCAGGAGGAAGAGGAGTCGTCCAGCAGCTCTGAGAGAGGAGGGAGGAGAGAGGAGGAGAGCAGGGCCTGCCTGCAGGAGCACAGCCAGTCATAAACCCGCAGAGTTGACTGATGTTTTACGGTTTTTATTTATTTTATGAAATATTAAATGTGACATAAAATGTTTCAGTTTTTGTCTGAGGAGAAGAAGAAAAATTTAAAACATTTGTTTTTGTTTAGTTCTGCTGTGAATTGTCAAATTTGAGCTCCTTAGAAAACATTAACCAGGTGAGAGTTGTCTGCTGCCCCCTGCTGGTAAATATTAAGAACTACAACAACAAAATATCCTGATGCATGCTCAATAATCCAGGTAGAAAAATCTAAAAAAGTTAAATCTGGTCCTCTGGACATTCATAGTTGGCAGCTCAGAACACCACATACAGAACACCATGGACTTTGTGGACAAGGTGAGGGATGTCATCATGGAGACTGATGAAACAATGGTCTCTTTTGATGTCACATCACTCTTTACGTGCATTCCTGTTGATGATGCAGTAGAGGTGGTCAGTTTAAAATTAAAATCAGACACCACTCTGAGCAGCAGGACCACGCTTTCCACAGAACAACTGTGTCAACTCTTGAAACTGTGCCTGCAGTCAACCTACTTCACATATGGGGAGCAATATTATAGGCAGAAACATGGGTGTGCTATGGGGTCTCCAGTTTCTCCTATTGTTGCCAACCTGTACATGGAGGAGGTAGAAAAGAGAGCCTTGACGTCCTTTTCAGGGACACCACCAAGTCATTGGTTCAGGTATGTTGACGACACCTGGGTTAAAATCAAATCTCAGGAAGTCCAACATTTTACTGACCACATCAACTCTGTGGATAAATA
>NC_056505.1:3034224-3035554 GCF_014905685.2 Nematolebias whitei
TCTAGCTACAGACATCTTTTAGCTGCTTCTAGCTACAAACATCTTTTAGCTGCCTCTAGCTACATACATCTTTTAGCTGCTTCTAGCTACAAACATCTTTTAGCTTCTCTCCAGCTAACGTCAGCGGTCGTTCTGTTCGCGTCGTATTTTAGCAGAAAATGTCGTTTCTTCGGTTGTTTTTGAATTTAACTCGTCAGCAGCCTCTGAATGACTCGAGCTTCCTCTCTCAGGACATGAACAAGCTGAAGACGAGCAGCGACGAGGAGGAGCAGGAGGAGTCCAGTGAGGAGGAGGAGGAGGTGCAGACAAAGGCCTCCAGGTCAAAGGGCAAATCTCCGGCTAACGGTTCGGCGGTGAGGAAGAAGCGAGCATACGTGGAGATCGAGTACGAGCACGAGACAGAGTCCGCCTCCAAGAGCAGAGCCACGTAGAGCCACGCCCACATGTCAATCAAACCTGGACTGATGACCCCGCCTCCTCACGTTGCCGTGACAACGGTCTGATTGAAGCTGGTTCAGCTGCAGCGTCCATCAGTTCATCGTCTGGGTTTATTCTTTATTTAAACTGTCGTCAGACGTCACTTTCTACACGTTTAAATATTTTAAACGTTCAGACGCTCGTCTCGTGTCCGAGACTCGGATCTTTAAATCCAACGTTGAGGCGCAGCTTTTTGTTTTTTCAGCAGGAAACGCTGCGCAGAGGTCCAGACCTTTTTACCTGTTCAGACTTGAACTCTGTTAAAAACCGGACAAAAATAAAACCCTGAAACAACCTCCGTGTCCCGACGCTGAAGGTTTTTGTTACAAATAAAATATGCTTTGATTTTAAAACCACGTTCTAATAATTTTTGATCAAATATGACCTAAATATTTGACTGACAGTTGGAAGTAGTCCCAGGGCAGCGGTGGTGCAGAGGTTAAAGGTGGAAGCCGGTTCGAATCCTCTGACAGTTGCATCAGAACTTGGTGAGAAAGTGAAGCACCCTCATCTGTCCCACCCTGGGCCCTTGAGCAAGACCTTAAAGCCCCACCCTCTGCTCCACACACGGCTGTGGTAGCTCAGTGGTCGTCAGGAAGGACACCGTAAAAACAATCACCAAGTGTTGGTTCTCTGTGGAGACCCCTGAAGAAGGAGCAGCTGAAAGAAGAACATTTAATGAGATGTTCCTGAAGCCGAGCCGATGCCTCGAGACGTGAAAGAGTTTAAATTATTGACGAGGAAATCAGTTCGTAAACAACAACAAGCTAAACGAGGAAATCAGTTTGTAAACAACGAGCTAAACAAGGAAATCAGTTTGTAAACAACGAGCTAAAGGAGGAAATCAGTTTGT
>NC_056505.1:3035564-3039160 GCF_014905685.2 Nematolebias whitei
GAGCTAAACGAGGAAATCAGTTTGTAAACAACAACGAGCTAAACGAGTAAATCAGTTTGTAAACAACAACGAGCTAAACGAGGAAATCAGTTTGTAAACGACAACGAGCTAAACGAGGAAATCAGTTTGTAAACGACAACGAGCTAAACGAGGAAATCAGTTTGTAAACAACAACGAGCTAAAGGAGGAAATCAGTTTGTAAACAACGAGCTAAACGAACTGGTTCTGACTCCTTGAGTTCCAACTTCAAATCCAAACTGCCAACTTGAAACGGTTTAAATCAGATTAAATGAAACTGGTTTAGACAGAGGTCTCAGTCAGAGACCCCGACGCTCAGGAGGGAGGGGAGGGAGGGAGATCTGCCCGTGAGCTTCTTGTGAACACCCACTCCTTCAAACAGAATCCAGGTCCAGTCGATGGATTAGTGGAACACAAACTGCTTCAGGATCAGTTTTACAGTTTGTATAACTTTATTTACAAAGAACAGAGTCCCCGTGGTCGGACAGTGGAAAGTTACAGCTGAAGGAAATCACAAGTTTATGATATAAATAGTCCAGAACAAATCGTGAGAAGCTTGAAAGAGAAAACGTACAGAGCGTCAGTTTTCAGCCAGCGAGCGGCGGCTCAGCCCGGCTTCCATCTTTGATTCTCACACGATGAACTTCCTGTTTCTGCTCCGCCTGGCGGGAAGTCTGAACATTTCTGTGGACGACGTGCGAACGTTTCCTTTGGTGAGCGAAGCTTTAAGGCGACGGCTTCAAGGTTTCGTTTTTGTTTCAGCAACTTTCTGACGTTCGCTCTTTGGTTCCGACAAGTTCACAAGAAAAAGGGTTTTAAGAGTCGAGACGCGTCTCAGAGCGAACTGAGCGTGTTGCAAAGAACGAGAGACGTTTTTAAACCGACGTCTGCTTTTCATTTAGAAATCAGCTTAAAGAGAATTCCTGTCCAACAACGAGTCGACAGCTGCATCGTTTCAGACACGGGGATTAATCCACGAGACCGGTTCACCCGGTGGGACCGGACCAGAATCTGACCTGCCACACCACACGTCGGCGTGAGGTCAGAAAACGGTTAAATTTCATAAAGGAGGAAAACACAAAGAAATCTGAGTCCAACGATAAATCCAGATTAGTAAAATAATAATTCACTAATAAGAGCAGATTATCAAGTGCTGACTTTTCATAAATTGTTGTTTTGGTTTTTCTCGTGGTTTAAATCTGATGAACCGGCTCGTTTATTTATTGTTTGTTTATTTGTTTACTTACTGGATGAGTTATCGGCGGGTCAGTCGGAATACGTTTTTAAAAATCTACTTTAAAGAACGTTTTCTTGTTTGTGCACGTGTGTTTGCGCACGTGTTGGCGTCGCGCTCGGCTGCAAAACTGAAAACGGGAAATTTAACAGATTTGAGCGACGTGCACGGCGACGCGCACGGCTGTGGTCTGAGCAGCCACAGCTTAAGTTCGGGTGTGACCTGTGAATCAGTGTTTCAGGCCGTGCACTTTATTCTGCCGTGCACGTTTGAGCTAAGTTGCTGGAGTCCTTGTTAGAAACGAAGTCGGACCGATCTGAGAGAATTTGTTTATTTTGAACGTGTTCAAACGGAACCACGGAGAACTTCGGAGAACGTGGGAGAACCACGGAGAACTTCGGAGAACGTGGGAGAACCACGGAGAACTTCGGAGAACTTCGGAGAACGTCCCGGCGTTCGGGCGTGCGTCGTCCACAGCTCGGCGACACGTTGTCGAAGACGTGACGAACGTTCGGTTTCCGTCCTGAGCGAGCGCCTCGTGACGTTTCTGTCTCAGGACCAAACCTAACGTTGGACCGGACCGTGTGGAACCAGAACCAGCCACCGGGGGCGCTGCGGCCCGGTTCCAGATTTCTGCCTGAAGCGTTCTGGAGATTAGAGTTGATATTTTAAACATTTTAATTTCATATAAAAGAAAATATTTCCACGCAGAGGAAAGTAAACGATGACTCGGCCGTTTGTTTTTCAGGATTACGTTTAAAGAATTTTTCTATTAAATATTTAAATGACGCCGTGAATCCAAGTCCAACGGTAAATCTCAGAACCGGGTGCTGGAATGATGCGGATTTAGATTTGGTAGCATCGGATTTGGACCCAGACACCTCGAGCCAGAACCGTGGTTCTGGTTTTAGGAATGTTTGGGGTTGACGTTAATTTTGGACTTATTGTCGGAACGTTTTAAATCTCAGACTAAACCTGGAGAACCTTTTCCTGAGTCGGACCCGAGCATCATTCGGACCAGCTGGTGCTCTCTGAGGAACCAGGTGGTCCGGGTTCTGAAGGAGTTCTTCACGAGGTTCTTTTGAAACAGTTTTCTAGTTTGTCCCAGTTTGAGCCTTTTAACAATGACCAACAGCTGGTTCTGGCCCAAGGACCGGTTCCAGCAGAAAGGATGACCTATGAATGGTGTCAAGAGTTTTCGCGAGACCCGATTGGGAGCCGAAGACGGTTCTAATGTGGACCGGCACCGGTCCAGCTGGAGTTCAGGCTCAGGACGGTTTAAAAGTCCAGATTGAATTTAAAAAGTCAACTGTTGAGATTTTATATCAAACTGGACCCGTTTGTCTCGGTGTGGACGTGACCCGGTTCTGGTCCAGACTGGACTCAGTCAGGTTCTGTTAAACCCGTGTTCCGAGCTGTAAATGAGTCCAAATCTGAGTCTGCTGTTTATTTAGGTGGTTTTGAATTTGTATAAGTTTTTGGTGGATCTGGACCAACAGAAGTCCGGACCTTTGGGGCCGGGTTCTGTTCTGGTGATAGGACTGCAGCGGCTCGGTTCTGATCTGAGAAAGTGAGGCGGGCTGAGGTTTAAATATGGACCTCAGAGCAGTTTAATCTGGATTTGGGTTTTGTTTGGATACAGTTTAGATTAAAGCAGGTCCAGAACTGGATTATCAAATACTGATCTGGATTAGAGGCGGGCCCTGAAGACCACCTGGACCAGGTTTACGGTACATGAAGGCGGATGGATGATGTGTGTTCTGGGTCCTGAACGGACTCGACTAAAGGTGTTTGGACCGAGCCGGAGTTGCGTGTGATCCAGTTCGGGGTGGCAGACCCGGTCTGTGTTTGTCCATCGGTTGGCCGTTCCGAGGCGCTGCGGTTAGCGGTTAGCAGCTACAGCTAGCAGCTGCAGCCTTCTTTAGCTGGCTGGGCATCGGCATTGAGGCGCCCGCCCTGCGGCGCCGACGGTTTGTGCTGGACTCCGGACTCTGCGGCGTTCAGGTCCAAACTGCCGTCCTGAATGTTCTGGTAGATCTTCTTTGCTGCTTCTAGGAAGGCCTCTTCCACGTTCTCCCCTCTGGAGGAGGAGGAGATCACCATCATCATCACCATCATCATCATCATCATCATCAGAAACTGTTTAGACGTCGAAACGTTCGGCTCATTCAGGAAAAACGTGAAAAGACTTTTTCATTTTTATACTTTTCATCAAAATGCCCAAAGAAATTCACAGAGACCTGAACGTCAAGATAAACATTGTAAATCATTTTAGCTTCTGTTCTGCTAACTTTAGCTTCTGTTCTGCTACCTTTAGCTTCTGTTCTGCTACCTTTAGCTTCTG
>NC_056505.1:3039260-3048566 GCF_014905685.2 Nematolebias whitei
GTTCTTCATCAGATGATCGTCACGTTCTTCATCAGATGATCGTCACGTTCTTCATCAGATGATCGTCACGTTCTTCATCAGATCCTCGTGTTCTTCATCAGATGATCTTCACGTTCTTCATCAGATGATCTTCACGTTCTTCATCAGATGATCCTCCTGTTCTTCATCAGATGATCCTCGTGTTCTTCATCAGATGATCCTCGTGTTCTTCATCGGATTATCCTCGTGTTCTTCATCGGATGATCGTCATGTTCTTCATCAGGTGTTCTTGTTTGTTTGTTGTTAGCAAAACAACAAGCTAAAGAAGCAAAAGAAAACAATAAAGGTCCAGCCAAAAGCTAAAACAGGCAAAACACTTGGTTGAAGCTAAAAGCTAAAAATAGCAAAATGCTAGTTGAAAGTAGCAAAAAGCAAGCTAAAGCTAAATGTACCAAAGGTCTAGCTTAAAATTAAAGATCATGTTAGTCAATGTGCCAAAAGGATTAATGAAAAAGTAGCATAACAGTAGCTAAATGTAGCCAAAGGCTAAAGGAGCAACAGGATATCTAAAAGTATAGGAGAGCGAACAGGAGCCGAAGCTGTTTCTGAAGGAGGTGAAGATCTCGATGTGTTTATTTGTAAACAAAGTCCAGTGTTTTGTTCGGTGTTCTCAGAACCACAGGTCCGTTCAGACGTTCGAGTCACGACAGAACACGGTTTTCTTGTCAAACGCTCGTTTTATTTCATCCAGAGCAGCCGAGACCAGGAAGCTGGGTCCTCTGCTCTGATTGGCTCACGTCTGGTCAGCTGACTGCTCCATCTTCAGCTTCCTCACCAAGTTCTCGTTGAGGTTCTTCAGGTGTTTGTTCCGGTTCTCCAGGCGGACAAGCCACTCCTGCCTCAGCCTGCGAACACACACAGAGCGGGTCGGCCCGGTTTGGAACTTGGGTCAGAATCTGTTGTTTACCAGGTGAAATACAAACAAACAAGCAAACAAAGCGTTTCCTGAATGCACGTCGCCCGCCGCCGTTCAGCTCAGACGGATTGTTTTGGTCAAACGTCAGAAATAACGTCGAGTGCTGGGGAGGACTCTCAGCTACTACCACACCTCACGTTATCTCTGGAAACTGACCGTCGTCAGAGGCTGAGACGCTGTGCTGCGTCGGGTGGTTCTGGTTCTGACCCGGCTCAAGTCGGGGATTAGCAGCAGCTAAAAGAACAAATGGAATAATCCAGAAAACGCCACAGGAAGGCGAGGAGGCGGCGGCGAGGACAGCTGGAGGCGAGCGTTGGGTTTCACACACTCCTGGTGGACACACGGCGGGTTCTGTATCTCTGTGAGGACCCCCAGGCTGACCTGGACCTTCAGACTGACCTGGACCCTCAGACTGACCTGGACCTTCAGACTGACCTGGATCCCCCAGACTGACCTGGACCTTCAGACTGACCTGGACCCTCAGACTGACCTGGACCCTCAGCCTGACCTGGACCCCCCCAGTCTGACCTGGACCCTCAGCCTGACCTGGACCCCCAGACTGACCTGGACCCTCAGCCTAACCTGGACCCCCAGCCTGACCTGGACCCCCAGCCTGACCTGGACCCCCCAGCCTGACCTGGACCCCTGGTGACCAACACAGCCCTCGTTTGTGATCCAGATCCTCATGTCTGAACAGGTTTGTCTCTTCATGTTTTCTGTTCTAGACCTTCAAAATAAAAGCAGCATTAAAAGCCTGGAGTGAATTAAAACGACCTGAACCTGAATCGTCGCGTCTCTTCTGCTCGTCCTGAAAGTTTTTAAATCTCTCTGTGCGGAGCAACAAATAAAAACTTTCACGAAGCTTCTGATGAAGCGACAACAGAGGAGGAGCAGATGAAGCGCAGGAAAGACTCCGAGGGGCGATGAGCGAGTGGATGCAGCTGGAACAGAAGCAGAGCACCGAGCTGACACGGAGGAGTTCTGAAGATCCATTAAATCGACCCGGACCACGACCGAACCCAGACCCCAGGACTCTCGGTGATTCTGTCAGACGCCACTAAAACCAGCTCCGAGGACCACAACCCACCAGATCTAAAGGACCTCACAGGGTCCAGTTAGACCCTGTTGGTTCTTCTCAGCCTCCCTGACTGACCCGAGGAGCCAGAAGCTCAAGGTCCAAATCAGAAGTTCTAAAAGTGGCCCGGCTGGACCCGAGCTCTCTGCTGCCTGCCATCACTCATCGCTCTCAGATTATCACCTCCACTCCCTGCTGCACATTTTTCCAGCCTCTGGCCGGTCACACATATCACACACAATTAGCGGTTCCTAGAGTCGGGTTTAGAACCGGGTCGGGGGGGCAGAAGGTAACAGATACGTGGGGGATTAGGAGAGACACGGTATGATTGGTGAGGGATTAGGGTACAGGGTGAAGGAGAGCAGGGGGATTAGGTGTGACCGTCTGCAGAGGTGGGCTGAGGTTAAGGAGGGTCAGGACGGGATCAGGCTAATAGCTGGAGTAACACCATGAGGTGAGGCTTGATGAGACGAGCTGAAATAAAGGAATCGTCATTAAAGAGTGACGACGGACAATCTGTCACTTTACATGTTCCCCCAACACAGCGGGTGTGTGTGTGTGTGTGTGTCACTTTTAATGCACCTGAGAAGAATCAGCTGATCCGCCACTCACATCAGATTATTATTAAATTATGTTTATAAGGATCGGTTTAATCCTGGACAGTAATTCTGCCATTGAATGTGATTTAATTGAAACATTTTTAATAGATTCTCGTGTTTCTTCGCTCCTGGACCTCTGATGGAAATTAAACTGAACTGGATCAACAAGATTTCTGCTCTTATCAGATTATTGTGGCCAAATAAACAAGTCAACAAATAAACAGAGAAACTTTGAGGGATGATTTGTGTTTTACAAAGTTGAGTTTCAATATTGAAAAGTTTTTTATGTGTTTTTATTAAACCTGACCAACGACTGCCACCAAATATTAGACACGTGTCAGTTTTCATGCTTTAAACATGTTAAAGTTAACACGAGCGTTAAATAACCTGTAATCCATCCTCGGGGAGATTAATGAAAACTTTATGATAAACAGAAGCTTGTTTATATTCATGTTTTGTCCGTGCAGAAAGTTCTGGGGCTTTCAACCTTTGCACCAAATGTCCTGCTGCTCACAGAGATTACATCTCATCTGTTTGTTTGATTTAATCCCAGGGATTAACCTCTGGGGCTCATGAAGTACAACATGTTGTACAAAGATTTCAGAGTCGTGGTGAGAAGTGTGAGACTGAAGGGTCCAGACCTTGACCCGTGTCTTTAGTTTATTCTGCGGTTCTGCCGGGTCGAGGCGAGTTCTGGTTTCAGTCCGGCTGATGTTTCTGCTCATTAGTGGTCGTTGTTTTAGGACCCGGTGCGTCCGCGGGTCGCTGAGAGACGAGGCCGTTTGTAATGAGACGGTCTGTTTTTAGACGTGTCTATTTGCTGACACGTCCACCGTGACCGAAGACACGTTGGTTCTGTGGGCTGTAACGGACCTCTCCTCCAGAACCAGAACCCCGAGGATCAGAAGGTTCAGGAGGCAGACAAACGAGATCTGAGAGCTCTGGTTCAACAACCTGAGAAGGTCGTCTGACCTGGTCTTGGATTAGCAGTCAGATATTATTAATAATGTTCAATAATATTAATAATGTCAAAAACATTAATAATGTTCCATAATAATAATGTTAAATAATATTAATAAAGTAAAAATATTAATAATGTTAATATTAATAATGTTCAATAATAATAATGTTAAATAATATTAATAATGTAAAAATATTAATAATGTTCAATAATATTAATAATTAGCAAATGAACAAAGTTTACACTAGAGCCAATAAATAACAGGAGGGTAATCATCATCCATCCAACCTTCCATCCCTTATCATCCAACATTATATCTATCCTTCCATCCTGCATCCATCACTATCATCCATCCATCATCATTGTCATCATCCATTCATCCATCCATCATCCATCATTATACATCCATTCAGCATCCATCCATCCTTATATTAATCCATCCATCCATCCATTATTATATCCATCCATCCATCCATCCATCCATCCATCCATCCATCCATCCATCCAGCTGTAGAAGAACCATGTCCAGAAGAGAAACCCAGACCTCCGTCTCCCTAGAGATGCTCTCCAGCTCCTCCTGGGGGACCTTGACGTGTTCTCAGACTGGAGAAGATTTATAATCCTTCAGAGAGTTCTGGGTCTGCCCCTGCTCTTCCCAGAGGGACGTGCCCAAAACACGTCTAAAGGGAGGCGTCCTGCGAACCTCCTCAGCTGACTCCTTTCAATAAGAGGAGCAGCAGCTCTACTCCAAGCTCTCCCAGATGATGGAGCTCCTCACCCTGTTTGTAAGGCTGAGCCCGGTCACCCTAAGCTCATTTCAGCTGCTTGGATCCAAAATTTGGTTCCTGTGGTCCTGATCCAAACCTCATGACCACAGGTGAGGCTCAGAACGTAGACGGACCAGTAGCTCCATTTTAAAGCACTTGTTCTTTTAAAAAGAACAACAAAAATCATTAAATATAGCAACATCACTAAACTTGTCTTTAAATCTATGTGTTTGTTCCCCTTTCACCATCGTTGGAGAATTGAGTGTCATCAGCAAACCAAGACACTAAGGTTCAGTGAATGCATCATGATATGAATTCAAACTGGGTAGAGATAGAGATGGTGGGATCTGGACACGTCTAAACTGGTTGAGTGGCTCAACAGAACCTTGGAGATCCAAACAGACCAGTGAAGGACTCAGGAGGCTACGGACTCCCTGCAGGGCGGAGTTCTGGCTGTCGGCCACTTCAGACGGAAACATCTGCCCTCGGGCCCAGAAACATATTTCTTATTAAAAGCCTTGTGCTGTGGATCTATCTGTTGGAGGTACTGACTTGGTGAGCGCGCTCCTGTTCACCCTCTTCTCCTCGCTCTCAGCGTGTCGGTTATCGGCGTCGATCCTTCCCTCCCAAAACGTTTTGACGTGCGGCCGATCGTGGATCAGAGCCAAGTTCATCTGCAACAACACAGGAAACAGATCCACAGTTGGTTTGAAGCTGCTCCACTGTCTCTGTCATGTGAACTTCAGCCTCTGGAGGGCAGAGCGATGATCTGCCACTGGTTTTAATCCATAAATCCAGGTCTTAATTTGAGCCGGATCCTGCTGGAACAGGATCCGGGAACTCTCTTATTTTGACAGGGTGCATTCCAGCAACTGTTTGCTTGGATCCGGGAACTGTCAGGTTTACTAATAATAAAGTTCTGCACAAATATGACTGAACGAATAAAACTTATATTGGATATTTAAACTGAAAATAATTACATAAACACTCATTTTAAACACAACAGCCACTTACGACTTCTTCATATCATCACGATAATCTGCCCCTTTGGTGGGGGGTGAGTGCCTGGAGGTTTCACATGTGGAGTCGAAGAGTGAATTCAGCGGAGAAGAGTCGGCTCGGAACGGTCGTGTGTGTGTGTGTGTGTGTGTGTGTGTGTGGGGGGGGGGGGGGTAGGATGTAAGCGTTTACAAATGTAGGTAAATATAGATGTTTAACAACCCGTAAAAATACATCAAAATGCAGGAAATTGCATCTAATTTATTCAATATTTTCTGGGGGAGGACCCTCAGACCCCCCCCCCCCCCCACCCCCCCCCCCCCCCCAGATGGCCCATCTCCTATTTGCGTTCCAGCATTGATCAGTTTACAAATTAAGCCCTGCATAAATTCTTCAGATTATTTCTGGTACAGTCATGCAAACCAACAAACAAAAGCAGGAAATCCACCGATTCAAAAACTGAACCAGCGCTAACGACAGAAACTGGGACCGTAATCCACCGAGGTAAATAAAGATGAACAGCAAACAGGTGTGCTGATTACTAACTCAGGCCAGGTGAGCCGAGATTACAACTATAAAGACTAAAGAAATTAAATCTTGATTAAAATGTTCTACAGACGAAGATGAAATGAGAATTTAAAAAGTTTTATTTTTAAATGTTTTGGATCACAACACTTGTGGTTTGTTCTACCGTATCCTTCGGCTAATAAAGTTTACGAGCTGACGCTGCCTCAAAGACTCTCTGGACTGCAGAAATCGCCCAAAATAAATCTAAATTTAAAGAGCGACTCATGAAACGTAAAACTTGTGAGCCGGACTTTAAATCCAGAAACACTGAAAACACGAGTTTAATCTGTGCAGCTGTTTCCTGTTAAAGTTCATTTAGAAACTTTTGTTCAAACTGTTCGCTGTAATGAAACAGATCCGTTTCATTTAAGAACGCTCTAATTTAAAATGCTCAACAGCTGCTTTGTTCCTTTAATCTCGCAGCTGAGTGTCAGAATAAAGGTCGTGACGCCTCTTTGTAAAAGTTTAATCCACGCTGGATGTTTAAAATGTTTCTCGCAGGAAAATCAAACATTTGTTATTGATGAAAGACGGAAATACTCAGAAAATCTGAACTAAAAAGAGAAAATTCTGATTTATAAACTCAACGAGTAAAAACTTTAAAATGAGGTCAGTTTAAGAAATAATCTATTTAACTTGCAGGACTTTTAGGACTGAAACATAAATATATGATTTAAAACTGATAAAGTTTGTTGAAGTTAAAAACTAAACCAACCTTCAGCTCAGACGTCCGTCAGGTTCTCAGGGTGAAGGAAAGTGTTTCATAAAGCCAGCCCCTCCTGCACACACTTCACCCCCCCAGCATGGACGTCTCACAGCCACACTGTAAATCTGCTGAACTGGACCTCAGAGACAGAACAGGGTTCTGATGGAGGGAAGGCCCGAACATTTAAATCTATTTATTGTTTTTAGAGCTGAGGCGGGACTCTGCGCTCTGATTGGTCGGTGGCTCAGGCACAAGCTGTCAATCATAAAATGGGTTTGCCACCATGAACATCTACAGCTGGAGACAACCAAGATGGCCGCTGCAGCTAATCCAGATTAGCAAAAACTATAACTATTTACTCGTGTTTTTGTTTACAAACAAACAGAGTTTTTGTGAGAAATGTTGAAATTTCATGAAGACTCTCCAAAGTGGAGATTTTTAATGAATTAATGTTTTTTCTGAAACGATGGTTCAGTTTCCTGTTTGGGTCCAGAAACTAAAACAACGATGGAGACGCTTTAACTGTTTTTTCCGCTTCGTGAAACGTTTGATAACTGAGAGAAAAGTGTAAAAAGTGTTTATAAGAACTGAGCGACAACACACGAGTCGAATCGTGATCACGTGTGTGCACCAGCGAGAGGTCAGAGGTCAACGTTCAGCCTGTTGAAAAGCTGTGAATATTTCAACGTTTGTTTCTCACTTATTCACTGAAGACGTTCAGAGGACACAGAGACGCCGCGGTGCAGACTACTTCCTGAAACAAACTCTGGGTCTTGGAGCACATTTCTGGTTTATTCATATTTTTTGTGTTTCTGAATATTGGAACGTTTTGTCTGGTTCCAGAGCCTCTAAAGAAAAAAACAAAGTTTTGATTTGGTTCTTTGGTTTTGTAATTCAGATTAAAGAATTATCTTCAGCTTTGTGTTGCCCAGAAAATGTGTTTTATGCAGAATTTCACATTAAATACAAAATGACCGCGGCTCTAGGCCTGAGCTCACAACGTCCCAGATAAAGATCAACACGACTCTCCACGTCTTCTCAACAAACAGGGACACTAACCTTTACTGGTTTTGGTTTTATCACCAGGCGGCACGGTGGCTCAGATGGTAGAGCCTCTCATTGAGAAGGTCACAGGGTCAAATCCCGGCCAAGGGGCCTTTCTGGGTGGATGCATGTTCTCTCCGTGCACGCGTGGGTTTTCTCCAGGTTCTCCGGTTTCCTCCCACAGACTAAAAACCTCCATGTTAGGCTGACTGCTAACTAAGTTGTCCCTAGATGTCCCTGTGATGGACTGGAGACATGTCCAGGGTGTCCCCTGCCTCTCACACATGGGCACCGGTGACCTGAAAATAAAGAAGCGGTAAAGAAGATGGTGGTTTTACCTCCCGTGCAACGTAAAGTTTGCTCATGAAGGAGCTTTATCCGAATTAAAACGTGCGTCCTCTGTATTTCAGCGTGACGTTCATTTGGTGGCTGCAGTCAGAAAACAATCCAGAACCAGGAGCGGCACAAACGGGACCTGAAGCTCACACCGACCAACACACACACATAAATCTACAAAAGCAAACACACACGCACGCAGTTGTAAAGTATGTTGTCAGCTTCATGTCATCGTCCTAAAAGCTGGAGCGGTTTGTGTTTCCACACGGAGCATACCTTCTGGGCTACACACACGCACAGTTATTTGGATTGTGCATGACATCATGTGAACGCAGATCGGTTTCAGGCTCAGCTTTCTTGCACCGTGTCTATTTAACGTTCCAACTGACTCCATCGTGTTTCCCTCGCCTCGGAGAACGTTCTCAGAACGTCGCTGTGGTCGGAGCGGGACGTCTCCCGACGTTAACACGAGCCTGACTGCAACAATGAGCCGGTGCAGGCCTGGACACAGCTGTGTGTGTGGACTGATGGGCGGTGAAGGGTCTGCGCTCGGGTTTCCAGCTCGTTTGGGGCTTCTGTTAAAGTTTAGAGCTTCGTCTCCAAACTGGACTCTCCCAGTTTAAATATCATCTGCTACAGTCAGAGCCATTAAAAATAACATGCACTTTTAAAAGACCGGCACTGAGCTGACATAAGTGGAGCCACGACGGCCCGCTGACACGCCCACTGCAAGAAGGTTGCAGGTTCACCACTCGGTCTGGGACCTTTCTGTGCAGAGTTTACATGTTCTCCCCCAGATACTCTGGTTTCCTCCCACAGACCAAAAACATGCATGCTAGGTTCATTAGTAACTAACTTGTCCCTAGGTGGAGTGAATGGTTGTGTCCCTGTGATGGACTGGAGACCTGTCCAGCATGTCCTCGCCTCTCACACAGTCACTGCTGGAGATACAAGCTGACACAAGCTCCATGTGACCAGGAGAAAATGGGTAAATAGGATGGATGGATGGATGGATGGATGGATGAATGAATGAATGAATGAATGAATGAATGAATGAATGAATGAATGAATGGATGAATGAATGAATGGATGGATGATGATAGATGAATGGATGGATGAATGGATGGATTGATGGATGAATGGATGGATGGATTGATGGATGAATGGATAGATGGATGAGGAGGATGGATGGATGCATGGATAAATGATGGATGGATGGATGGATGGATGAATGGATGGTTGGATGGATGATAGATGAATGGATGGTTGGATGGATGATAGATGAATGGATGGATGA
>NC_056505.1:3048666-3054704 GCF_014905685.2 Nematolebias whitei
CTACAGAATCAGCTGAAGAGCTAGAGAACGAGCTGAAGACCTACAGAAAGAGCTGAAGACCTACAGAACCAACTGAAGACCTACAGAATCAACTGAAGACCTACATAATCAGCCAAAGAGCTACAGAATCAGCCGAAGAGCTACAGCTCAAAGGTCACCTGCCGATGCTGTGGCTCGTCAGCAGCCGAAGCAGCTCGCAGGTCTTGGTCCTCACCGACGGGTCGTGGTCTTTTAATAAAACCTTCAGCTGCTCCATGAAGCCTGCAGGAGAAGCAGCCTCAGATTATTGAGCTGTTTGAACAAACAGGATGAAAACAGACGGAGCTCTGGTCCCTCCTCTCCTGCACTTTTCTCTCCTGGTTTCTAAGAGCTGCTGCAGAGAAGCTAAATTCAGCTAAACTCCCACAAACGAACCGTTTCGAAGGAGTTTACATCACATGACTCAAACTGAGATCAGATATTTTTATTGAATTTAGGGAAAACTCCCAGAACTCGTTTCACGTTTGATTATTTCTTAAAGTCAGAGACGAGTTTTCTTCTCAAACGAACCGATGGAAAACCAAAGTCCCTCCACAAACCTTCTAAAAATAAAGTTTTATATTTTAAAATGAAAGGTGAAGATAATAATCAGTTTTTATCAGAAAAATCAAATGTCTTTAATTATTTTCTGTCTTTCAGCTGAACTCTACTCACATCTAAACTTTTACTCCTTTAAAAAAGTTAAACTCGTGATTCTGTGAATTATTTTCTTTTTTTTCTGAATCATTTTTACTCGTTTTTACAAAAAATATAAAAAAATAAAATCCTGCTTTAGTCGTCTTAGAGCTGATTTTACTGTGTAATTTAATGATCAGCCACCGCTGAAGGTGAAGTGATGTTTGTTCTGTCTGTTAGCAAAATATCTCGTGACTCGTGATTGTAGTCAAACTCTCAGGAAGTGACGACATGTTCATGCAGTTCAACGTGTTTCAAGATGGCCGCCACAGCTGAGCAACCTGGTGTGGTGGTAGCTGAGAGTCACCCCAACAAACAGGCTGAGACGCATTCAAAGTCTCATAAAAACATCGTTTTAGTTTGAAGCGTGAAGCGGCGGGCGACATGCATCCCTCATGTTGGGCCTTTAAACCTGGTCTCACGGTTCAGGCCTCCATCCGGTCCACTTTCATGTTTACTTTTCACCAAAACTACATTTTGTTTGTTTGTTTTGATTTTGAGCCTCAGAAAAGTTTATAAAAAATAAAAAGTTTCATGGTTCAGAACAGATTCTGCCTCAGAGGTTCGGGAGGTTCTGGACTTGCCTCCGGTGACGGTCTGGTAGAGCCTCTCCGGGTCGTGGATCAGGTCGCACAGTGAGTCCAGAACCGGGACCCTGCCGGCCCCCTCCTCCCGCTCCAGCTGGCCGAACAGCAGCGGGACAGACCACCGGCCGAAGCCCACCGCGGCCCGGCTCGGGTCTGCCGCGGAACCGGCCATCTGGGACCAACAGAACCGGGTTTAATCTGGTCAAAGTCGTAGGGCCGCTGCTGTTGCCATGGTAACAGCAGGTACACGCCATGCTGCTGCGTTCAGGCTCCAGGAGGAAAGTGTGTAATTTCAGAGACGGTTTATTTTAACTGTGAGTGAACGAAATATTATTTAAATTAAAACACTCGAGGTTCTTGTATAAACACCGTGTTAGCGAAATATATCAATCTGTGAAAAGGGCCTGATCTAAGACATGATTTAATTTCTGAACTCTTACTGGGACGATCTTAAAGATTTATTTTTCATTCTGTAGTCACACTTTTTATTGTAGGTTTCAAAGAATCACTGCTGTCTCAGAAATCAATTAGTTTAAAGCTTCCCGAGGAAAAAACGAACAAATGAGAGTTTGTTCAGTCGGGATGGAAACGAACCAAAAGTCTCAAACTTCCTGAGCAACTTTATTTACCCCAGAAAGTTTCACAAGACTGGTTTTGAAAATGCTGTTTTTATCTGATGGAAACTGACGTGACATAAATTTTGAGGTTTCACAGAGTTGTTCACAATAAGCCAGAGTTACACAACAGACTGTGCATTTCAGGATGATGATATAAAAGTTGAACTTGTCATTTGTAAAAAATAAAATAAAACTATTTTTCTGTAGATGTTGGATTTGTTCTGTTAGTTGAAGCTGTTTATGATGGCCTGCAGTTCAGTCAATCTGTCACTATCATTTTCTACAACAATAAAAATAAACAATATGTCACGTTATAACTTACGTTCACTACATTAGATTAGCTACATAACCAGGTCTGAAGCAAACGCCGTCATCCCGAGTGTTATCAGGCAGTTGCTTAAGATGGATTTTGAAAAATGTTTTTATCAGATGGAAACACCAACAGAAGCTAATTTTAATATTTCACCATGAAACACAAAGATGGCCACAATGTAAGTCGGAGTCACGTCATGGAAGATCTACTGAAGCAGATAAAAAAAACAGAGTTACTGGAATCAATCAAGTTAAAAAAAAAACATAATTTAGGAATCAAATAATAAATAAAAAAATTTAAAATCACCTCCGGGATTTTAAAATTAACAACAAATGAACTTTAAGTTTCCAGCAGTGTGAGGGACCAAACAACCCAAGCACAGATCAGAACCTTCTCCTCATTCCGCTGGAGAAATGTATCAGACGGTTCAAAATTAGAAGAGAAACTTTATTGTCATAACATATCAGGTGAGAGCGTTTCTCCGATCGCTGCACATAAGTAAAATAATAATAAAAACTGTGAACAGTAAAACCATAAAGCAGGAATAAATATAGAGTAATTAAATGGATTTTTTTTTTTAATAATTCATTTATCTCTTAGCATACACACACTTTATGACTACAAGGACTTGATGGCAGGGAGAGAAGCTGTATTTAACTCTGTTTGTCCTGATTTTGAGGCACCTGTACCTCCTGCCACAAGGCATGAAGGTGAACAGGTGCTGCATGTGTGAGGGGTCGGCAGTGACTGCCCTCGCTCTCCTGAGACACCGCATGCTGGTAGTGACTTCTCATGAAGGTAAGGGACTGCCAGTAATAAGTTGTGTGGCGTTAATGACCCTCTGCAGGTTCTTTCTTTCCGCCACAGGTACACCAAGCTGTAATACAAATCATCAGAACACTTGATGGTGCTGCGGTAAAAGGCCACAAACAGTTTTTTTCTCCAGATGGTTTCTTCTAAATATACTAAGTTGAGTCTTTGTCTGGCCTTTTGACCACCGTAAATGTGTTGGCAGTCCAGGAGAGGTCCTGGACTACTGTCCCCGTTGATACTCAGTGGGGCTGGATCCCCCTTTGTGTTTCCTGAAGTCAATCACCAGCTCCTTAGTTTAACTGGTGTTGAGCAGCAGGTTGTGTTCAGACCACCAACCTGCCAGTTTGTTGACCTTGTTCCTATAGGTGTGCACCTGAACAACAACCTCAGCTGGAGCAACAACACCACCAGCCTGATGAAGAAAGCTCATCAGAGACTCTACTTCCTCAGACGGCTGAGACAAACTGGTCTGGAAGCTCAGTCCTCACCTCCTTCTACAGGTGTGCAGTGGAGAGCATCCTGTGCTCCAGCATCAACGTGTGGCATGGAGGCTGCACAGCTGCAGAAAGAAAAGCTTTGCAGAGAGTGGTGAAGGCTGCACAGAAGATGTTGGAGTCAGCCTCCCCACCATCACAGACATCTACACCTCCAGATGCAGGAAGAGGACCACCTGCATCATGAAGGACCACACTCACCCAGCACACACACTTTTGCCCCGCTCCCCTCAGGAAGGAGGTTGAGGAGCATTAAGTGTGGAACCACTAGACTGAGGAACAGCTTCTACCTTGAGGCTGTTAGACTCATGAATCTCTAACCAGAATAATGGTATGGTATAAAGTTTATTCAATTTAAAAAAAGTACAAAACAATTCCATAACAATATAAAAAAGATACAAAAGATTTAAAATGAAAGGCAGCAGAAAGAAGAAAAAATCTTATTATATCTGCCCCTTTTTTCAAACAATTATTTCAGACATAATAATCTTCAAGTAACAGAACAAAATGAATAACTCTTTCTAATTTTTCTAATTCTAATACAAAACACACACTAAGCTACTTCATATATACTTTTTTAACAATCTAGATTTGATCTTTTTCTTAAATGTGCACATTGACTTGGCATTTTTCACATCACTCTCTAGACCATTCCACAATCCAACTCCTTGGATTGAGGTAGACCTTCCCTTCAGACTAGTTCTGAATTTTGGTTTGACAAATATCTCTATCCCCTTAAGATTGTAACAACTTTGTCTTTTAACAACATTTCTTTGGATATTTAATGGTAATGTGTTATTTTGAGCCCTATACATAACTGATAAAATACTATAATCTACCAAATCATGGAACTTCAATAACTTCAGTTGATGAAATAATGTGCTTGATGGGTGACTGTAATGCTTTCTGGTGATAATTCTTACAGCTCTTTTCTGTAAAATAAAAATAGGCTTTGTAAATGTTTTACACGCTTTCCCCCAAACATCAATGCAATAGATTAAATGTGGAACAATGATTGTGTTATACAACATGTACAGAGCTTTATCATTTAATAATTCCCTGACTTTGTAAAGTACTGCAATAGATTTAGATATTTTTGTTCTTACAGAATTGATGTGATTTTTCCATGTTAGCTGTTCATCAATGATTACACCCAAAAATTTCTTCTCATTAACTCTACAAATCTCAACACCCTCAATTTTAAATGGATCATCAACAGTTCTCTTTTTGTTACTAAATATCATGTATTTAGTTTTATCTAAATTTAATGATAATTTATTAAGTTTAAACCAAGTTTGTATTTTATCAAATTCTGTCTTCATCAGTTCCAACATCCGTTTTACATCTTTACCCAAACAGAAAAATGTGGTGTCATCTGCAAAAAGGACACATTTGAGGAGTCCTGATACATTCACTAAGTCATTCACATATACAATAAATAACTTTGGTCCAAGTACAGAGCCTTGAGGAACTCCACAAGTGATATTGCACAGGTCAGATCTTACACCATTTATTTGTACAAACTGTTTCCTATCTTTCAAATAGCTAGATACCCAGTGTAATGCTGGTCCTCTTATACCATATTTATTTAATTTTTCAAGGAGAATAGTGTGGTCAATAGTATCGAATGCTTTTTTTAAATCAACAAAAATACCAACACAATACTGTTTTTGATCGACAGCAGTAGTTATTTGTTCTATTATTTCCATGAGAGCCATTGATGTAGAGTTTTTTGCTCTAAACCCATACTGACTGCTACTTAGAATGTTTTGTTTAGTAATAAATTTATCTAATCTGGTCACAAATAGTTTTTCTAGAATTTTTGAGAACTGTGGTAATAAGGATATTGGTCTATAATTATTGAACACACATTTATCACCATTTTTAAAGAGAGGAACTACCTTAGCTACTTTCATATTGTCTGGAAATATTCCTTTTGAAAATGATCAATTACAAATATATGTAAACGGCTCGATAACATAACTCATTATGTCCTTTACAAACATCATATCCATGTCCACCCAGTCTTTTGATCTCTTATCTGTAAGATTTTTTACTACATTCATTATTTCTTCTTTGTCAGTTCCATTAAGAAAAATACTGTTGTCACAACTTATAACTGAATGGTTCACATTATTGTCTACTTTTGGTATTTTAGCTGCAAGGCTTGATCCAACGTTCACAAAATGATGATTAAATCCATTTACAATTTCATTTTCATCATGGATTTCATCGTCATCCTTCAAAAAATATTGTGAAATACCTGTTTTTGCTTTATGACTTTTCAGAACACTATTTATTACTCGCCATGTAGCTTTCATATCACCATTACTTTTATTTAATAAATCACTAAAATATTCCTTCTTGTGTTTCCTTATAATCGCTACTAATTTATTTTTATACTTCTTATATTTCTCTTCAGCACTGAAGAATCACATCATGTTGCTGCTGAACTGTTTCATGTTGCTGCTGATCTGTTCCATGTTGCTGCTGATCTGTT
>NC_056505.1:3054714-3058516 GCF_014905685.2 Nematolebias whitei
CTGTTCCATGTTGCTGCTGATCTGTTTCATGTTGCTGCTGATCTGTTCCATGGTGCTGCTGATCTGTTTCATGTTGCTGTGTTCATTCGTGCTCATCTGCTCACTCAGACTCATCTTTGTGCTGCTGTTCGGAGTATTGTTTTTATTGTTTTTGTACTACTAGTGCTTAGTTTATATTTAGTTGATGTTTTTCTTAGTTCATATCTTATTATTGTTTTTCTTTGACATTTTATACTTTTGTTGGATGTAAGTGGAACCCTGTGTACACAATTTTGTTCCACCTCATGTACCACATGTGGTGCGAATGACAAATAAAGAACCTTTGATCGTTGAACATGCAGTCTCACCCCCTCATCTGATGAAGCCGATGATCGTGGTGTCATCTGCAAATATAATGATGGTTTATGGGTGGATACCACACCACTTTATTTATAGAGCACTTAAAACAGCAACAAGGCTGACCAAAGTGCTGTACAGCAGAAACAAACAAGCAGAGCACACAGCAAATGAATAAATAAATGAATAAAATCAAATAAAAATGACAGTACATAGATCCGAATGGAAGAAGATAACTAAATGGCAAACATTGTAAAATACAGACAAGTTCAAATCAACTCACACAGTGTCAAAAGCCAAAAGTGTGTTTATAAAGGAGATTTAAGAACAGTGAGGGAGGGAGTCTGCCTGACCTGTAGTTGTAACTCATTCCACAGTTTTGGACCTGCAACAGAGAAAGCCCGGTCACCTCTGAGCTTAAAACGAGCTCCTGGAACCAATGGAAGCATCTGATGTGTTGACATATGGCTGCAGCAGATCAGTGATATAGGAGGGAAAAAACTGTTCAGAGATTTAAAAACATACTGTAAGAGTTTTTAATATGTTATCATTTTAAACTGTTTCATGATTTCTGCACTTCTGTGCATACGAAGCAAAGAAGTTTCTGGAGAACTATGAGTCCACGTCCGAGCTGGTAGAAAATTCTCTGTACTTACACGAGCTGTTTTTACTTAGAATTGTTTGTTCGTTTGTAAAACCGGAAATGTCAAGGTTATACATATCAACTCATATCCCATCAATCTTACACTGTCATTGTTCCTCTTAAGCATTTAATCAAAATGTTCTAAGATCATCTTGCCCTCGTTGTAATCTGCCTAATCAAGATGTCTTTCTGAGAAGACTCTTCGCTTTCAACCCAAACCGTCCTGCCAACGCTTATCTTGTGATGATTGTTGATCACATTGTTGATGTGAAACTGATGTTCTTTTTCTCACTCTTACCAATAAGAGATGGGCTCAAACATCGTGGCTTCAGAGTTCACTCTGATTCACGCTAGAAGGTGGTCATTGTGGACTTCCCTCTTTGCAAAGGGCTCGGTCAAAAATCTTACTCTGTGTCTTTGTGGTTCTTTTATTGTCTAGGTACAAGAGAAATACCGAACACATACAGAAGGATTTTGAACTGAATAAGAAAGTGAACCGAGAGCCAGTGCAGGGAGGCCAAAACTGGTGTAATGTGCTCTCTTTTGCCTGTACTGGTTAAAAATGGGGCTGCAGCATTTTGGACCAGCTGTAAACGTGCAATGATGTCAATACTGTTTGCAATGACAAGGAGCTCAACGAGATGCTGGAGCAATTATTGTTCAGGGAGGAGTTCTGCCCAACATCCATGTGGTCCTGCTGCACAAGAAGACCGAGGAACCTGTCAAGTCCAAGTAGACAGACCAGTTTCTTCAGATTCGCTGTGGGACAGACCGCTACAGGAGATCCTTCCTGTCCACAGACATCAGCATCTAGAACAACTCTTTAATGAAACCAGGAGGATGAGCTACAACAATATTTAATTTCCCTTGGGGATTAATAAAGTATTTTTGAATTTAAGTTTATTGAATGTACAGTCATGCATATACGGGAAGTACAGGAGGGGGCTCAGCACACAGCCCTGAGGTGAGTCGGTACTGAGGGTTTGGGTGGAGGAGTAGGAGGAGCCAACCATGACCATTTGAGGATGGTCAGTCAGAAAGTTCTTGATCTGGGCACAAGGGGAGCGAAAGCAATGTCGACCAGCTTGTCAGGATGTCAGGAATAATTCTGTTAAATGCTGAGCTAAAGTCTACGAACAGCAAGAGGTTGAACAACCTGGCAGCAAGAGGTTGAACAACCTGGCCAAGACTCCCACTAGCTGGTCAGCAACCCCAATTCTGAAATCAAAACAATGTGTATAAAGTAAATAAAAACAGAATGCAATGATTTACAAATATCATAAACAAATATTTCATTACCTCAGGGCCATCAACAAAGTAAATATACATTTCAAACAAAGAAATGAAACTGTTTTAAAGAGAATAAAGGTTATTTAAATTTGATGGCAGCTGAACATCTCTTTAAATTGTTCTGGGGCAACAAAAGCCTACCTTGCATCCAATCTCCATTGAGAGGGTCGATGTGGAGGTGGCCTGGGCATACAACTGGATGACAGGCTGGACTGGTCAATGAACATGGACTCCCTCTAGGAAGGGTCAGAGCAGGCTCTACTTCCTGAGGAGGTTTGGGTCCTTCAATATATGCAGGAAATTAATACTGATGTTCTACCAGCCTGTGGTAGCCAGTGTCTTCTTCTGTTGTGTGTTGGAGAGGCAGCACTAAGAGGAGAGATGCAGGGAGACTAGACAGGTTAGTGAGGAAAGCTGGTTCTGTGCTGGAACAGAGCTGGAGTCCCTTACATTGGTGGCAGAGATCAGGGCCCTCAGTAAGCTGCTGTCCATCATGGACAATAGTGACCATCATCTGCACGGTGCCATCAGGAAGCAGAGGAGCTCCTTCAGTGAAGCTGCTGTTCCAGCCCTGCTCCATGGACAGGTTCAGGAAATCCTTTGTCCCTCAGGACATCAGACTGTTCAACTCTTCCCCGTACAGGAAAAATAGAGCCGTGTAAATCTGCAGCACCCCGGACACTTACGTATGTGTATGTATGTATATTTACATGTATATATGTATATCTCTCTTTTAAGCTCCATGTGGGAAACTTGGTAAGAAAACTGGAAGTTAAACTGGGTTTCTTTTTCAGAAACAGATCCTGTCTAACTCTGAACCCTGAGGAACACCTTGTATCTGTGACTTTCCTTCCCTCCATTGATTACAGTGACATTATTTACATGAACGCTCCTACAAGAACCCTGCAGATGTTGGATGCTGCAGATGTTGGATGCTGCAGATGTTGGATGCTGTCTATCATGGTGCACTAAGATTCATAACTGGCTGTGATTATCGTACCCACCACTGCACCCAGTATCCACTGGTTAACTGGTCACCATTAACTTCACACAGACTCTCCCACTGGTGCATCTTCATCTTTAAATCACTTCCTGGTCTGCTGCCTTCATACATCTCCTCCTACATGTCTCTGTGTGAGTGCAGCTACAGCGTGCGCTCTCAGGACATCATTACCTGCAGTGTTCCCTCAGTGAGGACTGAACTAGACAAAAGGACCTTCTCCTACTCCGCTCCTGTTTCCTGGAACATCTTGTAAAAAGATCTGAAGCTCTCGACCTCATCTGTGTTGTTTGTTGAAATCAGGTCTCTCTTGTAAACGAGTCCTCGTGACTCATTGAGACTAACCTGTAGAAATAAAGGTTGAATTAATGTTTTTTTTATGTATTCAGCTTATTTTCAATTATTTCATGTTTTAAAATTATTTTTTATTTTATCTTATTTATTTTTTATTCAATCTGTCTGTCTGTCTGTCTGTCTGTCTGTCTGTCTATCTATCTATCTATCTATCTATCTATCTATCTATCTATCTATCT
>NC_056505.1:3058616-3063607 GCF_014905685.2 Nematolebias whitei
CAGTAACATTGAAATAGACCAGCAGCAACATGCAACAGATCAGCAGCGTCATGCAACAGATCAGCAGCAACATTGAAACAGATCAGCAGCAACATGCAACTGATCAGCAGCAACATTGAAACACACCAGCAGCAACATGAAACAGATCAGCAGCAACATGCGATTTATCAGCAGCAACATTGAAACAGATCAGCAGCAACATAAAACAGATCAGTAGCAACATGATGTGGTTTTTTCACAGTGATTCTCCTGGTTAGAGATTCATGAGTCTAACAGCTTCAAGGTAGAAGCTGTTCCTCAGTCTAGTGGTTCTACACTTAATGCTCCTCAACCTCCTTCCTGAGGGGAGTGGGGCAAAAAGTGTGTGTGCTGGGTGAGTGTGGTCCTTCATGATGCAGGTGGCCCTCTTCCTGCATCTGGAGGTGTAGATGTCTGTGATGGTGGGGAGACTGACTCCAACATCTTCTGTGCAGCCTTCACCACTCTCTGCAAAGCTTTTCTTTCTGCAGCTGTGCAGCCTCCATGCCACACGTTGATGCTGGAGCACAGGATGCTCTCCACTGCACACCTGTAGAAGGAGGTGATTCTCTCTTACATCATGAAAGAATAAAAATTAAACTTGAATTCAGAGTCATCATTTTTTCTGCCAGTCCAAATGTTTTCTGAGGATCAACCTCTGCAGCTGTTTTACTGGTCTTCTTTCTGTCAACTGAATTATTTCTAAAACATTTATTTTCTAATCTCAACAACTGTAAAAACCCTGCGGTGTTATTCTTCCTGTCTTCAGTTCCCTCAGTCCACATTTTATTATTAACAAACTATGTTTGGTCACAGAAAGTTTGTTTGTTGAAAAGATAGTTGTGAAAGACAAAAACAAGAATTAGAATATCTCTATTGCTTCATATTGTCTTGAAGTTTGATATCTCCTCCAACTGTTGTAACTTTTGCCCATTGATGGCCCAGATCTAAGTTCTGCTGGTTCTCTGTTGTGTTTTAAAATAGAGTTAACTGGAGGCAGCTGGAACTTTTAGACTCCACAACCTAGTTTACATTTACCATCCAGTTTATAGCCAAACTGTGTTGAGCCTTCAGCAGAAGCTGAGCGTGTGCATGATAACCCGTCCATCAGCTGGACCACAGAACTGATTACCCAACTGTCACAAAGTCACCAAATTGTTCCAGGTGAAGGTTGATGCTGCTTCCCATTCTGGACGTCACGCGTCTTTAAACTTTACTTTAACCCGAAAACACTGAAAAACCAAAGAACTAAAACAGATTTATGTGTGAGTTTATATAAACTTTGTGTTAATAATGTTGTTATCATGCCTAACAGAATCCTCTGATGTCATCCAAGGACACCATCCAGACAGTCCAAGAAGGACGGGTGATACAACCTGCTAATGTGTGGAGGTGAACCCGACCGCCTCACACACAGCGTTGGTTCATTTCCCACCAGGAAGTTAAAATTACTCGTCCAAAGAGCCAGTGTGTGTCTCAGTGAATCAGCATGCCCAAGACAGCCTCCATCACCCACCACCCAGCTCACATCGACCTCACCTCAACTTCTCTCCCTACAGGTGAGGGGTGCAGGTGGAGGTGGTGTCCTGAGCAGTGGTGCAGTCTACGCGATACGCAGGTATACGAGTATACCCACTAGAAAAGCTTCAGAATTTCAGTCTACTCACTTAAACGTGCCCAGTGATACATGCCATATCATTAGCCGTGTCACTGAAATGTTAAACAGCAGTTAAACGCGTCCGTAACAATCCATCTGTATGCAGCGCTTGTTTACTACATTTGCTTTTCCAGCGAATTATTGTGTAATTAGTACTTCTGTACTTAATACTTGAACATGTTTTGCTTTGATACAGTTTAATAAATTCTATAACGTGTTTTTATACAAATCCAACTGTTGTACAAAGTTTGTTGGACATTTATTCAAATATAAGCATCAGAGAAATTTGGAAATGTTCAGTATGCTTAAAAATCAAAATAAATTGATTATTACATTGTACTAACCAGCGTACTTTGGTTTCTAAGTACAGCATACCCACTACAAAAATGTAGACTACACCACTGGTCCTGAGGCTTCTTTGGGTTGAACCCTGGAAGACAAAGCTCATCCACCAGAGCACTGAGCTCTTCATGCACCTTGATGTGCTCCTGCTCCTGGTGAGGTGACCTTTTAACCAATTCACCATGAGAGACCCTGTCAGGGGCCAAGACCCAGACAACACATCCCCAGGAGGAACGGAGTTCCTGAACATCTCCAACACATTAAAGGGCTAGTCCAACTAACTTTGGAGCGATGCTCTGTTCGTTATTTATTCATCATTAGGACCTTATCAGTCATAGAGCAAAGACTATGAAGAAAGAGGCTAAGCTAAAGGCTAGCTAAGGAAGGACCTAATTTGAATACATTTCCAGGCTTATAAAATGTTTTCTAAAAACAAGACACTGTTGTGAAAAAACTTGAGATTAGCTGATATTAAACCTGCATCCCACTGAGACCACAGGACTTGTTTGTGAGGGAGGCCTGGGTCTGAAGGCGGTCTAACGTGCAGGTTTTCGGACTGCGGGGGGAAACGAGAGTACCTGGAGATCATGAAAACTCCACACAGACAGACTCCAGGTCCAAACTGGAAACTGAACCCAGGACCCTCTTACTGTGAAGCAACAGTGCTAACCACTAATCCATCGTGTTGCCCACCACCAGGCTCAGTGCTGGAGCCAAGGGGTGACCACTGGTGGCCTTGGCCATCATTGATTAAGCTTCGGCCACCCCAATCATTTGAGGAAAGTAAACATTTAAACAGGACGTCACGTCAAAAATCAACGTAGACACGTGACACGTTACATGCAGGAGCTGCTGAACTTTATTCTTCCAGGAAGTTTTGTTGGGAAACACTTTCACAGCTTTTCTTCCTTTTCTGTTGACGACACGTTTGTAGCTCGTTAGCGAAGTGGAAATATTTCTGCACGCTTCTTAAACACAGACAAACTCACACACGTCTGTCGTTCTGACACAGTACGACATACTGTTTTTATCTTCAAGTCGTTTGACGGCTACAAAAACCATATTAGGACATTTCAAACTGGCTGCGGAGCGTTCGCTTTGTTTATTCAAATAAGCTTATCTGACAGCTGAGCGGCTATTTTAACACGGTGCTTCCAACATCAAGCTCACACTCTGAGGTGTCTTTTCCAGACTCTGGGTAAGTTAAATCCTCCTTCTGCTTTACTTCATTTTGTTACGTGTGTTGGCTATACTTGAACACACTGACATTTAATTTACATAGCTCAAAATAATTCAATTATGGGCATCTTTGTTTTGTCCGAGTTGTGTTTAAGGACAGTTTGACAGAACGCCTCAGGAAAATACTCCTGACCTGCCTATAGATGCATCTTTCTTTTATCTTTTTTGTCAGCACTGAAACAAAATAGATGCATTTGAAACAATTTTGTGGTCCCCAACAATGATCCTTGAGGAACGCCATCCTACACATTTTAGTTGTTTCCCTGCTCCAACACATCTGCTTCAGTGATTTTAGTACTTCCTCAAGTTCTGCCAAAGCCCGTTGAGCACCCATTCATTCAAATCAGTGTGCAACAGGGAAACAACTAAAACATGCAAGGGTGGTGTTCCTCAAGGAACATGGTTGGAACCACTGCTAGTGTCCCTGTTGGTTGTCTTTGTAGACCACTTGCTTTTTTAGGAAAAGTATAATTTGAACTCAGAGCAAGAAGTTTTGGTTAAAATGGAAATTATTTTTGTTTCCATGTCGAGCAAGAAAATCTGTTGTTTCTCTACATTAGGAAAGTTTTTCATTCAGACACAGAGTCAGTAAAATATCTGGTACACTGTTGGAAAAGATCCATCGCTTTTACTTGTAAATACCTTCACATTAAAAAATAAATGTCGGTTATTGTGTGCCTTTGTTTATTTGGCAGAAGGAACCAATACAAGTTCTGCAGCTCCTCGTCAGCCTCCTCTTCCTCAACACAGAGTTTGGTATGAGACTTTCTAACATCTTCTGAAGACTAAAGGAAACCGTCTGTAGCTGTTGTCTTGTTAACTTTCTTGTTTGGTGTGAAGTATTAAAACAAGCAAAAACATTTTTCCAATCACATTTCTTCTCAGCATCTGAAATAAATAATAAGAAATGATGAAATAGAACATTAAAGAAATAAAGTTGATGCAACAAAATACAAAAAATTAAAGGTTCCACGTTATCTCCATAAAGTGATCATTAAAAAAAATAAAACCGTCTGCACGTCCTGCATCATCTCTGGTTTGTAAATTACTCCACCCCTGGGGGAGGATCGAATCTTTAAATTCAGAAGTCACAGAACGTGAGCTCAGTCTCAGAGACTCATCCTCATCTTCATCTCAGCTGCAGCTTCACTCGGGTCTCAGCTGAGTTCCAGTTTCCAGGTGAGTCAGAGACAAACAGCACATCTGGATTTGATGGTTTCCAGAACGTTCAGCAGATTCTTTCAGGTTTTACCTCCTAAACGTTCCTTTGTCTCTTCGTGTCTGTGGTCATAATGTTTTGCAGGATGACGGCGGGACAGAAGGACACATGGAAACCCCTGCAGCTCCTGATCCTCCTCGGCCTCCTCTTCCTCAGCAGAGAGTTGGGTATGAGACGTTCCAACGTTTCTAAACGGGTTCTGTTTCTGTTCAGAGTCAAGAGTTTGTCCCACATTCTGTTTCAAACGTTTCAACTTTGACCTCAGTGATGCTGAACAAACTGTTTGAACACTGCAGAGGTCAGAGGTCAGGAGGATGAGTCCGCTGCTCTTCATCACCTCAGAGGAACCACTGGCTGGGAGTTTCCTGACAGGATGAAGAACCCTGCAGAACCCAGGTACCGGAACAATAAACTAACGGGACGTTCCCACAGGAAGCTTCAGAACTCAGGTGTGGTTGATGGTTCAGAGAAAACTTCTGGACTTTTGACTTTTAGCTCAGATCAGTGAAGTCGTCC
>NC_056505.1:3063707-3066153 GCF_014905685.2 Nematolebias whitei
TATTTCAATGTTACTGCTTGTCTGTTTCATGTTGCTGCTGATCTGTTGCATGTTGCTGGTGATCTGTCTCAATGTATCTGCTGATCTGTTGCATGTTGCTGCTGGTCAGTTTCATGTAGCTGCTGATCTGTTTCAAGTTGCTGCTGATGTGTTTCAATATTGCTGCTGATCTGTTGCATGTTACTGCTGATCTGTTTCAATGTTACTGCTGATCTGTTTCATGTTTCTGCTGACCTGTTTCATATTTCTGCTGATCTGTTTCGTGTTGCTGCTTATCTGTATCATGTTGCTGCTTATCTGTATCATGTTGCTGCTGATCTGTTTTATGTTGCTTTTCATCTTTTGAATGTTGATGCTGATCTGTTTGAATGTTGCTGCTGATCTGTTTCATGTTGCTGCTGATCTGGTTCAATGTTGCTGCTGATCTTTTGCATGTTGCTGCTGATCTGTTTCATGTTGCTGTGTTCATTCATACTCATCTGCTCACACAGACTCATGTTCGTGCTGCTGTTCAACGTATTGTTTTTGTATGATTAGAGTTTAGCGTATTTTAAAGTTTTTCTTAGTTCATATCTTAGATATCACTCTTTGTCTTTTACATTGTGTACTGTTGTTGGATGTAACTGGGACCCAGTGTACACAGTTTCGTTCCACCTCATGTACCACGTGTCGTGTGAATGACCAATAAAACACCTTGAATCCTTGAAGAAAGGCAAGGGGGCTTGTAAAACACAAGTTTTAGTTTTAGGACAGTTAACATTTTATTTTTATTTGTTCGTTTTACTTTTAAATTCAACTTTATTTGAAACAAATAAACAAAAATCCAACAGTGATTTTAAAGCCACTGATTTTCAGCATAATGTGAGAAAATTACAAGAAAAAAACGGATGAAATCTTAATAACAGCGGACATCGGGATATTCTGGATTGAGCTGAGGAAATCTTTACTGAGCAGTTTTCTGAACTTTTCTCGGAGATCTTTGCTCTGACTCTTCGTCAGGTTTGCGTTTATTTAGACGTTTTGTGGACCAGAAGTCATTACAGGCTTGAATGAAATCCTTTTCGTCATCAATTGTCTTGTAGTATTTGGCGATTGTGGCCATCTGACGAGAAGTTTGGTCAGTTTGCAACGATTGCTTCCAGTTGCTGAACATTGTGTCTTCACGTTGAATGACTCCTTCAAGAGCTTTCATCAACTCCTCCTTGGTTTTAGCAACTACATTTGTCAGTTTGCTGGAATCTTGAGGAGTTGCTGAGCCGGAGAATCCTCGTCTGCTCGGGTCGATCCAGGTTCCTTCTCTGGTCATTGAATGATCTTCAAACAAAAAGGCCTCTCCTTTACTTTGGACATTTTGATCAGAGTTCTGAGTCAAATCAAGAGCCATAAGAATCAGAGGGAAGGTCCGGAAGTTTCTGGAAGACTCGGCTATAACTGATGCAACAAAAAAGGTGGTCCACCAAGCCTCAGCTTTTATTGGTGGGATGGAAGCGTGCTCCCCCAGGAAAATATTTCTGGCATATTCAGCGTACACTTTTACTGCAGGTTGTCCTGTGTTTGTCAAACTCTCTTTTATGCCGTTTTTAATCCTGTGGTAAGCTTCATGGCATATTTGAGCCTCAATGCTGTCTTTGACTAGTTTCACTGAATCTTCTGAATTCTGTTGATTATTGTCAAGCTTTTTGCCAACTGGATACATATAGAGACTTCGAGGATCAACTTCAAATATCCAGCTGTTGACCATCACGTAGGTAGTTCCATCTTCTCCCTCCTTTGCAAAGTGACGGATTATATTCCTGATGTCTCCTCCTGATTTAATCTCGTAACACTTTTGAAGGATTTTTAATTTCTCTTGCATATCATCAATCCAACCAATACATTTGTTTGGTTCATCTCTTTCACCCATTATAAAATCATTTAGTTTATTTGTCAGTATGTTGTCACCGACTTTACCTGGTTTTGGGTGATCTGCGTGAAACAGACCCCAAGTGAAGCCTTCTAGTTCTTTCAGATCTTGTTTTAATGGTTCATCCGCCGTCCTGTAAACCTCTGGGTCAATAAAGGTTCTCGGTTGTGTCGGCCAGCTGGTTCTGTACTTCAGGAACCGGGGACTGATTTGACGTGAGGGTCTACTGATGATAAATCCTCCCTGCAGTGAACTCTGTCTGTTGTTATTGACTTCGTTTGTCAGTTTGTCTTTATTTGTTCTTTCGACATCCTGGTTTTTATTTTCCTTGGGTGGACTTTCTGTCTTAACTAGAAAGTCAGTCGTGTTGGTAAAAACAGCCTCTCCTTTCCAGAGGGACTCTGCTGTTCTTCTCAGCTCTCCGTTCCTCCCAACAGTCACCACCACCTTCTTGGTGGAGTCTTCATGTCTCCACTGTGGTCCATCTGGAGACATGTCCTGACTGATGATCTGTCCGGTCTCTGTGACCTGGACCACAGTTCT
>NC_056505.1:3066253-3068290 GCF_014905685.2 Nematolebias whitei
TCTGAGACGCTCAACATTAAAGACATGATGCTGAAATTTAAACAAGACGTCGTTTAAAAATAACGTTTAAAAATAACGTTTAAAAATAACAGAAAAGTCTCAGTTTTAATAGACGAAAATAAAAATACCTTTTAATGTCTGATAAAGACCAAAGAACTTTGTTTCTCAGCTGTTTGAAGCTCAACTTTAAACAGATCAGGAAAATTATTTCCATCCAGAATTCAACATTTTTTGTTTTAACTTCAAAGATATGATTTTAATTTTACAAAATGACACAGATAAAGAGACATGAATGCTGTTTTAATTTTGATTTATTCTAATTTATTTACTTTGAACTTTATGTAAAATCGAATAAAAGCAGACTCAGTTATTTTAAGCTTATTTTTAATTTTCTGAACCTGACTGTCTGCAGTTAGTCGAAGACCTCGATGAGGGAAACATGTCAGGAGACAGAGGAGAAGAGGAAAGTGAAGAATGTAGGACTGAGGGTGGCAAATCTAAATGTGGGGACAATGACAGGCAAAGGTAGAGAGCTGGCTGGCATGACGCTGAGAAGGAAGGTAGATGTTCTGTGTGTCCAAGAGACCAAGTGGAAGGGCAGCAAGGCTCGCAGCATTGGAGCAGGGTTCAAACTGTTTTACCATGGTGTGGATTGAAAGAGACATGGAGTAGGGGTGGTCCTGAAGGAGGAGTTGGCAAAGAATGTAGTAGAGGTGAAAAGAGTGTCAGATAGGATGATGTGTCTGAAGGTAGAAGTAGAAGGTCTGATGCTAAATGTTGTCAGTGGTTATGCTCCACAGGTTGGATGTGATGTGGAGGAGAAAGATACATTTTGTAAAGATCTGGATGAAGTGATAGAGAGTATTCCCAGGGAGGAGAGAGTGGTGATGGAGCAGACCTGAATGGACATGTTGGTGAAGGAAACAGAGGATGAGGAAGTGATGGGTAGGTTTGGTGTCAAGAAACCAGGAAGGACAGGTGGTGGTGGATTTTACCAAGAGAATGGAAATAGCTGTAGTCAGCACTTATTTCCAAAAGAGGGAGGAGCATAGAGTGACCTATAAGAGTGGAGGAAGGAGTACGCAGGTCGACTGCATTCTGTGTAGAAGAGGAAACCTGAGGGAGATTGGAGACTGTAAGGTTGTGGCAGGGGAGAGCGTGGCCAGACAGCATCGGATGGTTGTGTAGAATGACTGTTGTTGTGAAGAAGAGAAAAAGAGTCAAATCAGAGAAGAAGACCAAATGGTGGAAGATGAAGAAGGAAGAACGTTGTCAGAAATTCAGAGAGGAGCTGTTAAAGGCTCTGGGTGGTAAGAAAGAGCTTCCAGATGACTGGACTACTACAGCAACAGTAATTAGAGAGACAGGTAGGAAGGTACTTGGTGTGTCATCTGGACAGAGAATGGATGATCAGGAAACCTGGTGGTGGAATAGTGAAGTGCAGGAAGATGTTCAAAGAAAGAGGTTAGACAAGAAGAAATATGACAGAGAGAGGACTGAAGAGAGGAGACAGGAATATAAGGAGATGGGACGTAGAGCAAAGTGGGAGGAGGCTAAGGCAAAGCAGAAGGTGTACGATGAGTTGTATGGGAGACTGGACACTAAAGAGGGCGAGAAGGACTTGTACCGATTGGTAAGACAGAGAGATCAGGATGGAAAGTATGTGCAGCAGGTTAGACTTGTTTAAGAGTATAAAAACATACATGTTAGCTGCCTTCAGGCCCAGGCTTCCCTTGTAAAAGAGATCTGTGATCTCAACGGTATTTGCCTGGTTAAATAAAGGTTAATACATAATAAAATAAAGATGGGAATGCCACAGATGCCATCTTTGCTTTGAGGATGCAGATGGAGAAGTACAGAGAGGGTCAGAAATAACTCCACTGTGTCTTTGTGGATTTAGAAAAAGCATCTGACAGGGTGCTGAGGGAGGAGGTGTGGTACATGAGGAAATCTGGAGTGGCAGAGAAGTATGTTAGACTGGTACAGGACCTGTATGAGGACAACAGGACATGTTAGACTGGTACAGGACATGCATGA
>NC_056505.1:3068390-3069639 GCF_014905685.2 Nematolebias whitei
TCCTGACTGATGATCTGTCCGGTCTCTGTGACCTGGACCACAGTTCTCCACAGGTGTAACTCGGTCTGGACTCCGGCTTCATGGAGCGTCTTCAGCAGATCTTCTACGAACTGTTCGTCCGATCCCACGTCACAGGCCACAACTGTAGTGGTTCTGATCCGATGGCCCATCCTGGAGCAGCTTTGAATGATCCTGGCCACGTCTCTGTAGGTGAACCCTGAGATCCTCGTCTGTCCTGAACCGTCTCTGGCTCCGTGACCCACCAGAACCAGGCTGCTGTTCTCTGACAGAGGCACCGGTTCACCTTGAACCTGTTTGGGTCTTTGGTTCTGATCAAGAACATGGACTGAACTGACTGATGGATGTTTGTTGTAAAGATGAGCAGCAGCTGATTGGACCACGTGGTCATCTTGTAACAGGAGGATCTGCTGATGGTCAAACTGTGGGACGGGATCAGCTGCTCTTTGTGGGCTTTGGTACCAGGAACCTGAGTCTGGATGATCCATGAGCTGATGATTCTCCTGCTTTCTTTCTAAAGCTGCTTCCAGGTGGTGGATCAGAAACTCCTGGATGTCTGTGGTTTTGTTTCCATCAAGTCCATCCTCTGAAGAACTTCCAAATCTTTTCACTTCAGAGTTTCTCTTCACTTCTGACTCACAGGCTTCAGTGTCCGGACTCTTGGTGCTAACTGGTTCTGGTTTCAGAGGATCAGCGCTGTATTCCTGCCTGACTGTTTTATTTAAGGTTTCTGTCCTGACCAGAAGTTTCTGTCTGAAACTGTGTGAGACACTTGGAGGACAAGCGTCCATCGTCTGTCCCTCAAGATGTTCCCAGAAGAAAAGATCCTGAAAGATAAAAACGTGTTGATTTACTCTGAAAATATGGGATGAACAATGCATTTATAGTGGATTTCAATAAGGTCCATTCTTTGCTGCAGGAACTCCAGAGGCAGTAAAGTGACTGGAGTTCCTGGAGAACTTAGAACAATTCTGACCACATTTTAATCATTAACAACGAGCCTTTAATTTGAAAATAT
The DNA here is from genome assembly GCF_014905685.2 of Nematolebias whitei. NCBI lineage: Eukaryota > Metazoa > Chordata > Actinopteri > Cyprinodontiformes > Rivulidae > Nematolebias > Nematolebias whitei. The sequence goes on from NC_056505.1 coordinate 3,069,427, forward strand.
AAACAACGAAGAACACAAACAAAAATCAACGTCTGGCTGATTTTTCCTCACGAGACTTTCTGAGGGTTAAATAATTAAATGTGTGAAGTCACTTGTAAGAAACAAATCATGTGTGGAGGAGTTTAGTTCTGCTTTGGGTTTAGATGTTTGGTTGCTCTGCAAGAGATCCTGAGAGGAATCTGCTGCTTTTTATGGCAGACATTTGAACTGAAC
>NC_056505.1:3069739-3071766 GCF_014905685.2 Nematolebias whitei
TTTATATTCAGGTGCGCTCTATGGTTTATATTCAGGTGCGCTCTATGGTTTATATTCAGGTGCGCTCTATGGTTTATATTCAGGTGCGCTCTATAGTCCGGACATTACGGTCGAGTAATATTTATAACGTTTGGTCGCTCGGTGCTGATCAGTTGTCTCTGTATTTAGTTTTCAGTCCGTTCTAGCAACAAATCCAGCAGCTTCTGGAGGACTGACGTGAAAACTCGTGTGGTTCCCGTAAACGAGCAGCGGGGGCCGGGGCCCCTCCCTCGTCCCAAAGCGCTCGCATGGCGTCCCCGCCCTCTTGCGGCATCCCTCCCAGCTGTGGTCAGGACAGGACCCGCCTCAGTGTCTGGACTCCTAACTAACGATGTGGGTCCACGCAGGGTAACTAGTTAAATAAATCACACCGGGTCTGGTTCGGGTCGTTTGTGCCGGTTGGTCCAGATACCGACGGTTTGACCCGTGACATAAAAACAGAACCGACAGAAGAAAGTTCATTTGATCTAAACATTATTTATTTGTTTTTTACATTTTTTTTTTTTTTTTTTTCTTCTCTGGTCAGTTATGTAAATTAGGCGATGACATCATTGATCAACTTTTAGGTCATACAAAAGTTGCTTTCTTCAAAGAGGAGTTGGCAACGTTGGTCGAGCAAATTGCTGGTTGCAAACACTCAGAATTCAAACGGAAACGGACAATTTTCAAATTTTCTCTCACTTCAGAGCCGTCGCCGAGCGGCAGCTCAGAAATCTTCGAGCGAGCGTCAAAAACATGTAAAACAAAGAGCGGGCCGCTGGGCCAGACAGAACCGCTGGTGTCAAAATAAAAGCTTCAGCTCTGATCCGAGGACAGAAACCGTCACGCTGACATCCTGAGATTTCAACAGACCAAAGCAGAAGTTCAGCAGAGGCTGAGCGGGCCCAGAACCAGAACCAGAACCAGAGCGTGTTCAGCTGACCCGCGCCTCGTGTCGCTCCTCACCTGCCGGGTCGATGAAGACGATCACGGCCGCTCTGGACTCCCAGATGATCTCCAGGCTGAAGCGGCTCTCGTCAGAACCGGACACGTTCTCCACCAGCATCAGCAGCAGATCGGTGGACAGGTTCTCCGAGATGTTCTCCAGCACCACCGCAGCTCTCTGAGCGCATGCCGGGTCTGACAGAACCAGAACCACAAGCAGAGTTCAGCTGCTGCTGGGTCCACTGGACCCAGGGTTTAGACACGAGCTAAGACTTGGAAGATATTTACCTGCAAGTCCAGGTCCAGGTCCAGGTCCAGGTCCAGGTCCAGGTCTAGGTCCAGGTTCAGGTCTGGGTCCAGGTCCAGATCCAGACTTGGACTCAGGGGGGTTTAAGTCCGTCAGTAAATCTGGAGAAAAACAAATAAATATTTTAACTGCAGCAGAAAATGAAACGTTTCCGTTTCTTTCAAACAAAACTTGAACACGAAACATCGACAAACTGAACGTCCAGCAGAACCTCCAGAACCTTCTAAACAGAACCTGCAACCTGGGGGGCTGGATCAGGTAAAACCTGAATGAAGGAGCAGAAACAGGAAGTTGTACCTGAAGCGTCTTCGCTGCTCGAGGAGCTCTGAGGAGGAAACAGAGAGAGGAGTTGGGTTCTGGTTCTGGACCGTTTGGGTTTTCATTTAAAGACGTGAAGCGTCAGATTCAAGACGTCATCAAATGTTCCCGCTGCGTTTTCTGAAGAGCCGCTAACAGAGGCGTAAAAACATTCAGTGTGAGAAACTGAAAACGTTTTTCATATCGGAGCTGCTCAAGTGACGGCCCCGGGGCCACATCAGGCCCAGAGCCGGGCCCGGCTCGGTCCATTTGAAATTAAACTAGACTTTAAATCACAAACAAACTTATTTGTCAACTCGGCCCCTGAGCTGCTGGTTCCCAGGAACTGTGGCTCATGAGCTGCTGGTTCCCAGGAACTGTGGCCCCTGAGCTGCTGGTTCCCAGTAACTGTGGCCCCTGAGCTGCTGGTTCCCAGTAACTGTGGCCCCTGAGCTGCTGG
>NC_056505.1:3071776-3072647 GCF_014905685.2 Nematolebias whitei
GCCCCTGAGCTGCTGGTTCCCAGTAACTGTGGCCCCTGAGCTGCTGGATCCCAGTAACTGTGGCCCCTGAGCAGTTCAGTTGAATAACTCTGCTTTAGATGTTTTTATGTTTTTTTTTTAAATTATAAATCAAAACTGGAAGAAACTCGTTTCTTCACTTCAGGAGCGAACAAAAGTTGATATATTAAAAAAAATAGTAATTTTATTTTTAACTCTTTTTGAAGTTTTAAATTCAAATAGCATTTTTAACAGAACAGGTAAAAACATTTAGCTCCAAAAAGATTCAATAATATAAAAAACTGTTTTTTTCTCTTTCTTGTTTTTTTTTAACTCAAACAGAATCGCTAAAGTTGTTTATTTTTATACCATTCAGTTTTTAAAATCTCTGACTCTAGAAACAAACATGTAGTTTAAATTCATCAGATCACTTAGTTTAAAGGTGTTTTTGTTTTTTAATAAAAATCCAGAGAGACATTTAAACTTTGATTTGTTGACGTCTTCTTCACGTTTCTGTTTCAGCTGCAGATACAAAGTTTAAATAAATCGACATGTTTTTAAAAACAAGCAGAGAAAAAACATGTCCTGTAAAAACACTCTGAGAGCAGCTGAACAAGGACAGGTAGAATCAACAAAACAGCAGCTAAAAGCTAACTGTAGCATCAGCAGAGCCAGTTCCGGGAGTTTATTTCTTTATTACGGGGAAAAGATTTCAGGATTGTAAATATTCGTAAACAGGAACCAAAGGTCGAGTCTGTGGACCGAGCCCAACGTTTACATGTTTGTTCTTCTTCGTGCTTCAGCTGTTGAGCCAGGAGGCCCGGTCTGGGTCTGGCTGCTGGCTCGGGTCTGGCTGCTGGCTCGGGTCTGGCTG
>NC_056505.1:3072657-3073133 GCF_014905685.2 Nematolebias whitei
TCGGGTCTGGCTGCTGGCTCGGGTCTGGCTGCTGACTCGGGTCTGGCTGCTGGTTCGGGTCTGGCTGCTGACTCGGGTCTGGCTGTGAATCACTCAGCAGCAGGAACCGGTCCACCTTTGGTTCTGTTTGTTCTGAACGCTGCGCTCTGATTGGACGGGGCTCACCTGCACCTGTGGAGCAAACAGGCCCGGCGGGTCGGTACCCGACGCTCGGGCGTTTCCCTGCGGCGCTGCAGAACTCAGACGCAACGCCAGCGTTTGGTTCTCCAGAACGATCTCGTGGTTCCGTCTGTTCAGGACTCGTTCTCTCACTGGAACCACAGAAAATAAAAACATTTAGGTTTCAAACAGGAAGCTGTGAAGGTTCTGAAGAACTTTTTAAAATATTAAAACTGCTCTTAATGAAGAATTATTGATCTGTTCACTGATAACAACAACAACAACAACAACAACAACAACAACAACAACAACAACAA
>NC_056505.1:3073233-3076706 GCF_014905685.2 Nematolebias whitei
CAACAACAACAACAACAACAACAACAACAACAACAACAACAACAACATATTAGTTACTAAAACTGTTTTATGCTGCTTTAACAAACATGTTGAGATTTTGATGATTAATGATTAATTTATAATTTGGGTGTAAACGTCATCAGACTGTCACGAGCTATTAGAGATCAATAAATAAAATAATTATTTTAATTAGAACTAACATCAGAACCTAAATGTCTTTTGTACCAAAACATCAGAGCTGAGCTCCTCCTGGTCCTGGTCTGGGTCCTGGTCTGGGTCCAGCGTGCTGACAAATCAGCTGATAAGCAGCTGCTTAAAAAAATAATAATAATCTGAAACTTTTAATTTGAAAGAGCGCACGCTCTTTGGTTAAAAGTTTTCAAAATAAAAGCTTAACGATTCGAGAGGATTTGGGTCGGAACCGGAAGAAGAAGCATCAGCTGATGGTTAAGTGTGTCCCGGGTCGGTCCAGAGCCCCCCAGCACTCACCGTCCTGGCAGCGGAAGAACACGGAGGCCCTCGGGCCCCCCTCCTCCGCCTCCACCCGGCACTCCCCCCCTCCGGACCTCCTCCTGCTCTGGAAGTACAGCTCCAACTTGTTCCTCACGGTCCGGTTCTGCTCCGGGGTCCAGTCCCCCTCCACGGTGAGCGGAGGACACTCGGAGTCCCCCATGGTCTGGTCTGGTTCTGGTTCTGGCACCGACTGGTCCAAGAGGAGGACGTGGAGGCGGGTTCAGGGTTCTGGTTTCACTTTCGATTCTTCTCAAACTGGAGCGAAAACAGGAGAACCGGAAGGAGGAGGTGGCCTAGAGCCCGGAACAAACAAACAAAACAAACAAACAAACATGAACTTTTATTTATTTTTATTTGCTTGAGATGAGCTGAAGTTGGCTTCTGATTCGCATTCTCTTAAAGGGACATTTCGACCTTTTATTGTATTTTCTTCTTCTTCCTCCATTCCTTGAACCTTTATTTCTGCAGGTTAATCCTCTGAACCTCTGGGACTCGTTTACAAGAGACACCTGAATTTTTAACAAAGAGTGAAGACAACAGTGGACACAACAACAATAAACAATCATAAAAGAAACGTACAAATTACATTTTTATTTTAACAAACTAAAATAAAATGGCAACCAAAAGGATGATCAAAAGGAAAAGTAGTGAAAAAACATCTGGATTATAAGGCGGTGTAGAAAACTAAGAACAGGAACTAGATGTTTGAAGGTGGAGAGCTTCAGGTCTTTGATGTTCCAGGAATCAGTCCTGAGGTTCTTCAGGGGTCACCACAGAGAACTGAGGACCTGGACTCAGGTCAGAAACTTTAAAACACAGAATGCAAATCTTTATTCTATGAAAATAAAAATCTAAACTTCTTGTTTTAATCCGGGTCACGTTGGACCCGGTCCAACACTTTGAACATTGAAACATTTATTTTCTGAGTCCAGGTCGGAACAGTTCAAAGGAGCACACAAACATTTGTTGGAATATCTCTTTATCAAATGACCTCATTTAAATAAAAAATCTTAAAATTACCACAACAAACTCACAAACTTATACCATAAACAAACAATCTGACGTAAACAATGAGACAAAAGAAGTAAATAATGAGAGAAACACACAAATAATCACATTTTATAATAAATAAATAAAAAGTGAATTTAAGTTTGATGAGAAATCTTTTGGTTTGTTTTCGTTTAAAAACTTTAAACTGATTTATTTTTTTTATGTTTTAATTTAAATTGATAAAACTTGATATAAAGTTTCAAAAATATCTCAGTGTTTTAGATTAATGTGGATTTATGGAAACAAGTGCAAGAAATTAAATGTTCAATAATAAATTATGTTTGAATGAAAACAGTTTTTATTTCCTTTAGTTCAGACTCGGTCAGGTCTCCTCTGAGCAGCAGCGCCCCCTGGTGGACACACCCCGACACTTCACCTCATTCTGGTTATGTACTGTACATTAAAAATAAATTAATTAATTAAAGATTATTCTGGTAGTTTAGGCCCTGATGCTGTTATTAACGATATTAAAACATATTTTAAGAGCTTAACCTCCAGCTGTGAAACCTTCAGGTGAATAAATAATTAATTTTATTATTAACCAGGCAAATCTTGAGATCACAGATCTCTTTTGCAAAGTGGGCCTAACAATAATAACAATAATCGAAATAAAATTGAAAGATTCAAATCCAGCTGCTGCAGAGAATCAAACATCTGGATATTAATGAGAAATAAAAACAAAACAAAAGAAAACGATGGAAGATTTCTGAGAAAATCTTGTTTTTATTAACTTCAGATCTTTCAGGAGTAAATAAAAACTAAACATTTAAACTCAAAATCGATCTAACTGCTAAAAATCACCTTTATATAAAAAAAAGTTACAGAAAAATTTAAAGTAAAAACATTTCTGTTTGATTATAAAACATTTGAACACGTTTTAACTCAAACGTCAGCTCTTCTTCAGGCTTCACTTTGTTTTTTCTCTTCACCTGCAGAAACAACAACAACAACAACAACAGGTGTGATGAAGGTCAGGAGGAAGAGGAGGAGGAAGAGTCATACTTACAGTCAGGTTTGAGCGGCGCAGGTGGAGGAGGGGGCGGAGCCTGTTCTCCGCAGGTGTAGGAGACCTCCAGGTACCGGGTCTGCTCCACGCAGGGGTACTCCCCAAAGACCCGCTCAGTGACCGGGACCTCACAGGACCTCCTGCTGGCACAGCTGCACAAACACAGACATAAAGACACTACATTACCCAGAATCCTCTGCGGTGAAGCAACCACAGGGAGGAGAGGCCCTGAGTGAGTTTCTAAATCCTTTAATAACAATATTCATGACAACAACAACAATGTCAATAATTAATAATAATAATAATAATACAGACTTATTCTAAATTTATAGTTGATGTGTTAGCCAGGTGCATTCTGGGAGTTGTAGTTCTATTTAGTTTTTTATGGAATCATAAAAAATGGCTAATTAAGGAAAATGTATTTAAAAAGTAAATGTAGATTATCAGCTGATGATTTGAACTAAATGTTTAATATCCCTCTAACAGCTGAAGCGAAGTTCAAAAACACTTTGTAGCAAACTAAAAATTTAAATATTTAGTTTAGTGAATATTTAATGAATATTAATAAAGAATCATTAGTTCTGGGGGTTCTGAACAGATTTGATGTATGGAGGGTTAAAGAAGGTTCCTCACAGATCCTCCACCACCATCTCAGCCCAGGGGAACGAGCAGAACCTGTCGGGTCCATCATCAGGGTGCTGCTTCCCCTCCCCACACCTGGTCCCAACCCCGACCTTATACAGGATGTGGTTCAGGATGATCTTCTGGTCCACATCTGGAGGAGCAGAACAAAACCACCTTTATTTAACATTGAAGAAGTTCAGACTGACAGAATCCACAGAACCTCCTGCGGACCGCAGAACCTCCTGCAGACCACAGGACCTCCTGCGGACCACAGGACCTC
>NC_056505.1:3076716-3077021 GCF_014905685.2 Nematolebias whitei
ACCTCCTGCGGACCACAGGACCTCCTGCAGACCACAGGACCTCCTGCGGACCACAGACTGATTATAAAAGTTCATGTCTGAGGGAAAGGATGTGATTATTTTCAGTTTTTCTTATTTTCAGTTTTTCTTATTTTCAGTTTTTCTTATTTTCAGTTTTTCTTATTTTCAGTTTTTCTTACCGCAGTTCATGGTAACTGTTTCATTGAGACACGCGTAGACGACCTCCCCCTCTGTTCAACACACACAGGCCAGAACATAAACAACAACAACAACAACAACAACAACAACAACAACAACAACAACAA
>NC_056505.1:3077121-3082527 GCF_014905685.2 Nematolebias whitei
ATCCATCCATCCATCCATCCATCCATCCATCCATCCATCCATGACTGACGTTTCGACATTTTGATCACTAATTTTTTCTTTATTGGCTCAGCTTGTCTCACTGCCTTTAACAACCACAACACATTCCTGCTCCATCCATCCATCCATCCATCCATCCGTCCGTCCGTCCGTCCATCCATCCATCCATCATCCATCCATCCTGGACTGACGTTTCGACATTTTGATCACTAATTTTTTCTTTATTGTCTCAGCTTGTCTCACTGCCTTTAACATCCACAACACATTCCTGCTCCGTCCGTCCGTCCGTCCGTCCGTCCGTCCATCCATCCATCCATCCATCCATCCATCCATCATCCATCCATCCATCCATCCATCTTGGACTGATGTTTCGACATTTTGATCACTAATTTTGACAGATTAGCTCCGTTGCTTTCATACGTGATTAATGTGAATAATACACATCAAACATTTCTCTCGTTTCATTGTTTTCACTGTAGCTAAGCTTTTTTATTTATTATGTTTGAAAGTATGCTTGTGTTCACATCTGTGCGCGCGCTGTGCGGAGCTTTCTGTAGACGCTACTGTGCGAATGTATGGCAAGCCAAGTGGCCCATTAACAGCCACTTTTACCACATTTGGCTAATAAATGGACCACTTGGCTTGCCATACAGTATATGACATGCAGTCTGCATCTCTGCTGGGCACGAGCGTGTGCGCGAGCTGTTGCACCTGCTGCAGCCGTAATATCCACAGACTTTTTCTTTTCCATCCAAGTTAATACTTAATATGTGGTTGTTGTGATATTTTCCTCACAAAACACAACTAATAATTTAAAAAAAACAATCAATGATTATACTGAGTTTTTAAAAAAATCTGATCTCGCAACAGGAAATGAACCTCGAACCGGAAGTGAAAGTTCAAGTTACTGAAAGTTCAGTAAACATTTGAAAAGTGCACGAAATTCAAAAATGGCCCGTTTTATTTGACCCAAATTGTCTAGAATGGAACCAGAGGAGGATTCTTTTGGAAACAGACTGTAACCAACAAATAAACTATGATTTGGAAGAAGGATGGAGCTGCCACCCTCCCACATCTATGGAGCATGCTGCCCACACTGGACAGCTGAGGATGGAGCCAGCACCGTCAGATACCTTGAGACAGTCCCCAGTGAGTCCTCTTCGTGGTCTATCCTGGTCTGGTCCACCACAGAACCCCAGTGATGCCTCAACACTGACCCAGTAAGGAGCAGAACCTGGTCACATGACGCCTCTGATGACGTCATTTTTAGCTGATGCCTCTTGATGAATCATTTCCTGCTTGCAGTGATAATAAATAACTTTATCTGATCACATTAACTTCTTTCAACACAAATCCAAAGTAAACTATTTATTAAAATAGTCGAACTTTGTCTCAATTCATGCGCGTATAGAAACCAAAATAATTCCTGCTCAGAGAGTTCATTTAGCCGTAGATAAGAGAATTAAGCCTTGACTGATTCATTATTATTGTTTGTTTATTATTGTTGTTGATTCTTCGTTTGAAGTTTTATTACAAAAATAATCAAAGACAACTTTGGTCTCTTCATTCAGATGAATATTCACGTGTTCTGGTCTGGAACTCCCTGTAATGAACAGATTCTACTGCAGGGACTGATTCTGATCATTAAAGGGTGAAACTATGAATGAAGTTGTTGTTGGTCAGTAAACTGATCAGCTGATCCCCTCGTTAAGGAAGCAAAAACTAATAAAACTAAAGAAGTGGAGCGGACATGGAGAAGGTGTCGCCCTTCTTCCTCCATCTCACCCTTCGTTATTGCTACAAGCTTCTACCCTGAGGCTGCTGGACTCATGGACCCTGGTCTGGATCATCTCTGTGAAAAATACTGTGATACTACTTGATTGTTGATCTGTGCTGCTGATCTCATGCTGCTGATTTATTTCATGTTGCTGTGTTCATTCGTCCTCATCTGCTCACACAGACTCATGTTCGTGCTGCTGTTGTTTGGCTCATTGTTTGTTCTAGTAATCCTTAGTTTATTTTTAGTTTAGTGTATTTTAGTTCATATCTCAGATCTTATCACTGTTTTTCTTTAGTTTGTATTTTTGTTGGATGTAACTGGGACCCTGTGCACATAGTTTTGTTCCACCTCATGAACCACATGTGATGTGAATGGCAGTAAAGAACCTTGACCCTGAGAACCGAAGGAACAAATGATCCTTCATAGCACCCTCAGTAAAATGCTTAGCCCTGTTTAAACCGGTCAGAACTGGGTCATAATCTCATTACAATCCATCTCTGAGCAGATCAAAGAACCCGGGGTCAGAATAAATAAAATACTCTCACCATCCACTGGAACACAAACTCTCTGTCATCAGAACTTTACAACATCGGGCCGAACGCGTCCCCACGAAGACAGAAGGGAAGGAAAAGGAACTGAAACATGTTCAAGAAGTTCTTCAAACATGTGGATATCCTAACTGGGCTTCTGTCAAGTCAGCGAGGAAATCTACAAAACACACCAATAAACAGAAAAAGGAGAACAACAGACGTAAAAACATTGTCATCCCTTATGTTGCTGGAGTATCAGAGAAATTCAGAAGGATCTTCAACAAACACAAGATCCCAGTACATTTCAAACCCAGCAGGACTCTCAGACAGAGGCTGGTCCACCCTAAGGACAAGACACCCATACACAAACAGAGTGGTGTAGTGTCTGTGGTCCAGTGCAGCGAGGACTGTCCAGACCTCTACAATGGAGAAACTAAACAGCCTCTTCACAGACGCATGACTCAACACAGGAGAGCCACCTCCTCTGGACAAGATTCAGCTGTTCACCTCCACCTCACAGAGAAGGGACACTCTTTTGAGGACCAAAATGTGCACATGTTGGACCGAGAACACAGATGGTTTGAGAGGGGGGTGAAGGAAGCAATTTATGTAAAAAGAGAAAAGCCGTCTCTTAACAGAGGAGGAGGCCTCAGATTCCCACTTTCAAAAACATATAATGCAACTTTAAATCAGATTCCCAGCCGGTTTTCACACCTATCAGGATGTGACCAGAGGGGCCCAGCTGTGAACAAAGACCTTAACAAACCCCTGTTCCAACGCCACTGGATCACACGTGTATCATGATCTGCTTCAGTGTTGAACCCATGTGCAGGAAGGTGACGGGAGTTTCAGGTAAAATAAGTAATTAGTTTATTTTCTAAATAAACAAAATGCTGGCAGGGCAGCTAACTTACTTTCAGGAGGACATGGAAGGACAATCCAGAGACACTGACAAGATACCAAGGGGCTGAATCTATACAGACACTAACGAAGATGAAATGACGGACACCTGCGGTGACTGGGTTGAACACAGGTGAGACGGAGCCAGAACCCAGGGAGGAGCAACACTGAGGGCTGACTGGCAAACACGAGGAAACAGCATGTGGAGCAGAAACCTACAACGTGAAGTTGTTGGAAGAATCGTCCTAAACGTTTAGGATTAAATGATTCTCAACACCCCGTCATGACACGACCATCGGTCCCCTCTGGTTCTTCACATGGAACATCTTCTAGATGGACAGAAGCAGGGATAAATATCCTGCAGGAGATCTCTGAGGATGGAGGGGCCAAAGGATTGTATGGCATCAGAACAATTGAAACTCCTCCCCAGGTCACAGTCTGGGGTTTATTATTATTATTATGGTTTATCTTTCAGATTTATTTGTCCTTGTGAGTTATATTTAATTTTTTCCGACCCGTGTGTTTTGGTTCAGCTCCCTGTGTTTCATTGTCCGGTCTCACTTTTCACCCTCCGGTGGGAGCTGGACCTGAGTTTGACCTGCTGACCCTGACTGGACTGGACGACAGCTTTTATCTCTTCTTCCTCGAAAAGTGTCGAACTCTGACGGGTTTCATTTTAAAAATAATCGTGACATCATTCAAGTGTAGACTGTTGTCATAAGGTATGTGTTTGATGATTTTACCTATTAAAAATAAATAAAATCACAAACTTTTCATCTTTTTCTTTTTATTACAGCTCTGTAAAAGCAAAGAAAATGTTTTCTGATTCAGACGACAAACGTTTCTACATTTTTTTTCTTGTTTTTTGAACGTCCAGAGTACCTGACTTAACTTTGTTAGATTTTTCTACCTGGATTATTGAGCATTGATGCTATTTTGGAATGTTTGGCAGTTTTCTATAAATCCTGCATCAATTTGTTGTAAAGGACAATATCTATTTACCATTTGTCTCATCGCTTCCAGTTCAACATCACGTTTCTTAGACTTTGGAAGAACATTTCTCCACGTCTCAAACATCTCGTCTTCAGCCTTCAGAACTTCAACAAGTTTGTTTCTCTGTGCTGCAGCCAGACCATGGATGGACGGCGCTGCAGAGCCACTGAATCCTCTTCTGTTCTGATCAATCCAGCTGCCGCCTCTGGCCATCGGATGTTGATTAAACCAAAAGTCCAGTTTCCATTCTGGATGTTTCTCATCCATGAACAAAGCCATGAGAGTCAAAGGAAAAGTGCGGAAATTTCTGATAGATTCAGAGATGCAGGAGGCTGTGAAGTACCAGGTCATGAAGAGTTCAGTCTTAGGGTCCTTTATATTGGTGGGTTCTCCCACGAAAAGATTTTTCACAAAATAACCATAACGTTTTCTGTCATTATTTGGAATATTTGCTCGTAAACTTGTGTAACTTTCGCTGCCTTCTCGTCCCTGCTTTTGAATAATGTCCTTGATACCGTTCTGCGTTTCTTCGTTTTGAAGCTGTTTTCCAGCAGGATACACGTACAGACTGCCAGGATCAATCAGAAATATCCAGGTGTTGACCATCAGGTACGTGTTTCCATTTTCTCCATACCTTGCAAAGTGACGGATGATGTTTCTCATGTCTCCTCCTAACCCGATCACAAAACACTGTTGAAGTTCTTTTCTTACAGCTGCCTCGTCCATCCAGTTGATTTGGATCTGATCTCCTCTGATTGATCTTGTTCCTAATACAAAGTTTCCAATGTTGAAGTCTGGGTGGTTGACATCGACTCTCTGTGGTACTGGTTGTTCTGGGTGAAACAGTGCCCAAGAAAAACTTTCTAACTTGTTAAAACGTTCTTCTAATTGCTTGACTTTGTTTTGGTCGATGTTCTCATAAATGGCAGGGTCAATAAATGTCTTTGGTTGGACTGGCCAATCGTTCATGAGCTCGTTCTGTGCACCAGGTTGTAGAAAGTCAGTCGTGTTGGTAAAAACAGCCTCTCCTTTCCAGAGGGACTCTGCTGTTCTTCTCAGCTCTCCGTTCCTCCCAACAGTCACCACCACCTTCTTGGTGGAGTCTTCATGTCTCCACTGTGGTCCATCTGGAGACATATCCTGACTGATGATCTGTCCGGTCTCTGTGACCTGGACCACAGTTCT
>NC_056505.1:3082537-3126518 GCF_014905685.2 Nematolebias whitei
GGACGACTTCACTGATCTGAGCTAAAAGTCAAAAGTCCAGAAGTTTTCTCTGAACCATCAACCACACCTGAGTTCTGAAGCTTCCTGTGGGAACGTCCCGTTAGTTTATTGTTCCGGTACCTGGGTTCTGCAGGGTTCTTCATCCTGTCAGGAAACTCCCAGCCAGTGGTTCCTCTGAGGTGATGAAGAGCAGCGGACTCATCCTCCTGACCTCTGACCTCTGCAGTGTTCAAACAGTTTGTTCAGCATCACTGAGGTCAAAGTTGAAACGTTTGAAACAGAATGTGGGACAAACTCTTGACTCTGAACAGAAACAGAACCCGTTTAGAAACGTTGGAACGTCTCATACCCAACTCTCTGCTGAGGAAGAGGAGGCCGAGGAGGATCAGGAGCTGCAGGGGTTTCCATGTGTCCTTCTGTCCCGCCGTCATCCTGCAAAACATTATGACCACAGACACGAAGACACAAAGGAACGTTTAGGAGGTAAAACCTGAAAGAATCTGCTGAACGTTCTGGAAACCATCAAATCCAGATGTGCTGTTTGTCTCTGACAGTTTGTGGACAAAGTACTCAATTCTAGTACTTAAGTAAAAGTATTGATACTCATGGTCAAACTTACTCAACTACAAGTAAAATTGCTCAGTGAAAAGTTTACTCAAGTTAAAGTACTGAAGTACTTACTGGTAATTTGAAAAATACTTAATTATTCAAAAGTACATGCATTTAAAAAATACTCAAGTATTTAAAAGTACACATTATATTTTCTAATATCAGTACATAGCTTTATTGTTTTGAGTGATGTTACAGAACCTTGTAACTGTCTGACACCACCTGCCTTAATAAAACCTGTAAACTACAAAAAAATCTTCCTCCACGTATCATGTTCGTGTAAAGTCGTGGAAATCCTTCCAGATGAAGCACATTTAGTCTTTTCCTCAGCTTCAGTTTTCATACACTGCACGGTTTGTGTACAAGTGCAGATGGTGACAGCAACAACTTAACACAGTAACACTGATGAAAGTACTGCCATACTTAACATGGAAGCCTAGAAAACAACGAATGTTCTGCGCAGATGAATCTGACACAGTACTTGACTCAACAAGTGGACAACTGCATTTCAGGAAAGAGAAACAGCCACAGCAGATTATAAAGACGAGTCCAAAGGAACGAGTAACAAGAGCAGAGTTGAGTATTTGTCTTTGAAATGGAGTGAAAGTCATACGTTCCCAAAAGTACAAATACTCAAGTAAAGTAAAGATACTCAGAAAAATTTACTTCAGTACTCAAGTAAATGTACTTCGTTAGGGTCCACCACTGGTCTCTGACTCACCTGAAACTGGAGCTCAGCCGATGAAGATGAGGATGATGATGAGTGAGACTGAGCTCCTGTTCTGTGACTTCTGAATTTAAAGGAAAGATTCAACCCCCCCCCCCCCACCCCACCCCAGGGGTGGAGTAATTTACAAACCAGAGATGATGCAGGATGTGCAGACTTTTTTTTTAATGATCAGTTTTTGCAGATAAATTAAATGTGGAACATTTAATTTTATACAACTAAATGTTCTGCTTTTATATGTTTTACATGGCCTTAACATTTTTCAGTGCTCCATTTCATCACTTCTTATTCTTTACTTCACTTACACAAGATGCTCATCTTTTCTAGTTACTTTTAGGCTTGGTGTTCCACAGGGTTCTCTTTTTGGCTCCCTTTCCTTTGTGCTACATTTGCTTCCCTGATACAAGTTTTCAAAATAAAAGCCATGTTTTATTCCTGCTTTTTTTTTTCATTCACCCTTTATTTAGACAGGTAAATCCCATTGAGCCTCGAGGACTCGTTTACAAGAGAGACCTGATTTCAACAAAGAAAGATGACGACAATGGCCAACAACAACAACAATAAACAATTATAAAAAGTAATACTGCAGGTTTTTTTTTTTTTTTTTAGAAACAATATATTTTTAGACACAGTTTATCACAGAATGTGAACCTCAGCCCATCTTTACTTCCGAAGGATTCAACCACACAAAAAAGTTTTTGTTCCCCAGTCCTCTTACTGGCCTGTCAACAGGTCTAATTAACCTAGTTAGATGTAAAATGTTCTGCCAGCTGGTTCTGATCCAAACCACTTACTGTTTAGTCTTTTGCTCCTTGAACTTCCTTAAAGAGACGCCTTGCTGCCATCGATTTCAAAATTACCTTTTTATTCTCAAAATGGTTCGGTGTCGTAGATGAAATATCTGTGAACTTATTGATCGATTCCTGTAATTCTGTTTCTGATCTGCTTCAGTAACTCCTCAGCTGCGTGACTTTCACTCATAATGAGAACGTTTTTGTGTTTCATGGTGAAATGGCAAAATTAGTTTCTGTCGGTGTTTCCTTCAGATAAAAACTTTCAATCTCCTTTTTAAAAACTTCTTTATCAAATATAATTTACAACAATCCATCATCTTCTGCTTGTCCTGAAGTCGGGTCGTGGGGCAGCATCTTGAGCAGGGAGGTCCAGACATCTCTCTCCACAGCCTCTTCCAGCTCTTCTGGGAGGACTCCAAGGTGTTCCCAGTCCAACTGAGAGATGTAGTACCTCCAGTGTGTCCTGGGTCTTCCCCAGGGTCTCCTCCCAGTTGGACATGCTTGAAGCACCTCCCTAAGGAGGCGCCCAGAGAGCATCCTTACAGAGTTCATGGCCAGAGGTGAGACCGACCAGTAAACAGAGAACTTTGTTTTACAGCTCAGCTTTCTCTTCACCACAATGGACCGGCACAGTGTCCACAATACTGTAGATGCTACACCAGTCTGTCACGCTCTGTTCTTCCCTCACTCGTGAACAAAACTCTGAGATACTTGAACTCCTCCACTGGAGGCAGAACCTCACCCTCGACTAGAAGAGAGCAATCCACAGATTTTTCTGACTGAGGACCATGGCCTCAGGTCTGGAGGTGCTGGTTCTCCTCCCAGCTGCTTCACACTCGGCTGTGAACCGCTCCAGTGACAGCTGGAGATCACGGCACGATGACACCAACAGGACCAGATCATCTGCAAAGAGCAGAGATGAATCCTGAGGCCACCGAACAGGAAACCCTCAAAAAAAAAAAAAAAACTTGAAAAAGAAACAGAAACTTTGGGAGAACTATTTATTCTTCCATGACAGGTCCTTCCATTTATAAATATCTATTTTAAAGTTACCAATTGATGGAAGGTAATTCAGTTTGTACATCTGAGTTAAATCATTGCATATATTAAAAGCTAAATATAAAAATCCACCAGGAGTCCATTTAAAACACCAGGTAACTGAGTCATCACCAGTTTATTTAGAGGCATAATTTCACTGTTTCCACAATTTATTTCAGTCCCTGATAATTTACAAAACTTCCAAAAGCAACATCAGGTGAGGCATGGGGATATTTGGGTGTTGGACATGTATATTAATAAATCAGCAGCAGCTAATGCTGAGTTAAATTCTTGCTTGTCATTTAGCTCCATTAACATGTTGATTGAGGTCAGGTGTGCAGCAGCTGCCGAGGGTTCGACAGCCTTCATGAAATAAGAGCGGCCTTCTCCATCCTCTTCCAGAGTCAAAGGTTTAGATGTGACACCGTTTGTTTCACTGTCACTACATTGTTTTTATCCATTTTTAAAAAGCATCTCCAACAGTTTGTGAAGTTTGAAAATCAAATGCCCACGATCGGCTTCTTTTTCAGCTTCGGTTCAGCTGCGTCCTCCGATCATTCCAAGATATGAAGCAGTTTTCTTCAACTATCTGTGTCCTGTCAGCTGTTAACAACCTGCCTGATCAATAAGAATCAATAAGAATCCTGTGATCTTTTCCAATCTATTAGCTAGATTCTTGGACAGTGCTTTAAAGGAGACATTTAACAAAGAGAACGGCGTACAGGAGCGACGTGTTCTTCCTTTTCAGGTTTTAGACAAACATTAACGGATGCTTCCGTTTTCCATTTTTAAAGGATTCTCTAAGTGTATTTATCAAAGGGGTAACGGAGAGTGTGTTTAAAAATAACCATCTGGCCCAGTTTTGCTTTTAACAGGATTATAGCTGTGATTCTTTCATCTAGGCGCCTTCCAACTCTTCTGAGAGCACATTCAGTTTTATCTGACCCCAAAGTTCAACATCAGCTTCTTCTTCTTCTGTCTGATACAAATCTCTGATCCTTTTCAGAGCGTTCATTTATATCTAAAACTTTATCCTCTTTATTTTGAATCATCTTAATGTTTGCTCTCGTTCTTGGTTTCCTACAAACGAACAGCACTTGTTGACTGAAAACACGTTTTTGTGTTTCACGGTGAAACATCAAAATTAGTTTCTGTCAGTTTCCTTCAGATTAAAACGATCAAAACGCATCACGTCGACATTTGAACGATGTCCCAATCTTTTTAAAACGCAACCCGTCAGAGTTCGACACGTTTTGAGGAACAAGATCAAACTGTCCGGTTCAATCAGGGTCAGCAGGTCAAACTCAGGTCCAGGTCCCAACTGAGGGTCTCACAGGTTTATTAAGAGCTGCTCCGACTCCACGACACCTGAACGCACCACAGAGACTCCCGTCTGTCTTCCCGTTGATGGACTTTAATCATCTCCTCCTTCTGGTTTGACTCAAATCACCAACCAGTACAACCCCCACCCGCACCTGTCCAGTCAGCTGACGTCAGTGCGACTACACCTGAGTTCATCTTTCTGTAGTTTTCTGGATGTTCTCCACCTGCCTGCTGATGAGCAGAACGTGACCTCTGGTCATCAGACAATTTTTTTTTCAACATAATGGTACTTCCTCCAGTTCTTTACCAGTCAACAATGGTGTACCACAAGGCTCAGTCTTAGAACCCACCCTCTTTACAATCTACATAGGTAATGTAGGTCAGAGCATCCCTGACGCATCCATACATTTCTATGCTGATGACACAGTTGTTTATTGTCGAGCTAAAACAGTTGATAAAGTTTTCCAGCTTTTGCAATCTGTCTTTCACATCATCCAGTCAGACTTGTTCCATCTCAAACTTGTCCTAAACACCAACAAAACCAAAGGGATGCTTGTTTCAAACAGGAAGTCGGTCCCAGCAGTTCTTCCTCTGATTTTATCCTCAAATGGTGTCCCCATTGAGTTTGTTGATTCCTATAAATATTTGGGTATCTTGGTCGACTCACATCTCTCTTTTAAGCTCCATGTGGAAAACTTGGTAAAGAAACTGAAAGTTAAACTGGGTTTCTTTTTCAGAAACAAATCCTGTCTAACCCTGAATGTTAGGAAACACCTTGTATCTGTGACTTTCCTTCCCTCCATTGAATACGCTGACATTATTTACATGAACGCTCCTACAAGAACCCTGCAGATGTTGGATGCTGCAGATGTTGGATGCTGTCTATCATGGTGTACTAAGATTCATAACTGGCTGTAACTACCGTACCCACCACTGCACCCAGTATTCACTGGTTAACTGGTCACCATTAACTTCACACAGACACTCCCACTGGTACATCTTCATCTTTAAATCACTTCTTGGTCTGCTGCCTTCATACATCTCCTCCTACATGTCTCTGTGTGAGTGCAGCTACAGCGTGCGCTCTCAGGACATCATTACCTGCAGTGTTCCCTCAGTGAGGACTGAACTAGACAAAAGGACCTTCTCCTACTCCGCTCCTGTTTCCTGGAACATCTTGTAAAAAGATCTGAAGCTCTCGACCTTTGACCTCTGTAAGTGGCTTTAAGAATCTTTTAGTTTTCTACACCGCCTTATGATCTAGCTGTTTTTTTTATTACATTTTCTTTTAAATATTTTCACTTGTTATTAATTTGTACTCATCCTTTATGATTGTCCTCTGTTGTCATCACTCGGTTAAAACCAAGTCTCTGTTCCTGTAGAAATAAAGGTTGAATGAATTTTATCAGAAGGAAACAGATGCAGAAGTAAATTTGAACATCTCATCATGAAACTCAAAGATATTGTGAATTTACTAAGGAAAGTTATGAAATGTAACCCCCCCCCCGGTGAAATTAAAATACGATGAAATGATGTGCAGACCTGGTTCTGGTCGAACTGCAGAAACAAAAACAGGGAAAAGAACTTTTCTAAAGTTCATACAAAGTTTTTATTTGTGACATTAATCTGAACATCCTGCTGCTGATCATATTTCATCAAACCATTTATTGTTCATCTTTACAAACAGAAACTTTAACCTTCTTTTATCGTCAACACTTTTTACGTCTGATTGCAGAACTCAGACGTTTTAACGAAGATGCTTTTATTCAGGAAATCTGCAGCTGATCAGGAGGATGGATCCTGGAGGAAACCTTCAGGATCTGATTCAGTCCAACTCATCTCAACGATGGATACAGAGATCCTCTGGACGAGTTTATTTCTTCTTCTTCTTGCTCTTCTTCCCTCCCTCTCCCTGCTGGGAGCTGGGGTCGCCTCCTCCGCTCTTCTGGGTTCGAGTCTTCAGTTTGGGAATCATCTCGGCCACGTAGACCATCACGTCTTTACCTGGAACGACACAAACACCAGATGTTCCTTTGAAAAACGCGTCTGAGGGACCAGTTCGACACAGAAACTGATGGAAAACAAAACGACTGAAGGAGTTTTCAGGTTTCTTTACAGAGCAGAACATCACGAGGAGCTTCAGCGATTTGTCTCCTTTGAAGCAGAGCAACGAAACACTTGAGCTGTGAAGCACGGCAGAGGAAGTGTCATGGTGAGGACTGCCTCAGCGTTCACCCAACTCAGCACTGAGGCTTTAAAGCATCTGACATGGAATGAAATGATAAAAACCTGCAAGATCATCCAGAAGGTTCCTGATGGTTGAGATGAAACTTCAAACAACAAATCCTTCTGGAGACATTTCAGTGTCTCCCCTACATAACTCGCCATGGCAGCGCGCTCAACTGATCGCTGTTTGAACCAAGAGTTTGTGTGTGTGTGTGTGTGTCTGTGTGTGTGTGGGGTCACAACGAGGGAAGAGGCTGCCTTTAGCTCTTTAGCCAGCGCACCTGTATCGTGCTAGCTAAAGGGCGCCCCGCTTGTGTCACGGCAGGAGAAACTCTTGTTCCTGAACGTCGTGGAAACACGAGGGACGTTCTCACAGTCGGGTCAGTTAAATCTTCTGACAGAGTCAGACGGGGTCAGTCCACTGGATCCACTCTTGAACCGTCTAAATGACATCGTCTGGTTAAAACTAAATGTTCTGAATTTAAATGAATAAAACAGAAGTCCTCAGTTTGGTAAATGTAACACCCCTGATACTCTTGGCTTCATGCAGCCGCTCCACTGTGAGGAATGTGGGAGTTATTTTTGATAGTGCGTTTAAATTAGACGCACAGATAAATCCAGTCTCTTGCAGCTAAGACTCGTTGTCAAGGTGAAGTCTCGTCTCCCTTTCAGAGACCTTGAAAAGGTGATTCACGCTTTTATTACCTCTCATCTGGACGACTGTAATTCAGTGTATGTTGGTTTAGACAAATCATCTTTGCATCGTTTACAACCTGTCCAGAACGCAGCAGCTCGTCTTTTAACAGCAACTAAAAATATGAACACATAACCCCTGTCCTGGCTTCCTGTCCACTTCAAGATTGATTTTAAGATTTTATTGCTTGTTTTTAAAGTCTTAAAAGGTCTGGCCCCGTCTTATTTATGTGATCTTATTAAGTCAGAGCACTCCGGTCTGCCAACCAGTTCCTCTTAGATGTCCCCAGATCCAAACTGGAGTCCAGAGGGGATCGGGCTTCATTCAGCTGCTGCTCCTGAACTGTGGAACAGTTCACCTGATCATTTAAAGAGCGCTCAGACTGTTGAGACTTTTAAATCTTTGCTGAAGACTCATCTGGATTCCTTGACATTTGATCCACTCAGAGTCTGAGAACTAATTCAGAGCTTATTTTATTGTTGTGTGTATTTACTGTTAACTTTATGTTTTTGAGTGGAACTAGATGCATTTTTTTACTCTTTTTATCCGTCTTAACTGTAAAGCACTTTGGTCAGCTGTTGTTGTTTTTATGTGCTATAGAAATAAACTGACATTGACTTACGGGAGGAGAACTTGTCCTGACACAGGCTGCCGTCGGCCTGCTTCAGCTGAACTCTGACCCGACCTCTGAACTGGACGTCCCTGTTCCACTCCCTGGGGTGCATCTTGCTCTAAAGATAAATAAAACAAAAACACAATCACAGTCCGGCTTGATCAAACACCGTCTCTGACCCGAGGTGCAGCTGCAGGTTTTACCTCCACGTACACGTTCATCCCTGCAGCCGTGAGAACGTCTCTGATCTCTGCGCAGGACGGATTCTCCACTGCCTGAAAACAAACAAACAAACAAACAAACAAACAGAAAGAGAACACACTGGTAATTTAATCCAACAGGCCACAACGTCCATCAATAAATGAGACGCAGCCACAGCGAGACAAGAACTGATCGCAGAGATTCTGTTCCTCCAGGGTCAGGCAGAGGGCAGGGAACAGTTCCCACACAACTTCCTTCAGCAGCTGCTACAGATCTGACAAAACCAGAACAGCAGGACTCACGAAGAGTTTCTCCCCCGTGGCCAAAACTCAAACACCTGAACCGATTCTCTACTGGAGACAATGGTGTTTTGTTGTGTCTTCTTGTTGTGCGTCGTGTCTTCTTGTTGTGCGTCGTGTCTTCTTGTTGTGCGCCCTGTCTTTTTGTTGTGCGTCGTGTCTTTTTGTTGTGCGTCGTGTCTTTTTGTTGTGCACCCTGTCTTCTTGTTGTGCGTCGTGTCTTCTTGTTGTGCGTCGTGTCTTCTTGTTGTGCGTCGTGTCTTCTTGTTGTGCGTCGTGTCTTCTTGTTGTGCGCCCTGTCTTTTTGTTGTGCATCGTGTCTTTTTGTTGTGCGTCGTGTCTTCTTGTTGTGCGTCGTGTCTTTTTGTTGCTTTGTTTTTTTTGCACCTTGATTATAAATTAAATTGTGAGTACAGAGGGCGCGCGGGGCCGTGGGCAGACAACAAAAACCCTGTTATGTATGACACTAATTGGCCAATAAAATGATTCTGATTATTTTCACGGTGGCCCAGTGGGTAGAGCTGCCCCCTCTCATCGAGAAGTTTGCCGGATCGAATCCCAGCCGGGGCCTTTCTGGGTGGAGTTTGTATGTTCTCTCCGTGCTGCGTGGGTTTCCTCCCACAGACCAACAACACGCATGTTAGGCTGATTGGTGACTCTAAATTGTCCCTAGGTGAGAGAGTGAGGAAATGGTTGTTTGTCTCGTTTGTCCCATGTGTCCCTGTGAAGGACTGGAGACCTGTCCAGGGTGTCCCTCCACCTCTCACACAGTGACTGCCGGATATGGACACCAGCGACGCCCCCCCCCCCCCCCCCCCCGGACAGAAGCGGGTAAAGATGATACCTCTCCGTGTGTCAAAAGACCAACACAAGCAGCATCAAAACTTTCTAAACTCGTCTCAGATGTTGAGATGAAGAAATAAAGAAAATGTCAGGAAAGCAGAAGCTTCACCTTCTGCGAGGGGATCCTGCGTCCTTCAGCCAGCGTCTTCTTACTGTTGATGTAGACGGGGTAGACGCAGATGAACCTGAAACACGTCACATGGATAAAACTGAAGAGGCTGAGGGTTACATCCACAAACTGTTGATCCGTTCATCAGCTCAATGTTTCTAATCATTCTTCTTTAATAACCTTCGGAGGTCAGTGAAGTATCTTTTTGTGTATTTACAGAAGTGTGTACTAATTGTTGGTCTCAGCCACACGAAGATTATTTTTTATAAATTTGTGATAATTGATCGGTTCCCCAGCTGCACGGTGTCCAGTCCAACAGTAACAAAAACAACCTACAACTATTTACAATCAGATTTGACAATAAAACTCATTAAATTTATAACAAATACTTAGATGTTCTTGACAGAACTTATTTTGAATAATCCACAAAACCTTGGATAATTATAAAGTAAAAAATGTCGATTTTTGTTCACAAGTTTTCCAAATTAAATCCAATGAGACATTTTCGCTACCAGCAGGTTTTTCTAAGATAAATGTGATAATCTTTTCATACATAAATGTTAAAGCAGCAATCTGTGATATTTTGTTTGTTTATTAATAATTTCTATTTGGCTCCTAATATCATTTTCTTCTTTTAAACATAATTTAATTTTTTTTTTACCTCAGGGTTGTCCCGTTCTCAGTGCATGTCTGAAAATTTACCCAAACATTTATTCTTTAAAGTTTGTTTCACTGTGTATTTTGTAGTTAAGAAGTTTTAAGAGAAGACATTAAAAAGTTGTGAATAAAAAACAGTTTTGTAGTTTCATGCTGAACTGGTAGAAATGCAGCTGTTAAAACTCATGAAACTAGTTTCCCGTGAGACTAACTTGATTTAAACTTTCATTCACATTCCACTTTAGTAAGATACGTTTCCATATTAAAGTGTCTGTAAACATGTGTTTTAGTTTTACTGTGAAAAAGACAAATCAAAGTGGAAATCAACAAACACAAAGATTACCTTACACGTCATTCTTATGCTAACACAGACTAGTAATCTTTATGTAAAATTTATTAATTTCTGAGCAATAAAATGTAAGGTTATGTGAGCCGAATTTTAGACTAGATTTCACATATTAAAAAAAGCTACGAGATGCAATTATTTAGCATTTAAAACGTAATACTGGCTTTATTTCTCATAAACACTCGAAGATCCAAACGGAGTTTTGCTCGGGTGCAGAGTTAGCCTGTTAACGTTAGCATAGCTGAACTCACCTCTCTTTATCGGCGGGGTTCTCCGTAAGGTGGGCCATAGCTGAAGGCAGTACCAGAATAAGACTAGAAACGATTAGATCTGACGTGTTAAATTAAACTAATAAAGTAAATATGTTGGTATAATCCTCTTTCATGTCCGTTACGGCTAACAGGAAGCGTGAATGAAGACCTTCTTCTTTTAGCACGGACGGTAATGCACGCTGAGGGGTTATGCTGCCCCCTGGCGGCGTTCCGTGGTAGAGCGCGAACATTTTCTGAACATAACCATTGTTGAGTTACATTATTTTATGTTAAATAATTACAACAATTAGGCATACATAATACATAAGACAAACCACAATAAATAGCGTTAGGACTGTGGAAAAAATAATCCGCCTGATAATTAATTTATTTTGAATCTAAAACTAAAATTTTGTTGGGAATTCTGAGGTATGTCTTTTCAAGTATCAGACTTCCATACTGCTAAAAACTTAAATATTTTTTTCATTTTAGTAGTTGCGAGCAGTGCATTCACTTTTTAAATCCACAAGAAAATAAAAAAAATTTCTACATATTTGAGACAAACTTTGTAAAATGCAAAATTCAGAGCCTCCGTCATATATGTTAGACCAGTGTTTTTTTTTTTTATTTGTTATTAAAACAAAAAACTGGCTTCTTACAGTAAAAATAAAGGTATGCACTTAAAAACTATTGACTGAAGCAATTTAGCTAAATAAATTTTGTATTCGTGTCTTTAGGAAAAAGTCATAGTAAATTGATTAAGAATTTTTTGAGACATTAGACTTGAACCTACGGTACTGGTTTATTGATCTGTTGAAGGGACTCATTTCAACATCATAATCAAATCACCAACAAAATATAATCTAAGAAAAAAATCAGCACAATGGTTTTCTCATTTTAATGGTTCGTGCCGTGGCGTCATCCTCACGGACAGAAACTCAAGTTCTGCCTCCCATTCTGCTTCTGGAAACTCTAGGAACCACAAGTAAACCTGCAGTCTGAGAGCAAAGGGAACAATAAGATCTGTAATATTAGATGGAGCTAGGTTGTTGAGGGCTTTGTAGGTTAGAAGTAAGATTTTGAATTCACTTCTGGATTTGACAGGGAGCCAATGGAGAGAAACTAAAACTGGAGAGAGATGATCTCTCCCAGTAACTCCAGTTAAGACTCTGGCAGCAGCATTTGGGATCAACTGAAGACCAAAGAAGTATTTGGACACCCAGATAATAAACCATTGTCCAGTCTAGACGTGACAAATGCATGGACCAGTTTTTCTGCATCATTTTTGGACAAGATGTTTTTAACGTTAGTGATATTACGCAGGTTGAGTAACGTGGTTCTGGTAACTCTAACAGGGTTAAGGTCTGCTGCTGACAGCCAGAACTAGCTATTCACATGGAGGACCATCAGCCTAACAATGGATAGTGTTAGATATTTTTAGATTGGTCCTATGCTTTTGATCTGCTCAGAGACGGGGTTATAATGAAATTATGGCCCGGTTCTGACTGGGTTAAACTGGGCCAGCAACTCTAAAAAGAGTCTCCCTGGGATTCAATATCAGTCAAGGAATAGGGTTTAATCTGCTTGTTACAGCACGTAGAAAGGCCTTTTGAAGCACCATCTCATATTTCCTAACACGTCATAACCACATAAGATCCATTGAGATCACACTGTCACGCCCCCTCGTACTAATGCTGTTAATGCTAGTATCACTCAGCACCCTGTGGATAGCAAGCGGCCATCAGGGCACTAACGATCATTTGTTAGGTTGATGGTCCTCCTTTCACCAGCAAACTGGTTAATCCATTATGAGAAGGTGCTGCTTTAAGACTGAGTTCGTAGCAGCTCCTCAGACTGAAGAAGACTTTCGGACAAAAGATGAAACGCTTCAACAAAGAAGCATCCGTCCAGAGGACCTGACTCATTTTAAACTGTTGAGTCAGATGATTCATCTACCTGGATCTTGGAGCATGCATCAGAACATTTTGAAGATCTTGTAGTACTTCATCCTTCCACTTGGAGGCGCTGCAGTGTCGCGCATGCGCACTGCTAAAATACCCGGATGTTATTGCAGCTAGCTCTTTTAGCTTCTGCGACGCCGCTTGGTTCTGCCGCAGCGGAGACTTTCGGCCCTTTCGGCTCCCTTGGCTCATTTAAACAGGTTTTAATGTCGGTAACGTAATACAGATAGTTTATCATGACAGAAGTTATTTAAAAGGCTCGTTCTTTTTAGTTCTATTCGGCGTTTTTCCGACCGGACTGGATCGGGTTAACAATACGACAAGCTACTAAGGCTGAATCAGTTCCCGTAGTGTTTTTTATACCACAGCTAAAATGGAAGATAAATCTTTTACTAAAGAATTAGACCAATGGATTGAACAGCTCAACGAGTGCAAGCAGCTAACGGAAAACCAAGTCAGGACTCTGTGTGAAAAGGTAAGAACTTCCATTCTCATTCCGCTGACCTCGATTTTAGTGCGGCCTTGCTCGCCTGAGCGGCTCCGGCTAATTTCTGGAAATTGGGTAACGACCGGGTAAGCTAACTTGTCCAGTTTTCGAGCTCTCATCCGCAGGTTATCCATGTTTATCAGCAGACCAAAGATAAATTGACAATAGTAGTTTTTTGTTTTTTAATTATTGTTTTTTTATGACTCGGTAAATGTTCAGTTGGTGAGGCCGGTCATCAAACGTCATTTGAGCTTCGGCAGGCCGAGAATTCGCACCGTACGTAACCAGTAAATAGATGCAGCCCTGAGCGTTAATGTATTGTTTAACCTCTCTTTATGACGCTCAAAGTGCAGCGTTTGCTAAGTTGTAAAACAACGGACGCGATATTTTGGCTGTTTTTAGGAATTGGATGATCCTGTATGTGCAATTGTTTGCACCGCGCCCTTTATTGATCAACCGTCTCATTGCATAGACTTGTCCAGTCATTAGACGGCGCCGCAGTTTTGCTGTATAAAATGTGATCCGTTGCTTTTTTTCCTCTTCTCTGCATCAAGATTTTATTTTAAACATAAAAATAAAATGTCTTCAGCCCGTTTTCTAATCTGAAACCAATAAGTGTTTAAACCAGAGATGAGCAGAACGTGTTTATTCAGCTGTAAATGACTTTAAATGTTTAACTTGTCTCCATGAACTCTTTAATGTAAAGATAAAAACACGAGCTGTCAGACAGGGTGGATCACTTTATTCTTTGATGTTATAAAAGTTAGACCAAAGGGAACCTGAGCCTGTTACATCCTGACACTTTATTTGTTTTAAAATGACAGTGCAGCTTCATGTGGAGCTTTTTGAGCTCAACAAATTTATCAATTTGTTTTCAAAATCAATAATGCTCATTAGTTTGTGCAGCTTAGCCGAGTTGGGCTTTAAATCTTTTTAAAATATGAGGAATGTAATTCTGGGTGGCGCAGTTGGTAGAGCTGGCTGTCAGCGAGAAGGTCGCTGGTTCAAATCCCGGCTGGGGACCTTTATGGTAGGGATGCACCGATCCATGCCCAAGTTTGGATATCGACCAATACCGATCCCATTCTGATATCATGATCAATGATTTTATATGAGGCTGTAATAATCTCCTCTCAAGTACAGTTTGTACAAATCTGTGCATGCGCGTCCAAAAAGACAATTTGAGGTAAGTTTTATTAATGTTGGATAAGTTTTAAAGTTAGAATTAAATTCTGCTAACACAAAACATGTTGTTTTTTTAAATTATTATTATTCCTAGCTTTAAAGAGGATATTAAAGTGATTAATTTAAGTGATTGTTTGTTTATTTGTATATATTTTTTAATTAAAGGGGGATATAAGATTTTTTTTCCTTCTTCCTGAACTCTTTTCGTTCAGTGTTTTCTGTTTGATGAATTTGTTTTGTCTCTTTTAAATGAATGAATAAATGAATTAAGTAAAATATTAAATGGCTTTAAACATCTAAGTTCATGGCATAAACCAACACGGACATGTTCCTGGTTTTAGTATTTTACATCGCTTTATAATGTAGCTGTTTTAGTTTCTTTTTTTTTATTATATGTGTACTTTTCTTGTATTTTTAAATTTATATGCTTTTTTTAATGATTGTCTACTGTTGTACTGAAAAATATCTCTGGGGGGTAAACTATATCTTGGCTGCAAAATCCTTTTTCTACAACTGATAGTTGTTGATCATTAAATACGATGAAGTTTAGCAACTTCTCGGTAAACATTTGAGCGCCGTGGCTTCAGCGGTGTGTTTCTCTTGTTCGTTCCGGGGCAGGCAGTCTGATTTCGGTCAGTCGGGCTCAGTCTGCCCCTCCTCCGAGACGGGCAGACTGAGCGGGACAGATTGGACGCGTCTGGCTGTGGTTTAGACAATTGTAGTTTAATTGTTGTTAAAACTATACAAAATCGGTAAAATTGGTTTCTCGTCCAAGTATTGGCCGATCTCCCCAAATTGAGGAAGTCGGGGCTGATGTATCGGTGCACCCCCAGTTCTATTGCTTTGCTGTGGTAGATTTTTTGATGCCTCACACCGTGCCCTGTCAAGGACACATGACCTGAAAAGGAAGAAGCGGGCGATGGATGGAACGGATGGAACGAACGGATGGATGGATGGAACGGATGAATTGCGATTGCTGTTTTATATCTCAGCTTCTCTATTTGAAGTTTCCAAAATAATGCAATAGTTTTATTTCTGAAAATAAACATGTACAGACTGAACTATGTACTAATAACCTAATCACACCTGGATTGTTTGATTGACATCAATTATGTAAAGGTTAGCATCTGACATAAAAACATATTTTTAGTTTTAAAACGGTCAAAAAAGTTTATTAGACTTTCAAAATAAAACAACTTTATTTGTGCAAAAAGAATAATGTTGTCTGGTGGAAACCTGAGTCATGGCAGACATCTTGAACACGTTACTTACATGCATGATTGCGTGTTGGCTTCTACGGTGGCGTGTCCATGCTGGTCACGAGACGTTTACTGGACCTCTTCACATCACCTCCAGAAATTCAGTTAACTGCTGATGTTGTATTTTCACCACCCCCGTTACCAAGAATGGTCATAAATTAATTTAAAATCTTTAATAAATCTCAAAAAAAAAAATTTAAGCGTCCAACGCACAAAACCAAAGACGTGGTCCAGTCACGGCTCTGCTCGGTTCTACGTAGTCTTTTTGTGTGTGGTTTTCAGACCGAGTGCCGCCCTGACTTGGTTTGGATCGTCGTGGCTCAGCAGCTCCACACCGCTGTTCATTAAAAATACCAATAACTGAGACGTGCAGACATCAAACCTTCAACGGCCCAGTAGGTTCCAAGAACCCAGCTGGAAGTGGGTTTGACCAATCGATGGAAAACCTCTGGGCTCGGGCCAAGTGGGACCAAATCGAGCCCATTCCAAAGCGTAAACGTGACCACGTCCGTGTTTCCTCACCTGCCTTGGCAGGGAGACGCTCAGTGTGAGGGAACATCAGGCAGGCACATCTGTATTGCAGGCTGCTAGCTTAGCGCTGCGTCAGTGCCGGCAGTTGTTGGCGGGGCCGGGGGAGCAGTTCACTGTTGGCAGGGTGCTTGGTTCTGTTGAGAGGGTGGGGCGCCCTGCTTGTGTAATGGATGGGGAAACGCTGCAGATTAAGCAGAACCAGGTGGTAGAACCCCAAATCATCTCTGGATCTTCTGACAAAACGACAAAGTTTATGCGTTTGTGATCTCTACAACTTTACTCCTCCAACTAAAATCTGATTCTGAGGGTGGAAGAACCAGAATAAAACAGACGTTTGAGTTTTAGCAGAGAAAAAACTGACTGGAAAACATTTAGTTGTTTTTAATCTATAAAAATGAATTCTGATTTTAGGATTTGAAATCTGTTTTCTAAAAGCACGGAGAGAGTTTAGGTCTGATCTGCTGTTTGAAAACTACAGGAATTATTTCTGTCAGCGTAGACGTGGAGAACAACGTTTGGATGACCACTCTGTCGTTGTAAAGAGTTTATTATGAAAAACTTTGGATTTAATCTCATTTTAAGACCAAGTGAATCAGAAAAAAGCAGAAGTGTTGTCGGTTCTGTTGGGTTTTCAAATGTATATCTGAAGTAACTTCTCTAGTTTTTGATCCTTTCTGCTGCAGCTCTTGTTTCTAAAGTAGTTTTTTTACTCAGAGGTTGAAGTTTTTGCCATAAAACGTTAATCTGATCGATGGTTTCATAATTGTGGTTTGTTGTTGTTTTTTCAGGCAAAGGAGATTCTGACCAAGGAGTCCAACGTTCAGGAGGTGAGTCGCCAAAACAAAGTGGAGAAAAGTGACGAAGCTGTTGGATAATACTGATAAAAGCTAAATCTGAGGAATATTACAAAAATAAAAAACTTAACCTGATAATCCTGATGAAAATGAAATAATCTGCTCAGATGTGCGTGCTTTAAATAATGATCGTTCTTTAATTTAAACTATAACCGTTTATTTATTTCAGCTTCACAGTTTGAAAATGAGCTCCAGAAGAACTTGTTGGTTCTGAGGATGTTAAAGTAAATTAATTTAGATGTTTTTTTTATTTTAGGTAAAATAAAGATCAGTTTTAACAACGAGATGAAGAACTTCAAAAGTTCTGTTGTTGGGAAAATTCCCAAACTGTATTTTTTTCTTCCCAGCTTTTTAAATTCTTGTCGTTAAAAATCGTATTTCTGTTCATTTTTAGAGGATCGTTTCTGTCCAGCTCTCTGTGGAGAACTGGACCTAACGTTTCAGCTCCAAACAAGAATAAACTGAGCATCGGAGCTTTGCATTTAAATCCAAACTAATCTTAAAGATGTCCACAGCATTTTAGTTTATTTATTTGGTCTGTTGCTCCGGTCCAGGGTGTGACGTTTGAGGAAATGAAAAACAATTTTGAGGAAGTTGTTCTGTTTGTTTCGGAAGTTGTTTTGGCTCAACGTGTTTCATCGACGTCTCGTCTGTTCTTGTAGAAGAGTCTCGTCGTGTTTCTGTCACTGAGAGACCAAATGTTTAAATTTGTCTTTGATTAAATAAATAAAAAATCTATTGGAGCAGATTTACAGCTGCTTAAAGTCACAAACACGACTAACGTTTAAATCTTCTTAATAAATACATGGAGCTGCTGCAGGTACATCCTGAGGTAGGAGATCCAGCAGCTTCTGGTACCAACCAGGTCTAGAGTTGGTGGTCCGGTTGTTCTGGTCTGTGACCTGAAGGTTAAACAGGAACCATGTTTAGAGTCGGACGCTCCGGTCAATAAATCACTTGTCGGTAAACTGGGACCAGGATGGAAGTCCAGTTAAATGTTCTGGTCGAGTCCACAGTCACTTCACACACAAGTTTATCAAAATAAGAGCATTCAAGAACGGTACAGGAAGTGAGATGTAACGATAAAATAAGAGTTTTATTGAACTCCTGCAGACAGTATTGATATTTTCTATGAACTTTGACAAAGTGTTGACGTCAGAACCAGATAATTTGATGAACTGTCGGGTCCGATCCAAACCACAGTCAATAGACATGTTTGATCAGAGACTTTAAACTTGATGGATTGAAGTTGTTGTTGTTGTTGTTGTTGTTGTTGTTGTTGTTGTTGTTGTTGTTGTTGTTGTTGTCAGTTATAACATTTACCAGTGTTTATTTCACAGGAACATTTTGTTCAATGTGTTTCATTCAGGTTTTTGTTTGGCCCTACAAATATTCTCATTCAGAACTGAACCGGGTTGAGAGAAATGTTCTGATGAACGTGTTGCTCCTGGAATGGGTCGGCGCCAGACCCTTAAGCAAAAATTCAAGTTTCATGGGATTAAAACAAAACTTTCAAATGCCCTGCAGTGATTTATTTACTTTGTAAAAAACACAATGTTGTTTTTCTGCCTAAATAATCTCATACTGCTCAAGACTAAATATTTTATAGATATAATAAAATGCACAGTATTTCAGTTATTCAGTTAAAATCAATATATTTTAGGAACAGGATGTGGCGTTTTTCAGCATTGTGGTATTCCATGTTTGTGTAACTAGAAAAAAACTTGAAATAATTTGAACATCTCATAATGATTTTATAACATTTGATGCACTAAGCTTCACATTAACATGTTTTTTGTTTGTTTTCATCAGTAACGTTGAATAAAATCTAGAAAAAATTAAAGATGAATTAAGTTTTAATGCTAATGCCGTTAAAAATAAATGGAACAACGTGAACGGCTCAGATATTTTTTTTTTTCTTGGTGACGCCGAAACAAAATAAAATAAAACGAGGTCCTCCTGTCTACAAACTGTTTGTTTATGTCCTGGTTGTGACCTTTGCCCTCAGGTGCGATGCCCGGTGACGGTGTGCGGAGACGTCCACGGTCAGTTCCACGACCTGATGGAGCTCTTCAAGATCGGAGGGAAGTCTCCCGACACCAACTACCTGTTCATGGGGGACTACGTGGACAGAGGCTACTACTCGGTGGAGACGGTCACCCTGCTCGTCACGTTAAAGGTAAACCCGCCCGGACGGTTCTGAGCAGCGCCGAGCTGAACGTGGTGGGAAAATAAACAAACGTAGACAAACAAACTAGAAAGGTTCAGCTGTAACTGGTTCGTATCAGGCTCAGCTGCACTCGTCACATTTTATTGTAGTTGAATTTAAATCGTTTCAGTTTTTTTTCTAAAGCTCAGCTGGTCGGCGTGTTTCTGCTCTTTAGTTGCTTTAACTTTCAGAAAAGGTTTTCACTCTTCGGTCACAGATTCTTGCTCATTTGAACAAATTTCATCTGCAGGAAAATAAACAAAGCGTTTAATTACAGCTCAACATGAACACGTTCTTTATTCTAATCTAAACTTTAAACACCATCAGACAAACTGAAGGAGCACCTGGAGTTTGTGGTGGAGCGTCTGTTGATGGATTTATGATCCGGTTTTATTGTACAGTAACGACATGTTAAAACACGAAGCGGCGGCGTTTATCAGCTGGTGGAGGACGAGTTGTTCTGCAAACTGCAGAGACTTCAGTTAACGTGGCTCAGACGGTTCATCCAGCAGATCAGATTGAAACTGTTTGATTTTCAGACCAGCTCAATATATTTCTATCATTTATAACTCGTCGTGCAGACGACGTCTTTCTCTGAAACGGTGACTGTTTTTACCTGACTGGTGTTTTGGATCAGCTGGTTCTGGATTGTTGTGACAATGACTGCACAATCTGCTGAGTCATGTTAACCCAATGGAACCATGACGTCGTCTAATTTACCTGCAGGTTGAAGATCTCCAATTACAGTTTCTAAAGAAACGAACAGTGGAGGAGTTCAGTGTGAACTCTGATTTAATCAGACGATCACAAACAAAAACAACCAGTCTGTAGTTACAAAACATCCATTTAACAAGAAATTCATTTCTGGTTCATATTTGATTAATGACTGTTTAGTTTTGCCTAATTGAAAGTTGACTTCTGTCTCCTTCACAATAAAACACAGATGTTTGTTTGTTTGTTTGTGGTCCAGGTTCGTTTCCCGGAGCGAATCACCATCCTGCGAGGGAACCACGAGTCGCGGCAGATCACGCAGGTTTACGGCTTCTACGACGAGTGCCTGAGGAAATACGGGAACGCCAACGTGTGGAAGTACTTCACAGACCTGTTCGACTACCTGCCGCTCACCGCGCTGGTCGATGGACAGGTGGGTCGGCACCGGGAACGCCGTCTTCATCTGGTTTACGCCGACGTGTTTATAACTCCAAACGGTTCTGGTTTCAGATCTTCTGTCTCCACGGAGGTTTGTCTCCTTCCATAGACACTCTGGATCACATACGAGCTCTGGACCGCTTGCAAGAAGTCCCACACGAGGTCCGAACACACCTTCTTATCTTCACACATTCTCTTATCGATGCTACGAACCTGTGACCTTTAAAGAAAGTGACGCTCTTTCGCAGCATGTTGAGTTGAGACATAAGACAGCTGTCTTCCTGCTTTCTGTCCATCAGGGCCCCATGTGTGACCTGCTGTGGTCCGACCCAGATGACCGCGGTGGGTGGGGCATCTCCCCCCGAGGCGCCGGCTACACCTTCGGACAGGACATCTCTGAAACCTTCAACCACGCCAACGGCCTCACGCTGGTGTCCCGCGCCCATCAACTGGTCATGGAGGTAACCCTCAGGTGGACACCGTGTCCACAACGTGTCCTTCAGTCTGCTTAAACTGCTGAGACAGATTAACAGCAGGTGGTGTGAAGTGGACCTGGTACCACCTCAGTAATGGAACTGGTTTCTGTTGCTCAGGGCTACAACTGGGGCCATGACAAGAACGTGGTGACCATCTTTAGTGCTCCAAACTACTGCTACCGCTGTGGAAACCAGGCAGCCATCATGGAACTGGACGACACTCTGAAATACTCCTTGTAAGTAAACGGACGGCTTCTAACCAACCAGGATTTATTCAGTTTGAAGGTCGGTCCTCCTGCTGCTTGTTGGACGAGAATAAAAGATTTACACGCAGAAGAGGTTCCCTGTTCCTCTCCATGAGTCGCAGCTAATAATAAATATTCATGTTCATGACTCACTGGGTCTAACACACAGGAACAAAATGACACCTGCATCACTACTTATCTAAAATTCAAAGTTTTAGGTCTTTAAAATGTTTAAATTTTCTATTTTAGCTCTTTATCTAAAAGCAGAAAACTATATTTTATGACTTCTTACAGCAACTTTTGATGCGTTTTTCGGCGTTCAGTAGTTTTGAGGGTTTAGGACACGTCAGACTCGAGGCCCGGGGCCAAATGTGGCCCTCGTTGACATCTGGCCCCCAAGATGATATTTTAAACCTAAAATACTTTTTATCACTTTAATTTTTTCAGTGATCTTTGATTAGGATGTCAAAAGTGCAACAGAGAACGTCAGATGAGACCAATCAACCTGTGACCAAGAAAAGATGTTTGGTGTCTAACTTGAGTTAATGCAGATTCTGGAACTGGCCCTTAGTTTGAAAAAAGTTTTTAATTTTGGCCCCTTTTGTAAGTTGACACCCCTGGTTTAGAATGTTTTTTAATGCTGCAACAAAACTACAACTCCCATAATGCAGCAGTTTGGTCAGGTGGTCTTTATTTAGAGATTCAGCCTTCCTTGTTGCTCCTGAAACTGATTTAACGTTTAAGTTTATATTGAATTTTAAATGAAAGGCGACAATTTTTTTAACCTCGAAGTAAAAATTTCAGTGACTTCTTTTGTTTTTTTAATTTATGCAGATTTTAGATTTTAAAAATGCTCTTGGCTGAAACGTTCAGAAATCCTGAGTGGATTATTTCCTCCCACGTTGTAATTAACATTCGCCGTCTTCTCTGCAGCCTTTATCATGACATCATCACTCTCACAGGAAGTTGTCACTTACGAACCTGTCTCTCTCCACAGCCTGCAGTTTGACCCCGCCCCCCGCCGTGGCGAGCCTCACGTGACCAGACGCACACCTGACTACTTCCTGTGAATGTCCAGCCCCATCCCTGTCATTCATCCACAAAGCCCCGCCCCCTTTCACACCACACCCCCTCCTCCTTTTGGATGAAAAGATGTTTCTGAACCAGGGAGACAAACGATTGGCTGAATTTAAGATGTAATGGAAACGAAGCGACGTCCTCTACAGTCGTGTTGTCGATATGCTGTCATTAATTAATGCTGTGCTTCTGGGGAAAACGACACGTAATCTACGATCTGTTCTAGGGTTTCTTTCTGTTTCTTACATGTCTGAAGAAAATAACGAGATAATAAAACTACCGACGTGGACCAAATGTGCCATATTCTGATCCTTTTACAACACGTACAACGCGCAAGGTTTTCTGTTACTCTGTTTTTTTAGACCGCACTATAACTCGAACCGTCGCCACACATCTGACGGGAAATGCGCTTTTTTTCTGTTGCGAGATCGTTTTAAAAAATAAATTAAAAATAGGAAAAAGTTTGCTTCAAGTAGTCCAGCTGTCAGTTTTAGGTGTCCAGGCTGCAGCCGGTGGTCATCTCAGCAAGTACATTACTGTAATTTGATCTACGATCACAGACGTGTGAAATAAAATGTCCTGTTGACAAAAAGCCTGGGAGCCGTCTCTTTTCTTCAGCTGCAGACGCTTCATGTCCTCCTCAACAAAACATCTCAGATTTACAAATGATGGCAACAAGTTGTGGAGCAAAGTCCGATTTAAGTATTTTAACTTTAAAGCCTAAAATTTATCATTTTTCATAACGATAACTTTTGATCTCTTCAAAGCCTTCAGCAAACAGCTGCAGTTTTAGAAACTTTCACCTTTTGAATAAAGTGTTTCGTGTAAATCAGTTTATTCAGCAATCGATTCCTCACGAGATCCGCTTGACGTGAACGTTCTTTGAAGGCGGTTTGATGCGTTTGTGCTCGTCGTTCACGGAGACTGCTGAGAAATGACGTGCAGCCATTTTTAAAACGTGTTGCGTCCGAGTCGGAACGAGTGTGAGATCGGTGCAGCCTCTGCGCAGTATTGTGGACTCTGAGCTGGTCCATTGTGGTGAGGAGACTGAAAGAACCAGATCCTGGATCCAGACGATCCAAATGTTTTTTTTCTGGATGGTTGCAGGACTCGAGAGATTGGGTGAGAAGTTCAGTTCTCCAGAAGAGACGCGGAGTAGAACTACTCCACATCCAGAGGAGACCGCTGAAGAGGTTCAGACGTCTGGTTAGGATGTCCTCTGGACGCCTCTGTAGGGAGGTGTTCTGGACATGGACATCCTGGGAAAGACTCGGGACGAGCTGGACAGATTGCTGATCTGGGAACTCCTTGCCAGCTTCCCAGAAGAGGTGGCTGTTGAAAGATGTGTGGACCTCCCTGATCAAGCTGCTGACTCCAGAACCAGAAGAAGTTCACATGGACGGATGTTCAGTGTTTCAGAAATGTGGATTACTCGCAGCTACTACCACTCCGCCTGGTTCATCATGTCGGTTTAACTGAAGCGTATGTTCGTGTTTGGTGATGCTGAGCTGCAGCGGCCATCTTGAATCAGATGAACACTAAAGTTCCTCATCTGTAGAACGTCCCATCAGGACTTCCTGAACATTTCATTAACCCAGTGGGTTAAGAGATCGTTCAAACAGGCAAAAATCATTATCGCCCACCTTGTCTTTTTATCAAAAGATCAGCAGGTTTAGGGCATTACAAATGGTTAACGCAGCACCACCACAGGAACCTTTGGATTAGACTAAAAACATTTAGTCTTTGACCCACAAAATAAAAATCCCCGAGACTCGTGACCCTGAGGAGTCTTGTCAAGCAACAAGGTAGTCTTTATTCAAAACGTTTTAATCTAGCTGTTTTTAAAATTCATTTAAAAGAAACAAATGAAAAAACATTCATTAAAAAGACAAAAGAAACATTGAATGAAAAGGGTGCAGAAAGAAGAAAATTCTTATTCAACCTTCATGTCTACAGTTAAATCCCACTGAGCCTCGAGGACTCATTTACAAGAGAGACCTGATTTCAACAAAGAAAGATGAAACAATGGACAACAGCAACAACAATAAACAGTTATAAAAAGTCATACAGATGTTGTTTTTTAACAAATAGGATGGCTGAAAAAAGAAAAGTAACAAACAGCTAGATTCTAAGGGGGATGTAGAAAACTAAAAACAGGAACATGTCTGCATTGGTCCCTGCCAGGAGTCCAACAGATTCTTAAAGACACTTAGAGAGGTCAAAGGTCGAGAGCTTCAGGTCTTTTTACAAGATATTCCAGGAAACAGGAGCGGAGTAGGAGAAGGTCCTTTTGTCTAGTTCAGTCCTCACTGAGGGAACACTGCAGGTCCTGAGAGCGCACGCTGTAGCTGCACTCACACAGAGACATGTAGGAGGAGATGTATGAAGGCAGCAGACCAGGAAGTGATTTAAAGATGAAAATGTACCAGTGGGAGAGTCTGTGTGAGGTTAATGGTGTAATTGTTGCTATCTCACATTTTCTATTTTATTTATGTTGTTTATTTTTCCACTTCTATTTTGTGATTATGTTAATATTTTTGCTATTTAATAATTTTACGTTTTTGTCAAAAATACAATGTTTAAAATTGGGAGATATTTTGGTGGGGGGGGGAGGGAACAGCACTGCGCATGTGCCTGATGACGACACTTCCTGCTTTGTTTTAGTTTTTTGTTATCCTTTATCTATCGGAAATTGTTTTCGTGCACTATTTCTGTTGCATAGATTTATTTCAACTACATAAAACTCGTCTATGTTAAAAAAAGTAAAATATTGTTAAAATTGTTGTGGAACTGCGTCATCTTGTGCAAAGTCTCGCGAGAATATTCGAGACGTGCGTCCAGTTCATGGTTCATTTGAAGGTTTGTATAGTCCGTTTAAACAAAAATATATGTTTAATGCCCCTAACGTACGTGTCGATTGTTTACTTACCTGTTACTTGTTTATGTATGACGTCAGTTTTCTTTATTGCTCACTGACTTAACTGATTTGTTGGTTATTTGTCGTGTCAGCGTCGTTAGGTACCTGTTAGCATTGCTAGCTAAAAACATTAGCTTCTCTGCCGGTTTGTGGCCTAAACGAGTCTTTGAGTTGGTTTTCTCTTTTATGGTGTGTGGATACACGTAAAATCTAAAATAAATATATCCCGCATCTAGTAAATAAAACAAATTTATTGAAAGGAGTAAATAATGTTGGAGTCCAGAATGTTTGTTCCAGATTTTAATTTTAAAATGTTTTGATTGATAGATGACGTTCCTTATTTAAAAAATGTCACTGAATCAGTTTATTATATCTAGATGCTGGAATCACAGTTTTCCTACCTTTTTTATTCTTATTTCTTACAAGAAGTTTATGTGTAAATTGACTAAAAAGCAGTGCTTTAAAGGAACATATGTGTGTGTGATCCTTCAGAGTTCTGCTCCAACAGGCCCCTCAGACTGGGCTGATGTTATGAAGAAGACGAGGAGGAAGGTGGTTCCGTCAGTCAGCTTGTTCACGTCTGCATGGAGGACGTGATTCTGCATTATCTGCCTGGATCAGCAGACGGGCTCAGCTCTCTCTTAGAGCGAACAGAGCAGCTGCTGAAGCCTTTCACCTGTCGGACCCCCCCGGTCTTCACCCTCTGGTTTCCCACCGCTGCAGGAGACCACCGGCTGCCCCTCAGACCTGCCAAACCTGCTCCTCGTATCTCCTCCACTGATGTCGTCACGGTGACGGCATGTCAAACAGAAAACAAACCACAGGGAGACATCAGTGACGGCCTCTCAGCTGACGCCCACAGAATCTGTGCAGAAACTCTGCATGAAAGCCCAGAAAAAACTGGAGACACTTTCTGTGTCTCAGAGACGCCAAGCAGTCTCATCCCAGAGAGAGAAACCACCACGCCGGAAAAAGATGTTCTACCTGTCAGACGGTCCTGGACCATCTTCACGCAGAGACGAGTTCTGCTGGAGCCCCTGTCCGAACGGTTCCGTCACATGGTGTCCGTCCAGGCACTCCACCTCCGCCAGAGGGCCAAGTGGGTGATCACCAAAGACAACTGCAGGGACATTGAAAAAGTCAGTCCATTATTCCAGCGGCTGCTTCAAATGACATCAATGTTGTCTAAATCTAAAGTTTTACTCACCTGGGCATAATAAATCATTTGGTCTTTCTCAGGTCTAAGAGGTAAATCCAACCTCAGGAAAACTAAAACAACTTTTTTCACCTCATCATTTATTTATTAAAAATGAAGTCGGTATGCAATAATTGGATAATTACACTTTTTTTTTGTTTCGTTTGTTTTTTTACATTTTCACAAATATTTAAAGTTTTACTTCTTATTATTGACGTCCTCTTCTAGTGTTCCTGTCTTCAGTCGAGACATGAAGACTTTCAGGCATTTGAAAAACACAAACTTTAAAAAGGTCGTTTGGAAAGATGAAGTGACATTAAATCATTAGTAAGAATTAAAAGTTGTAAACGGATGTTATAAACGTTTGGATCAGACATTCACCGTTTTTTTTTTTAGCTTTTTTTTGACATCGTACTGATGCAGAAAGTAAAATTTAATAAATTGATTTATACAATTTCACATTGCACTCAAGCAGATTAGATCTTTAAACATAAAAGAAGGTCCATTCTGAACCACAGACGGTTCAGACTGACCTCGATGCACCAGAACCCTCTGAGGATCAGTTGATTCTTGTGAAAACAAAGTATCATGGAGTTTTAAACACCTATTTTTGAGACCAGGAGGACAGGACAGGTGTGTGATCCACCTGTCCACGTGCAGTTCAGGAACTTCTTATCACACTCTGCAGACTTTAAATCCTGCTGCCGCAGGACGGACTCTCGGCAGCTTTTAGAGTTTAATCTTCTGGAAACAGCAAAGCTGAAGCACAAATTGCCGTCACAACGTGCGGTTTATGTTTGTGTTTTTCTGCTGGGATTGTGGATCTTTATCAGGTCACTTTTCCACTGACTTCAGGTGTTGGACTCAACGCCTCATCAGATTTAACTCCAGTGAGGACAGTTTGTTTCTGCAGTTGACCATAAACAGCTTGTGTCTTTAGGCTCTGCTCTGTTTTCATTAAGGATTAATGTGATTAATATTTCTCTGTGCAGTTGATTATTGTTGAAAATATTGTCCCAGGTTTTCTTAAAGCAAAACATAAAATATTTCCTGTTTTGATAAACCAACAGTTTTAAAGCTCTTAAGTTATTTTTCTATCATCATCAAAAAGAAATTTGAAAAATCTTTACTTTTTAATCCTTAAATAAGCTACTGATGAATTTTAAAACAAAATATTTTGAAGAATTTGTTGCATCTAGTTTATAATATACTGTATTATATATTAGCTTTTTCTCAAAGTTTCTGTGTTGGTGTTTTTCTTAAAGATGCTGCAAAACAACAAAATTATCATTTAATAAATTATTTTAGTTGTGCAGCTGGAAACATCTGTTAAGTTGTAAAACGTGATGATTTTGTTAGGAGTCTGTTTTTGAGACGTCCTCCCTCCTCAC
The DNA here is from genome assembly GCF_014905685.2 of Nematolebias whitei. NCBI lineage: Eukaryota > Metazoa > Chordata > Actinopteri > Cyprinodontiformes > Rivulidae > Nematolebias > Nematolebias whitei. The sequence goes on from NC_056505.1 coordinate 3,110,204, forward strand.
CTGTCGGTCCTCCTCCCCTCCAGGTGTGGCGCTCTCTGAGCCGGTCCGTCTGGAGCGCCAGGCTGCCGACGTGTAACGCCAACATCCAGAGGGAGCGGGCGGAGATCTGGGTGTTCTGTGACGTTCTGCACTCGGAGCAGGTGGGACGGTTCCTGAAGGACGAGCTGCAGCTGTCGGGGAGGATCAGCCTGTCGGTCCGTAAGCTGGGAAACATCTTCAGCATGTAGAGAAGCTCACGGTGGGATTCATCTGGACTTCTGCTCCTCTCCAGATGTTTGGGTCACTGTACTGAGGAGTGGAGCCTGAAGGAGGCAGTAAAGATCAGTCCACACAATGATTTGTTTAGAATCCTGGTTTAGGCTTTTATATTCATTGATAAATGCAGACTTTTGTCTTCTCATGACAGTGAATGTTTAACTTATTTAAATGTAGGTTAAACCGGTCCAGGTGACATGATTTAACCGTTTTTGTTGTGATCCATCTGGATGATTGAGCCTACAAACTTTTTATATGTAGGTTAGTTCACTGAAATAGAAATACGCTGGAGTGGCCAACCACCAAACCAATGAGGTGAGAATTTGTGCCACCATCTTGATAGGTGCTACATACGGGTCCTTAATTTCTGTCGGCATGGCAGCAGACCGGAAAATTTTAAAGAAAAAACAGAATTCAAGGAGCCCAGTGTTTTGGACTTAAATTGTTATGATTTTCAGAACTGCATCTCCATCTTCTGCTGCTTTATCTGGCAACGGGTCACAGAGATATCAGGTCCAGGAGAAAAACCCAGACCTCCCCCTCCTCACTGGCACTCCAGCTCCTCCTGAGGTGTTCCCAGACCAGAAAAGATATATATAATCCCCCCTCTGAGGGTTCTGGGTCTGCCCTGGGGTCCACACAGTGGGACATGCTTGGAAAACCTCCAGATTTAGGCATTTTACCATGAAATAAGGTTTTCTGTGTATTTTCTCTTTGGGAATAAAAGTCCATTACACTATTTTAATACCAGGGCTCATCACTCCCTCTGGACTCGTCTGCGATGATTTCTGTGAAACATGAGGGTCAACATGTACCAGATAATCAAAAAATAACGTCAATATTAGAAACATTTGTCTCAAATATTATGCATTAGTCTATAAACTTATCTATTTTATCGGTAAAAGATTTGTGCACAATAACTAATTTTGTGTATAAACTACACAAAATCTCAGTTATGTGTTTAAATCCTGAAATGAATCATAAGGATAAATATTTCCAGTATTACGAGGAAAAACAACAAAAAAAGTTCAATCGTGTCATCTGGATCAGTTTCTTGAAGTGAGAAACGTTTCGTCCCTCATTCAAAGGACTTCCTCAGTCTACGGCCTGCCAACCAGATCTGTCCCATAAGGAACCTTCACAGGAACGGCCTGAGGACGAGGCTGTTTCTCTCTCTGCCAGTCGGCCATCTGGCCTAAAACATTTGATTGTTCATGATTCATTCAACCTTTTTAGTCCCATTGAGCCACGAGGACTCGTTTACAAGAGAGACCTGAATTTTAACAGAGTGATCGACAACAGTGGACAACAATAGACAATCACAAAGGATGCATACAAGTTTATTTATTTATTAACAAATGAAAATAAAATGGTAATTAAAGGAAAAGTAGTGAAAAAACAGCTTGATTGCGAGGTGGTTTTGTGATGATTGATTGTTTTGGATGGGTGTGCTTTGCAGTGCACGTGTTAAAAGTCTGCTGAGATTCCAACAGGAGGTCGGCTTGAAACACAGCAGTGAAGGTTACCTGTGGGACAGATCTGGTTGGCAGGCCATAGACAGGAAGTCCTCTGGATGGGGGACGAAACGTTTTCCACTTAAAGCAACTGGTCCAGATGACACGAGTTAACCTTTTTTGTTGTTATCTACCTGGATGATTGAGCTTACAAATCTTTTTTCATTATGAGGAAAATGATATATAAGTTTTTATTAGTAGTCTGGAATGAATGACCTCCAGAGATTGGTAGCAGAGCTGTTTACAGAAAAATACTTACTTTAAATCTACCCCAGCAGTGTTACTGCGGTGTGCAAATATTTTACCTTCAATACCGCTCGACTGGATTTGGTGCAAGGCTCATTACAGAATACCGGTCTCCTGTTCTCACAGTGTACAGCATGTTTTTTAAGTACAAAGACTATTTCTTTATGTTTTTGAACTAATGATGCAGCTCACACAAGGTGTGACCTCTACATGCAAACAGTATGAAATGTAGCACCTAACAAGATGGCTGCCATGAAGCTCACCGAGCGCCTGTCATGATTGTTCCTGTGTATTCCAGGCACCAGCGTGACCCACTTCCTCATCTCTCTGATTGATTCTGTGATGTTGGTGAAGTGCAGCTGTTTTATTAATGAGAGTCTGAGCTGCCTCGGCAGATTATATATTGTATAAGACAAACAGCTGCAGTGATCCAGATGTTTGCTTCTGACTACTTTGGGCTGAGTGCTGCTTTTGACCCAAGTCAGAGGTCGGGTGTACTTGATGTCGCGGATCTCTGAATGTTTATCAGACTTTAAGTCAGGATCTGCACACCCATAAACCAAATGAATTATTTTACAGATTAGGTTTAACCGTTAACTCGGTCCCGTCTTTCAACCGTTGACGGCTCGTTACAGTCGGAGCTCCTCACGATGTGGAGCAGTTCTGGGTTTCTCTGCTCAGATGTGCTCAGGAGGCTGGTGGGATCGGCTTCGGCTGGAAGTGGAACCTGAGTTTAAGGTGTGTGAGCTGGATTTGTCACATTACTTTTTAATTAGGAGCTGCTCGTGTTCCAACAGGTAACCACTGCTGCAGCGCAGACGTCACCTGCTGAAACTGACACCTAGCTGCTCAGAACCGCACAGAACTCACGAGTTTTACAAAACAAACCAACTGGACTTCTGCTGATGGTTGGTTGTTTTTTTGTCTAGGAAGCTTTCTCTGTTCAGAACTGAAGAGTGTGGAGTTCTGAGCTTTATACTATTTATTTATTTATTTTTAATATATATTTTGGGTTTGTCGGGTTCACCAGCGCTCAGACAGATGACCTCAGATATTTACATTCTGGTTTTTATCGTTTGAACCCAGAAGTGGTGTCATGTGTTGTCTCTTTGTTTCTGAGGGGTCACGTGACACTCGGCTAATCAAATTATTTTAGCAGCAGCTAAGTGGAACCAGACAGAAAGTGGAACATCACTCGACCTTTAATCTGTTCACGTATAAAAACATGTTGGATTTGATTTTAGCCTTGTTTATTATTTACGAGTCTCACAAACAGTGGAAACAGTTTACACAACAATCAATTCAGCATTTCTCCACATTGTGCGCACGCAGCTTTAAATCCTGGAGTAACTTTACGGTGATCGTTTGTACTGTTAATGAAATTAAAAAGCTGTGTTTATTTGTTTTATGAATTTAATGTCAGATGTTTGTGATGTAAATAAAAGTTTATATTTTTTATGTATATGGTGTGTTCACTGATGGATGACTGCACATACAGCTGTGCATGTGATGTGCGCAGTGTGTTCTGGAAAAGCCTCCGCAGCAGTCACATGATCCGGGAGTCACCCAGCTTTTAACCGACACACGCACGCTCTTCAGAGCCTCTGTGCTCCTATGAGAGCTGAGTGAATGAGGGCAGCACGGATATACCAAACCCCCACACTCTCCTTTGTTGCTATGGAAACCTACCCTGACAGTACCGCATTAATATCTAGGTTACCGGATATGACGTAGGTGCCCTGCCTCCCTGTCTATGTAAAATCTATCATCACGGCTTTTTAACGCCTGAATTGTTAGAAGATGAATAATGTATTTAATTTATATATCATCATTGCTTGTAGCATCTCAAAAGTTCATTTGATCACGTTTTAATTTATTTCATCACATGAAAATACGCCCTTGTTTTATTTTGAAAAGTTCAGTCAATCCTCATCATTATACGTTTGTCTCCAGCAACAAATTATATCGTCTTAACTGCTTCAATAAGCAGTCAGTTTTTTCGTAATATTAAACTGTAGATCGGACAACTAAATTCTAACAAAAGGCTGCAATCGTTTAAATATGTAACGTTTCTGTTGTTTTGAACACGTTTTATTTTGGCAGGCTCTACCGGAAGTGGCCCTTGTGCTGCGCAGACTTGACGTAAATCTGTGGAGAAAAAAACGAACGGACGGTCCTTGATCGTCTCCATCCTGGAAACGTTCGACAAAATAACGGAACTTCTCGTTTCTGGCGAGCTTCTGGAGGTCGTGTCCAACAAAATGTCGGCTGTGTTCTCTGCTGGAGGCCATCGCTGGTGAAAAAGTTTAAAGATTAAAAGGTGAGCGACGCTCGAGCGACCGACACGAGCTAGTGGGCTAAAGCTAGCAGCTAGCAGCTAGCTGCGCTGGTAGTTCCCGTTTCCTGACGCTCCTCCTGCTGCTTCACAACTTCATGAACGTTTGCTATTTTAAGATGCCTTTTCTTCGAAATTCATGTAAATAGGATTCATTAGATAATCGTTCATTTTAATCAAACCAGGAAAGTATCTTACGGGTCCAGAGTTTGCAGCTTTCCTTCTTTTTCCTCAACGCGAGTTTAAAACTCGACGAATCTTTTTGTGTTCGGGACTTTTTCCTCATTTCATGTTTAATCATTGGACCAGAGCCTAAGACCAATTAAACTGGAGTAATTAAGTGTTAAACCTTTACTGGGAATTAATGATAAATGTAAAAATGAAACATTCGTTCGTTTGTTGGAACTTTTCCTCTTAATTATCTTTTTATTTATTGCATTTGACAATTTATCGGCCACACAAACTGGATTAATCAGGAAGACTTGGATTAATTATGTTTCAGCTTTTTCTTTCGCAGTGTCATTTTTTAAAGTCTTTAATGTAAATTCAGTTTATAATTTGAAGAAAATCAGTGAGTTCTGAATTGAAGATAAAAAAAAACGGATAAAGTAGAAATAAAATAATTTTTAACACGTCGGTTTAAAATCTAATTGTTCTTAATCTGAATTTGTTGGTTATTAAAACAAAATACAAAAGTTTTTACTGGATTTTCAGGTTTTATAGAAAACATGAAATTTCCTTTTGGTAAAACATGATCAGCTCAATTTTGATTAAAACTTAAAATTAACTTTAAGCTGTGGCTACATTTTACTATCAAAGTTTAGATTTTCTGTTTTATCTTCATAAACAAATTATTGTTTCTGACTGTTTTTCTGACGAAACAAATCACTCGCAGGATTTTATTTATTTAAGGAATATATCATTTCATGTTTCAACCAAGACATCAAAATATTAACACTTTTTTATTTCACATACTTTGAAGCAGCTGCTCGTAAATGAAACCGTTTGGTGTTTCGGGCGTACTTCGGCTGTTTGAACTGACGTGTGCCTTTAATCTGGTCAGCTCATCGCTGCTGCTGAATGACTTCCTGGGGAAACTCGACACAACTGCCGAAGAAGCGAGCAGGAAATCAGTTCTCGTTTGTTTGTCATCTTAAGTTTGAGGTCTGTCAGTAAGCTGATCACGTTTAGCTTTATTCTGTTCAGTAAATCAGTAAAATGTGGTCTCCGCAGCTGCTGATGGACCGTTTCAGCTCTTTGTGTGTAAAAGCTGCAGCTCGTCTTTCTGTCCTCCCCCATCATTAAACTTTGATCTCCTCTTGCCTCTCAGGTTGAGCTGTGGCCTCCACAGATGTGGCCTCCGCCTCCTCTCAGACTCCTGTTCATGAAGGCTGAAGATGTCTCTGTGAGCGAGCGCCTGTGGATGTGCCTGGACGGATGACAGGACTGTAGCAGACATGGAGACAGGAGAGACGCACAAACACATGGACACGCCATATTTCCAAAGCCACTATTCTCCACATTAAACCCCCTCAGGACAAGAGAAGACAATATTTTTCTAGTGTTTTCTACTCAGAGTTTCTTTTTTGTTACTGACCGTGAAGCCATACTCAACTAGACGTCAGGATGAGCTCAGAGGGTTTTCAGTACCGAGCTCTGTACGAGTACAAGAAGGAGCGGGAAGAGGACATTGACCTGCATGTGGGGGACATGCTGCTGGTCAGTAAGGGAGCGCTGCTGGCCCTCGGCTGCAGCAACGGAGCCGAAGAGCGCCCGTCTGAAATTGGCTGGCTGCCAGGCTTCAACGAGACCACACAGGTACGACACATCGCAGCCGCAGAAGGTCACTGAGGACGCAGGTTGTCCTGCAGGTGTCCAGGTTGTCCCGTCCACTTTTCTTATCTGGTATTACGTCAGTTTTAACTTGCTGTGGGCTGCAGCTGCCTGATGGAGGAACGTGTTGATCTGATGAGGGTGAACCTTTAGAACCAGTTTGAGGGTCCAGTTCAGAGCTGGTTCAGCTTTAGAAGAACATGTTTTCTTCTAAATAAACATCTCAGAGTGATTACTAAAGACAGCCATGTTCTGATAACTTTAGCTGTTATTTACAGACCGATGTTCTTCAGCGTTCAGGAGCAGGAAGCTACGGCAACTCCACTGGGACAAACTCCACCAAGCAACTACTGTTCTTCTGACTCCTAAAGCAGCAACACAGATTAACTACATTTATTTTAGACGTTTGAAAACGGATTCAGAATCTTCCATGTTAAAATTTGATGCACCTAAAAATAGATTTTATCCCCTAACCCCAAAGACTTGAATAATTCAAAATAATTATTTAAAAGTGAAGAGTCATCCACACAGATCAGAGTTTGTTTCCTTTAAACTCCTGCTTTAACACTCTCACACAGGATCACTGAAACACCAGCTGTTGCTTTTTAAACCAGTAGATTTATGCTTACAGCTACAAACCAGGTTCCTAACTTCAGCTGCAAACAATCATTATCAAAGCTGGTCTGAACCACGGACCAGGTGGCATTTAAAACGTCAGACGTTGTTCATATTATATAAAAAACAAAATATTCGTTGCAAAATCATTGAACTGGTCAAAACTTCATAAAGTAAGAAACAAAATCTGCACAGAAACATTTATATTGATGGTTAATCATCTTCTTTTGGCCATTCCCTCTTCAGGGTCTCCACAACAAGTCCTCCGTCTCACTCTGTCCCTGCTCTGGACATGTCCAAACCACTGTCCCTCCTCTGGACATGTCCAAACCACTGTCCCTGCTCTGGACATGTCCAAACCACTGTCCCTCCTCTGGACATGTCCAAACCATCTCAGTTTGGCCTCTTAACTTTATCTCCCAGTTCTTCATCCTGGGAGATAACTTTATTTATGGTTAATGTGTCCCCAAATTAAAAAGCTGCTAACTACCCGTTGTTTTTTTACAGTAGGGGGTGTCCAGTCCTGTTCCTGCATGTTTTAGATGTTTCTCTGCTCTAACACACCTGGTTTGAATCTATGGGTGATCCTCTGGAGAACATGGAGAGGTAATCTAAATTTTGAATCAGGTGTGCGGGAACAGAAAAACCAGTAAAACATAGTGGCCCTTGAGGACCAGGACTGGACACCCCTGAGCTACGGAACCAGCCAGAAACTGCAAACGGGTCACCAATGATGTTTAGTTATAAGCTGTTCTGTTTGGAGAAAAGCAACAGCTTTGATGTCGTTGTATATCTTTAGGTTCATATTTGTTGAGTAAAGTCTGGACTGATTTTGTTGACGTGAAGTGCATGGCTGTATTGCATAAATATGTATCGAGATATCTGGCAACCTACTGGAGTAAATATTTTCTAACTGCACCATAATGATAAAGTTCAGGGGAACATTTCATGTCTGCTGTCATAGTTTGCTGTGAGAACTTTCAAAGAAAATGTGAAGGAAAACATTGTCGCTTTGCCACCGTCTCAACTCATCTGTTGTGCACCACACGGCACCAGTTAAAGGCCGGCCCTCTGCCAGTACCACTCCCACTCAGCTCAGTTTGTGGGACCGTCTTGTTTGAGACTCAGAGGGTCTGACTTTGGCGTGAGCAGATAGCAGCCGTTGACTGGCCAGCAGAGCTACGTCACTGCAGACCTGGAAACTACATCTGAACCTCCACTTCCTCATCGCGTTGACGGACGGCGCCACAAGAAACGAGCGCGTTTACAGAGAGATCTCAGAGATGATGGTGCAACATGGCTACACCCAGACTCTTATAAGCAGTGCCAAGACGAGCTAAAGAAATTCAAGTCCGATGAACGGCCGCAACAAGTGGAGTGGCACAAAAAGACGTTACGATACCGTCCACAGAGCGGGGAAACGGATCACTGACGAATCATCTCCACCTGAGAAGAACCGTTAAGACGAGAGCTGAGTGGAGTCACACTTAACGGCAAAGCGTCTTATTTTAGTTTGACGGGTTGGACTTTAATTCTCTGAGTGAAGCTCGTTAATCCAACTTTATTAAACATGGTGGTTCCAACGTTTTAGGAGCGTTTCTGTTTGGACCTCATAAACCAGGCCTGCGTGTAAGGAGTTCTTGGTTCTGGATCAGCAAACACTTGGTGTTTCTGCAGCATCAGACCACGACCCCCCCGAGCTTTGACAGATCAAATGAAAAGACCCAGTTCTGAGTTCAGGACCAGTTTGGCACCATATAATCCATTACATACTGGTAGTTCTTACTGGGTATTTTCCTGAAGCGCAGACCCAAACTCTGCAGTAATGTTGGGTTTGTGTCTTCACAGTTTGTCGTGCAATTATGGACAAAACATTGTAACTTCTGGTCCATCTTGTCAAACGGAGAACGTCCAGCTCAGTTTGGGCCCGTGAGACTCGTAACATGATGATGATGATGATGATGATGACACTTGCTCTGAAGAACAGACGAACTGAAAACGTTTGAAATGGTTTTGAGCAACATAAACTGTACCGGTACTCAAAGCTCTTTACAACACAATCTGTGCACTCATTTACCTCAAGCACACACACACACACACACATACACACACACACACAGCACTTTACTGCATCTCGACAAAGATGTGAATCGGTTGCACTTTGATCCAGCTACTGGTTTAAATGTGCTTTATAAATAAATGTGACTTGACTTGTTGAGACTAATCGGAGCTTTAGATCACACTCATGCACTGATGAGACACGTCGGGTGCAACGAGGGGGTTCAGTGTCTTGCTCAGGGACACTCCAACATGTGACTGCTGGTAGAATCAAACCCCCAACTCTCCCACTGGAGGGCGACTGCTCAAACCAGTCAGCCACAGCCGCCCCATAAGACGACTGAAGACGTCCAAACGTCATAAAATCTTTGAGTGAATCAAAGATCAACGTCTTGGTGTGGCAGCGTTTCTGTTTGAACTCTGTTTACTCTCATTCATGTGCGTTGCTGAACCATAATGACCACTTTGTGGTTCTGTATAAAAAAAACTTAATGAAAGAGTGCAAACACAGGCAGCAGTTATGAAGCGAAACACAGTCTGAATCAGAACCAGCACCAGTCCAGCCCTGCAGCATGAGATCAGCTGAAATGTGACTCCTGACGGTAAATCCAAACGTGCTCATTAAATCCAGTTTTCTGTGCGTGGGGACGTTGCAGGACAGGCTGCAGATTGTTCTGAGATCACACGCTGGCCTGAAAACAAACTCAAGCTCAAAGTGAAGCAGGATGATTCAGTTTGATTTGGATCATGACGACAACCAACGAAGGACTCGTAAAGTCAGGAGACAGAAATGATTCTCAAAACTCAGCAGAACGTTGAAATAACCTGAAGTGCTTTGAGCTCACTCCACTCTGACTAACGTGGTTTTCTGTGTCCGGCAGGAAAAAGGAGACTTCCCGGGCACGTACGTGGAGTTCGTTGGGAGGAAGAGGATCTCTCCGCCCACTCCAAAGCCCCGCCCTCCCAGACCACCATCAGCGGCGTCGGTCCGGACCGACTCCGAGTCCGAGAGTAAGTAAAAGTTCTGAGTCATGAAGTTTCCATCAGCCCAAAGATCAGCGGGTCACGGTTCTGTCCTGATGCAGCAGCAGAACGTTTCCATGTAAACACGGTAATCTGATGTAAAGATGTCTTCATCATCTTCATCGCGATGGGTTTAATCCCTCTGCTGCTGCCGTGGCCTTACGGCAGGGCCCGGACACTTTCACAATAAACAGACATTTTAATCACCAACAGAACTTGTTGCTATTTTTCAATGAAAAATAAACTAAGAAGGAAAGAAAATGTTCCGCTTTGATCAAATATAAACTAAGTTATGGAGGCCGTCGTGAGTCTGAACTTTATTTGTGAAAAATAATAAATGCTCCTTTAAAAATGATCATATTTTCATCCCAATGACTGTGAGTGAACATAAAATGAGTAAAATGACTCCCCTCATAAATTCAGATGCCTTTAATTTATTTAAGGTTTAAATAATTAATAAATGAGCCGCCGGTGTCGCAGAACGCCTTCTGTCTTTTTACAGCACTACGTTTACAAAGCTGCTCTTTTTGTTTCTCCTCTCACAAACTGCCCTCAAACCTGTTTTAATTCTCTGACGGTCATCAGAACGTCACACTTTAGGGCTGCAAGTTACATTACTTCAACCAAAAGCATAAAATGATCCATTTGTTTCGTAATCACTTTCTGTTAGCGTTTTTATTTACAAATTACAGAACTCTAAATGAACTGCTTATAATTGTTTCTTTATTTATTTTATGGTAAAAGCTGTAAAGAGCTGCGTGTTGACCTCTGGTTTAGAGTTTCTGCTCGTTTATTAAAAATCATAAATTTGTCACTTTTTCTAAAGGTTTTATTTTTTCTGTAGAATTTGCACGTTAGGACTCAGTGCTGCTTCCTGTCTTCTTAAAAACACATTTCAACGTCTTCCTCTGTGAGGACAGTTCAGGTCAGAACTTAGACCTTCGCTCAGACCCAAAGTCCAGAACCGAACCGCCCTCAGAACCGCTCCTCGTGTTCTTCACGGCTGCAGAAGTTTGCATGAGCTCAGCTGCTGTTTAGTCAGGGCTGTGGCTGCTGACTGAACAGATCTCAGGTCTGTTCTGCTGCCATCAGCTTCACGGAAAACACAGGAAGTGTGCGTGTGCGTGCGTGCGTGTGTGTGTGTGTGTGTGTGGTAGTCAGCACAGTTTAGATTACTGTTCTTACCTGCCTCTTTCACTGAACTGCACGTTTTTCACTTCCTCTCTTTCTCCTGTCTGAGTGAAACGTGCTGGAGGGGTTTACCTCCTTGTGTCTGTAAAGACTACGTTACCCATAAGCCTCAGCCTTGCTGCCGTAATGCGAAAGAAAGGATTAATTTTTCTGAATGTCGGGTTTCAGCAGTGACGGCTTTTATCAGTTTCTGCGTGTTGTTGATTCAGTCTGAAGCTTCATGTTCAACGTTTGTTTGTTTGTTTGTTCTTCAGGCTTTGTGTTACCAGACCTCCCCGAGCAGTTCGGCCCCCCGGACACGGCCCCCCCGGTCCTCAGCAGACTGATGGAGCTCATAGAGACTAAAGGTAACAAACAGGAACATGAACAACTTCCTGTTGGTTTCACTGATTCGCTGCTGCCAAACATCAAATAGTTACAGAAACATTTATCTTTAGTTTCTTCCAACTCACTCGTTTGTGTATTTTTACCTTTAATCTGCATCTGACAGAAATCAAATTAAACTCGGCCTGACTCTTGCTGTTCGAGCACGTTGTGAGATCATTCATTGAGTTAATCAGATGTTTGGACAGAACGTGCGCTGCAACTTGTAAAACTAAATGATCAGGGTCCTGTGAGAAACGGGTCTGGTTACACCCGTATCATTTACTGTTTGGTTCTGAAACAGCCCGCACTTTAATCTGTTTACTGATGGATGTATTCGGTGATTAAAAGTTGCTGTTTTTTAAATTCTGTGCAGGTCTGGACAGCCCCGGGGTTTACCGCAGCATGAGTGGAGGAGTTCTGGACACCCGACACCTGGCCGACACCGGTGAGGGCTCTGACAGCCTCTTAACGTGGTTCTGTCTGCAGCCGGGCCTTGTAGGTTCAACTGGGGTGCGTTTGTTTTCAGATCTGGAGCAGCTGGACGTCCCCTCTCTGTGTGACGGGGTGGTCCGGTTCCTGCAGGACCTCCCTGGTCCCGTCCTGCCCCCTTCGCTGCAGGCCGACATGATCCACACGGTCCAAGGTCAGCAGAACCCAGAACCTGCTGGTGCTGGAAAAACCTCCGGATCCAGTTTGTTCTCAGCAAAAAGAGAAATGGGAAGATATGAAATCAAACACGAAGCTGACTGGAATAAAAAACTCCACCTGGGTTAAAATTCTTATGCACATAATTTAACAAACAATATTAATCTAGACTGTAGTTTAAATTAGTTATTTAAAACACTATTGGCTAAAAACGGAAAATGAAATTATTGCATAATTATTTAATAATTTCATCCCTTAAAGACCCAAGTTTGTTATGAATAAGAGACTTGTTTAAAATAGTTATAAAGTTATAAAATGTTAATTTAAAAACTTTGATCCATTTTGTTCGTCCCTCCACCACAAGGTGGCAGCAAAACACCAACCAGCCCGAACAGGAAACAAACAAAACTCTTTGGGTCCAACATCTGGAATAAGTCGTTAAGAATGTTTTAAATAATTTTCTGAGATTATCCAGTGATGTTCTGGATTAAAACCCAAAGGAAGAGGAGATCAGGCCTGTTCTGTGTTTCTGTGTGCAGAGGTTCGAGACCCGGAGGACTGCGCTCAGGTGCTGCGGGGCGTGGCCAGTTCTCCCGCCTGCCCCGCCCAGTACGGTTTGACGCTGCTCAGCGTGGTCCGACACGTGGCCCGTCTGTGTCTGCACGGCTCCAGGAACCAGCTGAGCCCCCGGACCGTGGCCGAGAACTTCAGCCCGCTGCTGTTCAGACAGACGTCTGGGTCAGAACCACACACACGTTAAACACGCATGTAAACACGCATGTAAACACGCATGTAAACACTCATGTAAACACGTGTTTATCAAACATTTAACAAATGCCTTCAATGCGGAGGGAAGATTCAGAGTTCTAATCTAGAACACTTGAAGTTTTGGTTCCTTTTCCTGTTCTGGACCTCACGACTCGCGGACTCCTTCATTTTTCGCACAGATTAAATGTAGAAAGTTATTTATTTTCAGACGTGAGATCATCAGGTCTGATGGAGTCTCTGTGTTCAGGTCTGAGTCTGATGTGGATCCGCTGGTCCAGGTCCTGGAGGTTCTGATAAGCAGTGAACTCAACATGAACCAAGCAGCACCAGGTAACGGGAACACCTCACTCTGGTTTCATTGTTGTGTCCACTCGTCCGTTCTTCTGCGCGGTGCCTGAAAACTGGCTCAGAACAATTAAAGCCACGTCTCAAAAGTTTGTTTGTTTTTTGCTAAAACTTTAAACTTTCACCTTTTCCAGGCAGGATGTCTGCAGAGTCTTAACTACAGAAACGTTTGGACTAAATCTTAAGGTTTTTTAACGTTCGTGACAATAAAATCACCCGCAGGCGTTTTGTTTCCACGGTTGTGCTGCTGTTTGGAACCAGAGGAATAATCTCCACACAATCCCTTTTGTTGCAGTGAAATGAGTTTTTGGTTATAAAACGTTTTAAATATCTTGAGCTTTTCAGAAAGTTAACACAAACTAGAAGTTTAGTTTTTACAAATTTTCTTCATTTGACACAAAATAAATCTTTCTGGATGCCGTCGGAGCCGACGACGCTGGCGTCGCGTAACCCGGACTGCAGATTTGTTCTTTAATCTGAGATTAAACAGACGGGAGCGCCACCTGCTGATCTCACAAACTGAAGAGTTTTTATCAACTCTTTTATCAACAAACGTTCCTGTGGGTCTGTTACCGAAATATCTTTGTTTATTAACCTTTAATTAACCAGACGGATCCCGCTGAGACCACAGGTCCTGCTGGACCTGCAGGTTCTGGACCGGGAGGAAACCCACGAGGAGAACATGCAAACTCCACACAGAAGGACCTCAGGATTGAACCAGGACCTTCTTGCTGTGAGGCAACAGTGCCAACCACTGATCCATCGTGCTGCCCGATTATCTGATCAGTCTTTGATGTCGGTCAAATTCAAGATGGCTGATGGACCGCCATCATGGCTGCAGCTGTCAGGAAGAGCGGAGTGTGGCGTGGTAGCTGAGAGTCCTCGTCAACTCGTCCTCCGAGTGCATGACGTCATTTTAAGGTTGGACTACATCGTTTCTTCTCACCTTCAGGTGATTTTAGTTTTGAAGTGTGGCGTGAAAGGCGGCGGGCGACAAGCATTTGGACGGTTCATCAGAAAATCCCTTCATTCTGTTGGAATTAAAGTTGTTTCTGAAAACGAGGCAGACCTTCTTCCTGTGAGGCGACAGCATCAGCCGCCTCTCCACCGTGTCGGCCACCTGCTGGAAACAACACGCCAGCTGCTGACCCTCCATGATTTGTTCCTCCTGCTGGTTCCTGGTTGATGTGAAACGACACGAGAGAGCGTGTTTATGAAAAGGCCCAGTTTCATCAGGTCTGAGTAACTGGGCGCTCAGAGCTCTGCTCCACGGTCCAGACGCTCGTTGGGACGATCACATGACTGACGTGTGTCAGTCCGCTTCTTCTTCGTGTGTTCAGAGGTTCTGAGTCAGTTGGAGCGAGCAGCAGCTGAAACAGTGACATCATCCATCCACCGGCTGAGCGATGCTGCGGAGGAGGAGGGGGGGCGTTGCCCCGGTGACATCACTGCCACCGTGGGATTGGCTGAGAGCAGCGGTGATGTCACACATCTCCAAGCTGCTCTCCGGAGCTTTGAACTGGAGCTGGGAGAGAAGACGGATGGAGGGGAAGTTGTGTCGTTTCTGAACATGTCTGCGCTGCAGACGGACGACTTCTGCACAAAGAGACGTGAAGATGAGCACCAGCTGCAGGGCTCTTCTCAGAAAAACCTCCTGGACCCCCCAAAGACAAATACGTAGCTCCAACTGAGATGACGTCACTTTTTCCAGAGCAGAAACGGGATGGACTGACGGCAGGACAGCATGAGAGAGGACAGGCTTTTATTTCCTCTCTGAGTCGCCGCTGAGCTCCGACGGTTTAGAGGAGGCCATGGAGCGAGAGGAGGGGGTCAGGTCCAGGTCCGAGTCCACGAGGGGCCGAGAGAAGATCCTGTGCTACATTAACATGCAGAGTCCAGGTAGGACCTGAGAACACCTGAGCAGGTCGCTGTCGTTCTGAAATGATTGATTTATTAAACCTGAACTCATGAAATCGTGATTTAAAAATCACGGACGACTTTGAGGAATTCATTTTTCAAACACGAGAAGAAACGATTCGTCACACGAGCCGACAAACATGACGCAGTCTCATCTCCACCCGCTCCACCACTTTTCTCCTTCCATCAGCCGTGAGTTGTTTCTCGTTTAGTTTTCCAGCTTCCTGCTGGCGTTCTCTCCATTGGTCTGAGGAGAACGGCTCGTGATCGACCTCCTGCTGCTTTGCTTCACATCTTCTGACTTGTAGGTTGTAGCGAATCCCTCGGAACTGCTGGAGTCACAGAATCTTCTCACTTTGCTGCTGAAGATGAGGTTTCCTCCTCTGGTGCTGAACATTCAGCAACACGAACGAACCAGCTGCTGCTTTAACAAATGACTTGACACCGTCTCACGGACTCGTTTAATTAGATGAAAGAAACGGAGCGTTCCTGCTGGAGCTGCACAGATCTGTGCTCCGGACAAATCAAGATGTTATTCATGTTTTATTGTGACAAATGTTTAATCACATTAAACTGACGTTTCACCTGCTGCCTGACAAACTTAGAAACTGATGTGTTGAGCTGTTAGCTCCGAGTGTGTGTTGAGGATGACTCTCCTACTACCACACGAGTTTTAGTTAAATATCAACATCTATCTATATAAATATATATGTATATAAATATATCTATCTATCTATATCAATATCTATATCAACATCTATCTATATCAATATCTATATCAACATCTATCTATATAATAAATATGAAACGGAGTTAGTTATTTATTTTTCTAATGTAGTTCAACTGTGGCTCACTGAATCTTTGTGGTTACTCCAAAAGGTAAATCAGTTGTAGACACACATCCAATGATTAGTTTCTGTGACTTATTAAATCCGTGCAGTGACTCAAGAGATATTTTACTAACAGACTCGTAGGATTGACACCAAAGCTTCAGGACAGAAGTCGTGCAGCGTTTAGCTCTTAATACATGTTTTGTGAATTCTTCTCAGCTACAAACTTCACAAATGTGTGAGATTTTCTGCAGATTCAGTAAAACGTAAAATGTGCTGTCAGTCCAAGGTTTACCTGTTCAGGTGCAGAGGTTTACCTGCTCAGGTGGTGTAGAGGTTTACCTGATCAGGTGGTGTAGAGGTTTACCTGCTCA
>NC_056505.1:3126528-3134242 GCF_014905685.2 Nematolebias whitei
GGTGTAGAGGTTTACCTGATCAGGTGGTGTAGAGGTTTACCTGCTCAGGAGGTGTAGAGGTTTACCTGCTCAGGTGGTGTAGAGGTTTACCTGCTCAGGTGGTGTAGAGGTTTACCTGCTCAGGTGGTGTAGAGGTTTACCTGCTCAGGTGTACCCACCTCCTCCACTCTCTTTGTTTCAGCTTTACCTCCCAAACCCGTGAAGTCGTCCACTCCTGCAGCTTCCAGCATGTTCAACAACAGCATGTCTCTGCAGGACGCTGAGTGGTACTGGGGGGACATCTCCAGGTAACTACTGCACACACACACCATGAACTGGACCACCAGCACCACGTCAGACGGGTCAGGCTGGGTCAGAACACGTAGCCATGTGCTTGTGTTGCAGGGAGGAGGTGAACGAGAAGCTGAGGGACACTGCTGACGGTACGTTCCTGGTCCGAGACGCCTCCACCAAGATGCACGGAGACTACACCCTGACTCTGAGGTAAACTGGTGAGACCCCATCTGGGTTCAGCTGGTTCTGAGGAACAGAACCCTTTAGATCAAATCTCAGACTCTCAGACCCAACGCCGCAGCACAAGAACAAAACCTGAAAATACTTTAACTCGTGAACGTTTGGTTTGCATTAAACTTTTTAACATTTGGTTTTCTGAAGGAGTTTTAAACGTTGGTTAATGATTTAAAAACGTTAACGTATTAAATGTTTGATAAAAATGAGTGCGACCTGATAAAAACAAACCTCAGCTGATGTTTAAATCTGAGAGAGTTCAGTTCATAAACTTCTTTCTGATATTAAACCCCAGTAAAAACGATCTGTTGATTCTTTGATCGCTGCAGGAAAGGAGGCAACAACAAACTGATAAAGATCTTCCACCGGGAGGGGAAGTACGGCTTCTCCGACCCGCTGACCTTCAGCTCGGTGGTGGAGCTGATAAATCATTACCGCCACGAGTCTCTGGCCCAGTACAACCCCAAACTGGACGTGAAGCTGCTCTACCCGGTCTCCAAACACCAGCAGGTCTGTCCCTGCAGTCCAGCGATCGGCTGAAGGTTCTGTGAGCTGCGGTCACTGATCTGTCCGGCCCGTTTGTCCTGCAGGATCAGGTGGTGAAGGAGGACAGCATCGAAGCCGTGGGCAAGAAGCTGCACGAGTACCACCTGCAGTACCAGGAGAAGAACCGCGAGTACGACCGTCTGTACGAGGAGTACACCAGGACCTCCCAGGTACGTCCACCGGCATCGCAGACAGAACCCGTCTGAGACGGAACCGTGGCTGGAACGTCTTCCTCTTCATCCCGCAGGAGATCCAGATGAAGAGGACGGCCATCGAGGCCTTCAACGAGACCATAAAGATCTTCGAGGAGCAGTGTCAGACTCAGGAGCGCTTCAGCAAAGAGTACATCGAGAAGTTCCGCCGTGACGGCAACGACAAGGAGATCCAGAGGTAAGCTGTTACCACGGCAACCGTGTCCGAGACCTTTAAAGCGTTCAAAAAAAAAAGAAAACGCACAGATAGACAGGAAGGATGCCCGGTTGCCACGGCAGCAGAGCAGGCAGAAACCACCTACTGGTACATTTAGCTTGAGGGGTTCGTCGTCCAATCACATCGCTTTGTTTTGGTTGGGATTTTATAAAATTTTATATCAAATAATAAAACATCTTTTTTAACCAAGATTTTCTTTTATTTGGATCAGAAAAATCAAAAATCTTGTTTTTAATTTTATTTATTAACTGAATGATCCAGAGTTCAGCTGCAAGGAGTTTAAAATGTTCATGATTCAGAACGTGAGGAAATAATCTTTATTTTTTATTTATTTGATAGAGAGAAACAATAAATGATGTTAAAATCATCGTTCTTGTTTACTGCTTTTAAACTCTGAGCAGATCCTACATTTCAGCCTCCTGAAGCCTAAAAGACGTTCAGGTTGGGATCAGAGGAAACCCGGTTGTGGTTCTGAGACCGTTTCACATTTTGATGTTTCTGCTCAAGGATCATGGAGAACTACGAGAAGCTGAAGTCTCGGATCAGTGAGATCGTGGACAGCAAGCGGCACCTGGAGGTGGACCTGAAGAAGCAGGCCGCCGACAACCGGGAGATCGACAAGAAGATGAACAGCATCAAACCGGACCTGATCCAGCTCCGCAAGACCAGGGACCAGTACCTCATGTAGGTGGAGGCCGGTCTGGGGTCCGGTGAAGCTGCACGTCAGAACTCTAACGAGCGCTGTTTTTCAGGTGGCTGACCCAGAAAGGAGTCCGGCAGAGGAAACTGAACGAGTGGCTCGGACTGAAGAACGAAACCACCGAGGAGTAAGTCTCTGCAGAATGACCTGTGTCCCGGTTCTGTCGGGTTCTAACCCGCCTGTGTGTTCCTCAGTGAGTACAGCATGGTGGAGGATGAGGAGGACCTTCCTCATCACGACGAGCGTTTGTGGCGCCTCGGGAACATCAACCGCGGTCAGGCCGAAGCTCTGCTGCGAGGGAAGAGGGACGGGACCTTCCTGGTCCGGGACAGCAGCAAACCGGGCTGCTACGCCTGCTCCGTGATGTAAGGCCCCGCCCCTTTACCTGTTCATGCTCACGCAGCTGTTTGTTCACAGCAGGAGGCCCCGGTTCCTTCAGCTCTTTAATCTGTAGATGACCTCAACACGGCAGCTTTTATTTAACCTCAAGTTTAAAATGTTTTCAGTCCTGAACCTCAGACAGAGATGAACCATCTCTGTCTGTACTTCCTGTCCGTCTCACCCGTGTCTCTGTCCCCCCCTCAGGGTGGACGGCGAGGTGAAGCACTGCGTCATCAACAAGACGAGCACCGGCTTCGGCTTCGCCGAGCCCTACAACCTGTACGGGTCTCTGAAGGAGCTGGTTCTGCACTACCAGCACACCTCGCTGGTCCAGCACAACGACTCGCTCAACGTCACGCTGGCCTTCCCCGTCTACAGCCAGCAGAGGCGGTGACCCCGCCCACATCACCCCGCCCATCACCTGTCGCATCACGTGACCCCGCCCCTGAGCTGCAGATCACTGTGGATCAGAACCGAGACCAATGAAACGTTTTACTGTGAAAGTCCAAAACTGAAGCTTTAACTTCCTGTCAGGATGAAACTGCTCAGCCCGGTTCTGTCAGCAACCAGAACCGCCCCGCAGACAAACGGTTCTGTTGATCTGGTGCTGAAGAGACGAGGTCCGGATCACAAGGGACCAGTTTTTGGACTGATCAGACTGTTGGTGCAGCCTCTCAGAGCTTTTATCTTTCAAATTTATAAATTATTTCATAAAAACATTTAAAAAACTGTTGAAACAAAAATACGAGCACAAGATTTAAAGAGTGAAATTTAACAAGTTAATAAAACATCTTAACGCTTCGAATAAACATTAAAGTAGGGACGCAGCAGTACTACTGTGTACTTGTACTTTTATAAGTGTGTACTGATGCCACCTTGCAGTAGCTCCACCCCTCAGTCAGGTGGTTGGGTTCTGTCTGTCCCGGTCCAACAGCTGGTGGAGTAACTCATCAGAACCACGAGTAAAACCGAAGAAGTGAGGGGGAGGGGCTTCAGAGGGACGGATCAAACGATTTCATCTCAGAAACAGAGGATCATGGGAAAATCCTCATCTGAGCCCAGTCCTCCCCATAGATTTAAAACTTTAAAGTTTCTGTAAGTAACTAAACTTTTATTAGTACATTTATTAGTATCAGTACTCGGTGTCAGCTGCTACTCAGATCTAAGTACTTGTACTCAGTTTGGAACCAAAGTAACGGTGCGTCCCTCTTTCAAAGTAAAAGTATTTCCTGTGGTGATCTGACTGAATCTGCAGATGTTCCAGATGTTCCAGGTCTCAGCAGAGTGAAACTCTTAAAGAACCAGTTTCTCTGAGTCCAGTTGTTTTGGTTCTGAAGCTGTCCCTGCTGGTCCTGTATTAGATCGCAGGTTCTGGTTCCGGTTTGCCTCGGCAGGAGTTCTGGTGTGACCAGAACCTCCAGGAACTGAACTGTTAAACCTCGTCTCTGACGTCGGAACCTTTTGACTCGGCAGAACCGTGGCCCGGCTGAGCCCAGAGTTAGTGTGTGATGATGATGATGTCCGGTGTGAGGATGAACGTTTCAGAACCAGAACCAGGGATGTTTCAAGTGGAACACTGGGGGAACTCTTGAAGCAGGTTTTATAAAACGAGGGCTCTTTGTATCAGAACTGGACCGACCCGTTCCCTCCTGTCCGACTCTTCGTTTCAGGACCGCACGGTGGACGAAACCAAATCGGACCTTCCTCATGTTTGTGGAGTCGTTTTGTCGTCATCACCCGTGCGTCTGGAGCCCGAGAGGACTGAAGGCGTTTCCACGAGTTTATAAGAGAAACCAGGTACTGAAGATGAAACTCTTCGATGGGAATTAAACCCGTTCTTCGCTGACGGAGGTTCTGTTCACGAAGATCAAACCAAAGCAGAAGATGGAAACAAAAAATGTGTCAAATATAAAAACAGAGTGAAATTGTTTGGAATGATGTTTCAGGAGCTGAAGACGCTTTATTTTCATGTTGAATCTTTTAATTGAGCTTCAGTTCTGATTTATTCTGATCTCAAATCTACAGACTTGTTCATAAATACACTTCCTGTTTGGTTCTGTTTGAAAATCAGCGGAGAAACGAGACTAAGTTAATTATTGTTCCCTTAAACCTAAAGCGTAACGAGTTATTTTAAATTTAAGTTACAGAATCTTTACATTAAAAAAAATTAAATTTTGAATCTAAATTAAATTGGTAACACTGTATGACTTATGTTTAATTAAAATTGAAGCGACGATCTGATTGGACCTCTCAGGCTCCGCCCACTGCCTGCTATTTAAAATATATTTTTAAAGCAAAACGAGTTTTAATGTTAATGATGTGATGATTTATCTTTTCATTTAGTTGATTTTAGCATTAATACAAATCAAGTTTTTCTGTATATTTGTTTTAACTTTTATAAATTTAGCTTTAATTTTAACAATGAGCTTTTATTTAGACTAGTTTACTTTAAAAAAAAAACCTGCAAATAAAGTTAAACTCTAAAGAAAAACTAATTATGTCCCAGCTTTAAAATCTTTCAACGCTTCAGTAATTTTTTGTTTGTTTTGAGCCGAAATGTTCAAAAAGGAACGATCTTTATTTTTATGCTTAATTTTTCTCGTCTAAATGTCATAAACTCATGTTGCTGTTTTCTGTTTAAACGTTTTTTCCAGCTCGTATTTATTCGGCTCCATCACATTTGAATATTTTAATTTTCAGTTTTTTAATCCAAACGGAGACTAATAATAAAATCAATCAGGGCGGGACTCCGACTTGTTTTTCCTTCTGTCGTTTATAAAATGATGCGAGCTGTTCCTCCTCGCTCACGATAAAAACATTTAGGTTCTGTAAATCCTTTTTGTTTCATAAACTTTGTATTTTCTGTATCAGAAGTTTTTGTTCCTTGTTAACGTTGATCTCATTAAATCACCCAAAACACGAAGCCGTTTGTTTTCAGTCGACTCGGCGGAAAAAGAATGTTTTTTAATTTAAATTATGACTTTATGGGTCAAGAGATTCTGTGACCGAGGAAGAGTCAACATATTTTCACTTCAGCTGTTTCAACTCGGCTTTTATTTTAATTTATTTCAGCTCAAAATAAAAAAAGCAGAAAGTGAGTTAGTAAAGCTTAAAGTAGCAAAACTCTAGCTGTAGATTCCTCAAAGAAAACTTACTGAAAGTTTGAATAAAACTCAGTGGCTCCTCTGATATTTTGCGAACGGAGAAGAGAACTCCGACGCTCTCATCAGACCCTGAACGCAACACGACGTTTTTCTCTTACGTCCGTTGCCATAGTGACCGGTAACTACTCGGATGTTGCCATGGTGACCGCGGCTACTGCTCAGAAGAACCCTAAACAAAAACCGCCGAACTAGCCGAGTCCTGACCCGGACTCACCGTCAGCAGCATGAGCCAGAGCAGAGAGGTTCCGGACGGGAAGGCGCACCGGCAGGTGTTCGAGGCTCAGGTGGGTTAACGGGTCAGAACCGAACCTGACTTCCGGAGGACGGAGATGAAGACCAAACAGAAGTTAAACTAAATACACCGAGTTGTTTTGGTCAGAACTGTCCTGCTCTGGTCCAGTTATTCAAGGCGGACGTGCCGTTCGTGTGTCAGCAAAATATCTCATAAACCACTGGACGCATGCTCAACATTCAAAGTAGTGACCAGAACAGTCTAATTCAAGATGGCCGCCACAGCTGACCTAAAGTCGCAACTTGGATCGGATTTACAGATGAACTAAATGTTGTGGTAGTAGCTGAGAGTCGTGTGCTACCTGAGTCAGAGGCATGAATAATTACATTTAATTTATAATTTAATTAGTTTTAAGAACTCTGTCCACTAACTTTACAGCAGAGAATAATTGATCGAATTAAGGAGCAAAAATAAAACTCTTGTTTTTTTCTGTCTTCCTGACTGACGGGTTTCAGGCTCAGCTGTCTCTGCTGGCTGGATGCAGGGACAGGGGGACAGTCAGTGTGTCCTCAGAGGACAGTGACGGACCCAGCAACACCAGCAGCAGGTGGACACACACGCACGCACGCACACGGTCTTCCTGTTTGTCTCCATCATGTCCATAGTCCATGTTTCTCACAGGTTCTGTTGTAGGAGGCAGCTAGTGTCTCGTGGTGGTGATGACGTCATCGCGGATGTCACGTGTCTTCCAGTCTCTGTGGGTTAGTATCCAGCTGCTGGTTTGAACCACTGAAGTAAACTGGGATGTCTTGTCCATCACCACAGGGCGCTTCAAGCTAACGAAACCGGCATTTGTTCCCGCCATCTTACTAGGTGCTACATGGGCGGCCTTAGCTCCTGCCAGCATGGCAGCAGACCATTTTAAAATAAAATCTAAACCCAGTGTTTAACCATCAGTTGTTACAATGATCAGAACCTGAACTTCAAAGAACTCTGACTTTACGTTCATAATTTTTTATTTGATATAACTTTTTTTAACAAACTGTATGTGGGGTCGTCTGCAACGACCGTAGCTTTAAATGAGGAGTATTCTATCCAGATGTTGCATTTAATAAATTAACTGATCTTTACTGTCTGTAAGTTTATTTATTACAATACAACTTTATTTATAAACAGAGCGTGACATGTTGTTTTCTTCCCCTCTGCTCCGCAGTAAACAAACATTCTCGCTCTGACATCATTGATCAGATGAAGAAGAGAAAGAGTCAGAAACACAACAAGACTCTGGAGCAGCTGCAGACACACCTGACTCACCTGGCCCAGGTAACCTGCTTCACTTCACAACTGATGAAGGATTATTTATTAATTCATTTATTATATTATTATTTATTTATTTTTATTTCATTTTATTTAAAACTCTAGTTGTCCTAGGACCTCTTAAAGCTCAATCAAGATATAAAACAAACTATAAATGATTGATTGATTAACTTATTGACTGATTCATGATTGACTGTCAGACCAATTGATTAACTGATTGATTGACTGATTGATTGATTGATTAATTGTTTGACTGTATCATCTAGATGTGTGAGACGGATGTGAGGACCGCCTGTGAGCAGCTGCTGTCCTCTCTGCGTGATGCAAACCTCAGACTGGACACCCTGAGGGACAGAATGAGACATCTGGAACACATCAGTCTGCAGGTTTACAACAACACACAAAGACAACATAAACACAAAAACAACAACACACAAA
>NC_056505.1:3134252-3142180 GCF_014905685.2 Nematolebias whitei
ACACAAAGACAACATAAACACGAAGACAACAACACACAAAGACAACATAAACACAAAAACAACATAAACACGAAGACAACAACACACAAAGACAACATAAACACGAAGACAACAACACACAAAGACAACATAAACACGAAGACAACATGTTTGTAGGAACATCAAGCCTGTGGTTCTGATTAAAATATTGAATTTATTTGACTCATTCTTCTAAAAACGAGTGGTGATAAAAACAAAACTGAAGAAGGCCTTAAACCAGTTAAATACTCTAATAATTTTTTCTGTTTCAGAAACTGATCTTAAATAAAAAATATGAAACACTTAAACATAATCTGTGTGTGTGTGTATGTGTCAGGAGGTGCACGGTCTCTGGGGGGAGGTGGAGAAGGAGATAAGGATGAAGAGGACCAGTTTCTCAGAGCTGGACGTCAAACTGAGGGATGTTGAAAAGCGTCGGAGCGACAAGGTCAGACTGACCTTCAGTTTGTTGTCTCTGAGTTCACGTCACTCCGGTAAAATATAAACGTGTGTGAGTGAAGAATAAAACCTGTGGCTGCTGATCTGAGGTCAGGAGGAATGCTAGAGGAGGTCTCAGGTGTAGTTCACATTGTGGCCTGATGGGGGCAGTGTCTGCCCACACTGGCATCAGGAGCGCATCTCAAAGGTTCTGTTCCAACAGGTCTTCAGACACTAACACCTTTAGATGAAGTTCACTTTGAGGATTGTTATTATCTGAACCATTTATCAGCCAAACATTTGGTTCTGATTTTAAACATTCTCACAGATGAAGAAGTTATTGTGAGGTTTAAATCTTTTTATCAAACTGGAGAGCTCAGCTTTTAATAGTTACTCAGCTGATCTGAGGTCAGGCTGTGGTTTTAAGTTTACACTTCTAGAACTGAGCTGCTCGAGGTGGCTGCATGTTGGAGTAGCTCTGTTACATTCATTCTGTTACTCAGCTGATCTGAGGTCAGAGTGTGTTTACTTCCTGTCACAGATCAGAGTTCTTCTCAGGAAACACTGTGGCCTGCTGGAGCAGATCAGCTTCCTGCCTCCACCTCATGTCCACAGACTGATCCATGCTGAGGCCACGGTAATTTCCTGTCACCTCTGACCTTCCTTTCCCTTCATGCCTCTGATGTTACGCTCCTCCTCCTCCTCCTCCTCCTCCTCCTCCTCCTCCTCCTCCTTCTCCTCCTTCTCCTCCTCCTCCTCTTCTGTGTGTTTCAGAAGTTGAATCAGTCTCTGCTGGTGAACCGTTGCAGCAGTGCCCGTCTGCTGCTGTGCCTGCAGGAGCAGAATTTGCAGCAGGAGTCCTCCCTCCATCAGGAGTGGGAGAACGGTCTGGACCTCTGGAGGAGCAGCAGGATCCACGAGACTGTAGATCAGTTCAGGTGGGTAGGATCCTGGTCCTAGTCTGGTCTGGACATGATCAGAACCAGGTGGTGAAAAGGTTTAGACAATCTTTGTACAATGATATTTTTTTTAGCATCAGGATGTGTTTTATGCCTTTCAACTGATCTGGGTTCAGCAGGGTTTGTTTTACAGGGCTGTGTGCAGCAGGGATGAGGTGCAGCAGCTGATCTCTGATCAGCAAAACCAAACCCAGCAAGATCTGATAGAACAGCGTTGTGACATCATCTCCAAGATCTGGTAACAACAAGAACAGATTGTTTTCATTGGCCATGTGACAGATTACAGGCTCCACCCACTATTCTGTCAGACCAATCACACTTCCCCTCTGTATTCCAGCTTACTGGTCCCGCCCACCTGTTCGCCTGCACTGGTTTCTGACTGGTTCGATGAACTGACAGCTGTCAATCAACAGACTGGTATCTGTTTTACAAACCTGTCATCCTGCTGGTGGGAATGGAATTAAGATTGGGTCAGTCCTTGATCCTGGGTCAGTCCCTGATCCTGGGTCAGTCCCTGATCCTGGGTTGGGCCCTGATCAGAGGTTGGTCCTTGATCCAGGATCAGTACCCTGGGCTACCTGATGTTCTGACTCACAGCAGCAGACTGACAGGTCCACTACTCTCAGTGTTTCTAACGGGCTGAGGTTCTGACTGTACGAACTCTGTGTTCAGACCGCCTTCATTCGGACCTCCTCCATCAGCTCAGGTGTTTAAACGAGCAGACGAGGCAGAACCACCTGGCTGCTGTGGAGCGCTGTAAGGTATAGATCTAACCCCAGGTCAGTCTGGACTTTATGTTGGGAGGAGGAGGGTCTACCTGGTGTCAGGTGATGTCAGTTGCTCCTGGAGTAGAACTGGGATTTTGTTCCTATGATTTTAAAGGTGTTTATCTTTACTCAGGTATGACAGGTGGACAGCTACAGTAACTTTCATGAGATGATTTGAGACTTCATTAACTTCTAAAACAAGTCTGACAACATCAGAACGCTCCTACAGAACCTGAACTCTGCTGAAGTAACAAACTGTTCACCTGTCGTCCTGCAGGAGGCGCTCTCAGTACATCAAGTGTCTGACAAACAGGTGGATGACATCATCAACTCTCAGATCCTCCCTCTGATTGGACGACAGCAGAGTCAGGATGACGAACGACTGGCTGCTTTAGAGGTCACATCAAAACCCTACCTGAGATGTTCATCTAAATGTCTACTCTTGACTTGTCTGTCCATCATTTACCTGTCTGTCCACCTGTTTACCTGTCTGTCCACCTGTTAACCTGTCTGTCCGCCTGTTGACCTGTCTGTCCACCTGTTTACCTGTCTGCAGGTGTGCAGTAGCTCTGTTGCCTGTCACGCTGTCAGCATCAGCAGGTATGTTTTTGATGTGATGCGAGCAGCAGCGTTGCTATGGGAGACGCACCGCTGCAGGTTGAAGAGGAGAGAAGAAGAACTGCAGCAACACCTGAATGACATCAGACAGTCACAGCAGCAACGCATACAGGTGAGACCACAAACGGGTGTCAACTGTCAGATGTACCTGAGTCTCAGTAAGGAGCTGTACAGGTGACTACAGTAATCTACAGGTAAGTCAAAGTAATAAGTGGGTCACTCACAGGTGTCAGGTGGTCTTCAGTACCTGACCTGTGAGGGGGTGGGGCTGTTAGTGCCTCTCAGCAGGTGCTCAGTCCCATGATGCTTTGCTGTTTTTCAGAAGAGGACAGCTCGTGTGGACGTCCTGCTGGGGAGACTCCGTCAGGAGAGCAGTAAGGACGCTCTGAATATGTCTCTGGAGAAAACTGTCCAGTCCCTGGAGGACATCGAGGACAGGTAGGACACCTGCTGACTGACTTCAGTCACTGTTTGACAGACAGCTGCTGTTTAAATATTGTTTAATTAAATCAGATAACGGTGTGTGTGTGTGTGTGTGTGTAGCAGCAGCTGCAGACAGTGTGTCACTGATCAGTGGGAGGTTCTGGATCGTCTCCCGGCTCTCCTCATGGAGGAGCTTGTCTCCTACAGCCGCAGTATCTGCTCTTTCTTTAAACTTAGCCCCGCCTACCATCTGGTAACTATGGAAACCAACACCTCCACACACACCTGAGGACAGGTCCCCAGATACCTAATGGCTGTGGAAAGTCCTCCAGTTTGTCCACACAGACAATTTCCTGTCTGTTTCTCCTCAGAGTCCAGAAGTTCTACAGAGCGTCCAACCATCGTCCACCAGAACCACCGAGCTGGACCTGGGTCAGTCTGAATCCAATCCAAACAAACTCAATGACCTCACCTGGTCCACTCTGGTCTGGTCTGGACTGCCTTTTGTTTGTTTGTTTGCGTAGAAACCAGTGGAGAGACTGAAACACTGAAACCAGACCAGACAGCTGAGAAAAACCGGGTCAGCTGTCAGAACCAAAGAGGATCGACCCAAAACTCCCACAAACATCTGTCTGAGGTGAAGCTGATCACTGATCTGCCATCAGTTTGGTTTGGTCCAGAGAACACAGACACAGTGTGTGTGTGTGTGTGTGTGTGTGTGTGTGTGTGTGTGTGTGTGTTCAGGCTGAGTCCTCTCTGCTGCGGCTCTGTGACATCAGCACCATCATCACCTTCACATCCACAGGAGGCACGGTCTATACAGGCCCCGCCTTCAAATGCCCCGCCCCTGACTTGTCCAGCAGCCTGCAGCAGGAAGCACACCTGAGTCTGTTTCCTGCAGATCTGCTCACACATACACTGAGCAGGTATACACACACACACACACACATACACACACACAGAGCAGGTATACACACACACACTGTGCAGGTATACACACACACACTGTGCAGGTATACACACACACTGAGCAGGTATATACACACTGTGCAGGTATACACACACACTGAGCAGGTATACACACACACTGAGCAGGTATACACACACACACACACACACACACACACTGAGCAGGTATACACACACACTGAGCAGGTATACACACACACTGTACAGGTATACACACACACACTGAGCAGGTATACACACACACTGTGCAGGTATATACACACACTGAGCAGGTATACACACACTGTGCAGGTATACACACACACTAAGCAGGTATACACACACACACACACTGTGCAGGTACACACACACACTGAGCAGGTATACACACACACACTGTGCAGGTATACACGCACACTGAGCAGGTATATACACACACACTGAGCAGGTATACACACACACTGTGCAGGTATACACACACTGTGCAGGTATACACACACACTGAGCAGGTATACACACACACTGTGCAGGTATACACACACACTGAGCAGGTATACACACACACACACTGTGCAGGTATACACACACTGAGCAGGTACACACACACACACTGAGCAGGTATACACACACACTATGCAGGTATACACACACTGAGCAGGTATACGCACACACACACACACACACACACACACACACACACACTGTGCAGGTATACACACACACTGAGCAGGTATACACACACACACACACTGAGCAGGTATACACACACACACTGAGCAGGTATACACACACTGAGCAGGTATACACACACACACACACTGTGCAGGTATACACACACACACACACACACTGAGCAGGTATACACACACACTGAGCAGGTATACACACACACACTGAGCAGGTATACACACACACACTGTGCAGGTATACACACACTTGTCTTTGGTTCAGTGACGTCATCACAGGGACTCACATTTGACTGTATGTGCTGGACATCCAGGACTCGGACTCTGATTCTGGACCACCTGGAGCAGAACTTCCAGGACCTCCTCAGCTCCTCGGTTACCATGGTAACAAGCAGGAAGGAGGCCGTTCGTTTGGAGCAGGAGCTCCAGCTGCAGCAACTGAAACCAGAATACATTCGGACCCACATATATGAGCCCCGCTTGGGTAACACACACATGCACACGCACGAACACACACACGCAATGTCAGCCTCAGGTCACTCCTATGTGTTCTAACTTCTGTGTTTTGTGTGTGTGTGTGTTCAGCTGAGCTGCAGCTCCATCAGCAGCGAGTGGACGTCCACTGTCAGGAAATGTTGGACGTTCTGTCCTCCTGCAGGACTGAGCAGCAGCAGCTGCAGATATCCACAAGCAGTCAGAACCAGAACCTCCTCCTGACCCTGTCCAACATGGAGGAGGAGGTCCAGGAGGCGAACAGTGTCAGAAGGTAAGAACTGACCAGTGATCATCTGACTGCACCTCAGAGCGTCTGACCTTTGACCTCCTGTGGTCTGTGTCCAGGCTGGAGGCCCTTGGCTCCGCCCTGCAGGACTGTCTGGACCGGCACGTCAAAGAGACTCAGCGCTGCCGGGCTCGTTTCAGACACTCGGTCCAGTCCAGACTCAAGGAGGGCGGAAGAAGAACCGCAGAGCTCCTGGGCTCCTTCAGGTGGTTCACCTATAGAACAGAGAGGTGCAGGCTGAGTAGAACCCGTCCTGACCCGAGGTTCTCCTCCTGCAGGATGTTCAGTGAAGGAGGAGACTTTACTCCTCACGAGGTCAAGATGTTTCAGAAGAGACTGAAGGAGGAGACCAAACGAGTCAGTGGAACCGTGGAGTCCATCTACGCCGAACTGGAGCTCTTTGAGTCCAGGAGTCTACAACAGGTGCGTCTCCATGACGACGGCCCGTCAACAACAAAAACAAGAGCATGTTTGTTATCAAAGATCCAGATGAGGATCATCTGAGCAGGCTTCTGTAGACCGACCCGTCCTGTCCATCCATTTATTTATTGTTTACCTGCTGCAGGTGAGGGAGGCGTCGGCTCGTGTGGAGGGAAAACTTTCTGCTCTGAAGGCTGAGATGGAGTTCACCGAGAAGATCGAGAAAATAATCAGGAGCGCACAGATTCAGATCAAGACTGAGGTCTGTCTCTATGTGTCCATCTGTCTGTCCCTGTCTGTGTCCACATTACCTAGTTTTTGTCCCACAGGCGGCCAGCAGTAACCAGCAGCAGTCTGTGATCAGCAGCAGGTTGGAGGACATCAAGAGGACAATGGGCAACAAACAGGTAAACAGTCCATGTCTATCTTCACTCTGCAGCAGAAGAGCTGCTCTGGATGTCAGAACCAGAACCGAACCAGGATCAGAACCCTTCAGACCAGAAACCAGCTGGAGTTCAGATCAAAGAGATCAGAGGATGAAGTTCTGATCGCAGCAGAACTGAACATGTTCTGCTGCTCCAAGTCCATCTGTGGGTTAACAAACAGTAAACAAAACAACAGACTGTGTTGACTGACAGTGATCAAAATAACAACAGTGCTAACAAACAGTAAACAAATCTAGTGTTGACTGACAGTGATCAAAATAACAACAGTGCTAACAAACAGTAAACAAATCTAGTGTTGACTGACAGTAAACAAAACAACAAACAGGGTTGACAGACATTAAACAAAATAACAACAGTGTTAACAAACAGTAAACAAATAAACAAACAGTGTTGACAGACAGTAAACAAAATAACAACAGTGTTAACAAACAGTAAACAAAACAACAAACAGTGTTAATAGACAGTAAACAAAACAACAAACAGTCTTAACAGACGGTAAACAAAACAACAACAGTGTTAATAAACAATAAACAAAACAACAAACAGTCTTAACAGACAGTAAACAAGACAACAGTGTTAACAAACAGTAAACAAAACAACAAACAGTCTTAACAGACAGTAAACAAAACAACAAACAGTGTTGACAGACAGTAAACAAAAAAGAAACACATTCTTTGTAGTTTTGTTTACTGTTTTGTTAACACTGTTTTTTGTTTGTTTACAGTTTGTTTTTGTTTACTGTGTGTCAAACTGTTGTTTGTTTACTGTTTCTCAACATTGTTGTTGTTTTGTTTATTGTTTATTAGCACTGTTTGTTGTTTGTTTACTGTATGTTGTTTTGTTTACTGTTTGTCAACATTGTAGTTCAGTTTACTATTTGCTAACACTGTTTTTGGTTTTGTTTACAGTTTGTCAACACTGTTTGTTGTTTGTTTACTGTTTGTTGTTTAGTTTATTGTCTGTCAACACAGTTTGTTGTTTTGTTTACAGTTTGTCAACACAGTTTGTTGTTTTGTTTACTGTTTGTCAGCACTGTTGTTACTTTGTTTACTGTCTGTCAACACAGTTTGTTGTTTTGTTAACTGTTTGTCAACACGGTTGTTGTTTTGTTTACTGTTTGTCAATATGGTTGTTGTTTTGTTTACTACTTGTTAATACAGTTTGTTGTTTTGTTTACTGTTTGTCATCAATCTTGTTATTTTGTTTACTGTTTGTCAACACTGTTGTTGTTTTGTTTACTCTTTGTTAACACAGTTTGTTGTTTTGTCAGCTCTTCCTCTGAGACTATTTTTGTTTTGAAAAATTATTTTATACTAAAAATCTTCTGTTGTTTTACTGTTAAGTTAGTTACAGGTGGGTTCTGGTTCTGTCCTTCCCCAGGTGTCTCCAGTTTCTGGTCCTGTCTCTCTGCAGGTGTCTCAAGT
>NC_056505.1:3142580-3145888 GCF_014905685.2 Nematolebias whitei
AGTTTCTGGTCCTGTCTCTCTGCAGGTGTCTCCAGTTTCTGGTCCTGTCTCTCTGTAGGTGTCTCCAGTTTCTGGTCCTGTCTCTCTGCAGGTGTCTCTAGTTTATGGTCCTGTCTCTCTGCAGGTGTCTCTAGTTTCTGGTCCTGTCTCTCTGCAGGTGTCTCCAGACGAGGTCTGTTGTCTCCTGTCCTCCGCTCATGAAGACATCTCAAAGCGCTGTCAGTACCTGGACTTTAGTCTGGTAGGTCACTTCCTGTCCCCGCTGTGTCCTGGACTCTGTGGTGTCTCTCGGACCTTTCAGAACCTCTCTGCTGCCCTGGATGTGTTTGTTCAGAATTCTGCGGTTCAGGACAGCGCGGTTCTGACGGCTCATCCTAAATCCAGGAGGCAGGTTCGGGTCTCCACTCAAACCGGATCCCTGCAGCTGAGCAGAACCGGAGTGGACCTTCATGAAGATCCTGTTGTTGGAGTCGTCAGGTCTGAACGGATCTCTGCAGGAAGTTAAAGTTCTGAGCAACAGAGATGGGTCCGAACTTTTCTTCTTCATGTTTCTGAAAATTCAAAACCCTCCAGGTTCTCTTTGGTCCAGGATTCTGGAGCAGATCATGTTCAGAGGAGAAGAAGAGCATCAGCTGGTAAACAACAACAACAAACAGTAAACATCCTGTGGTTCTGACTGAAACAGGTGGTCTCCCTCACAGCTGATTGTGTGTTCCCAGGTCAGAGTTTGGTCCAACGTCAGCAGAGAAGCACCGAGTCCGTCAGCTCACCGAGGTAAACCCATCTGATGATGTCATCAGAACAGGGATGACCGGGCCGGTTCACTTCAGACTTTAAACACAGAAATGATCTCTGACCTGTTGGTCCTGGTTCTTTGACTTTACTCTCTGTGGTTGGATAACTGAGGCCGGCCCAGTGGTTCTGGTTTCAGTGACTGACACAGAAAGACAAGTGGACCTGATCCATGTGGATCAGAACATGAAGGAAAACAGCATGTTTGATGGTTCTGGTTATCGTTGTTTGTGTGTTTTGTTGTTAGCAGCAGGAAGGGCTGCAGGCCCGTCAGAACCGACATCCGAGCTGAGAGGAAGTTCCAGATTTTTGGATCCAAACAGGAAGCAGAACTGAACCCACAGTGAGTCTGGCCTGATCATTTAATCTCATTTTGTCACAGTATCATGTCTGGTTCTGATCCGATTGTTCTGGGAACTTTGGTCCAGTAACTGCAGCATCTGGATCGCTTATCACCAACAGGAGACGCTAAGCATGATGGGAGATCAGAGCGAGCACAGAGCCTCATAGTTTCAGTCTTTAATTTGACTTTAATGTTTGAATTTTAAAAACATTTACAAAGTTTCTTAAAACCCTTTGAGTTCTGGTTCAGGACCTGGTCCAGAGCAGATGCTGCAGAGCTGATAAAAACCAGACCGGATGCTGACGGGTCCAAAGTTCAAACGTTTCCATCTCGTGGTTTTCCTCTCAGCTCTTTCAGCTCGGCCGTGCAGTCGATCCTGTGGAGAGCCAACAACAGCGTCCTGCAGCACGTTGAGGTACCCGAGACACAAAACCTGGACCCACCGGGTCCTTCAGTCTTCGAGGCTGGAATTGATTTTAGGATGGTTCAAGTCTGAATGAATAAGAAGAAAAAATAAAATCTGCTAAAATGTTTTCAGACTTTTCCCCCTTTAGCAGAAAAAAAATTACCGGTATGTATTTTTTTGTAAAATTCAAACAAGCAGCATTTAAATATTTATAGAAATAAAAGATGAACAGATTTATGTTTGTCACTTTAGGTTCATCGTGTCAGACTCTGTTCGGTTCATCAAGATTTTGTTTTTGAGTTTCTGATCGAAAACAACACGTGAGCAACTAACGGCTCGAGGGCCAGAAGTGGTCCTGGAAATATTCCCAAACGGCCCCTTTAAATAAAAACAAGTTGATAAAAACAGCATTTTATTTAACTGAAAACGGGTAAAAAAAAAAAAAAAAGGTAAAATAAGAACCTAAATCCACACATTACTTTTCTCGTATTGATGTTGAAAGTGTCCCAGGTGTGTTTGTTTCCCCATGAAATCAACCGAAGTGACTGAAAACAGTCAACAATGGAGACGCCCATGGACCAGCTGTTTGGGTGTAGAAAGCTGACAGTTTTAAAGTATTTGTATGTATTTAGGGTCAGATTTGTTGAGTAAAGTCTGCAGATAAAAGTACTTTGTTTACACTGAGTGCGTACCCACATATCAATGTATCTGGAAAACTACTGGAGGAAACTCTTTCAAACGCACCGTTGGATATAGATTTGTAAAGAGGACCTTTAATTAATCGATAATCATGAGGTCAGTCTGGGCCGTGATGACAGCAGATCTTCTGTCCGTCCATCAGGACTTTTACCGCAACAAACTCAGCAGCTTCTTCCTGCTTCCTGACTCTTTGGACCAATGGGCTGAGGGCACGCAGAAAAGGCTTCTGGGATACCAGGAACAGGCTAGGAGGTTTCTGAGTGAAAGCAAACAGGGTGCGTGATGTTTCATTAGTTCCAACCTGAACCTGTCCATCTGTTGGTCCTCATGTCCTCTTGTCCTCCTGTCTCAGAGGTGGTGAAGCAGCTGTCTGTGTTCAGGGAGCTCCTGAGTTCGTTACCTCCTATTTTAATTAGTAACCATGAGCAACAGCAAGGGGCGTGGCTCAGAGAGGAGGTGGGTGGAGGCAGAAAGAAGCTGGAAGAGCTGATGGCTATCAGCGACAAGGAGAAGGTATGAACCTGAGAACCAGAGATGATTCTGGTCCTGATCCTGGTCCTGGTTCCGGTCCTGATCCTGGCTGGTTGTTTCAGAGTCTGAACATCCGTCAGCTGCGATTTTCTCTCAGAGATGACGAGTTGCAGGCGCTGAACTCCAGAGAGGAGCTCCGACAGCAGCAGCTGCACAGCTCTGTCATCAGGACGCACATGGAGCTGCAGGTAGGAGGGGGCGGAGTCACACACACCTTTTCCATATCTGCATCCACTGTATATGGTGATAAATGGACTGTGTTTATTCAGCTCCTTTAATCAGGACACTCAGTGCTTCACAACACAACCCTCATGTACCATCAACACGGTAAATGTTGTGGGGGCTCAGAGGCCATGAGGCATTCAGTGCCTTGCTCAGGGACGCTGGAATCAAACCCCACTCACTCATTGGAGGACAACTGCTCTAACCACTGAGCCACAGACACATCAATGAGTGTGTTTATTACAAGAGTGTGTGTGTTTATTACAGGTGTGTGTGTTATTACAGGTGTGTATGTTTATTACAGGTGTGTGTGTG
>NC_056505.1:3145898-3146094 GCF_014905685.2 Nematolebias whitei
GTGTGTTTATTACAGGTGTGTGTGTTTATTACAGATGTGTGTGTTTATTACAGGAGTGTGTGTTTATTACAGATGTGTGTTTATTACAGATGTGTGTGTTAATTACAGATGTGTGTGTTTAATACAGATGTGTGTTTATTACAGGTGTTTTTATTACAGATGTGTGTGTTTATTACAGATGTGTGTGTTTATTACA
>NC_056505.1:3146104-3147516 GCF_014905685.2 Nematolebias whitei
TTATTACAGATGTGTGTGTTTATTACAGATGTGTGTGTTTATTACAGGACTGTGTGTTTATTACAGGACTGTGTGTTTATTACAAATGTGTTTGTTTATTATAGGAGTGTGTGTTTATTACAAATGTGTGTGTTTATTACATGAGTGTGTGTTTATTACAGATGTGTGTGTTTATTACAAATGTGTGTGTTTATTACAGGACAGTGTGTTTAATACAGATGTGTGTGTTTATTACAGATGTGTGTGTTTATTACAGGAGTGTGTGCACATCAGAGCAGAGCAGTTTGTGACATCACTGGCCTCTCTGTCAGAGAAGCTGCTGCATCAGCTGGACGAGCTGATGTCACCTGCAGGTAAACATGTCTCACCCTGAGCTGTGGTAACTTCTTGTTTTTGTCTTAACGCTGAGTCAGCTTTCACGCTGTCCTTTTCATTTTTCATAAATTTTTTCACTCTAACTCATTTAGCCTGGTTGTTACTTTTAGCTGTTCATAATTAAAAACGTTCGGCTCATTCAGCTGCTGTGACTTTGGTTTTTGTAACTTTTTTTTTTATCAAAGTAGTTAACTTTATTTTAATAAACTCATATTACATGGAGGTCAGGTCATGGTGCGCGGTTGTGGTGCAGTGGTAGGGCTTTTGACTTGGGACCAAAATGTTGCAAGTTTGATTCCCTACTAGCTTAGTGGATGCTTACATAGCTGCCCACTGCTCCACCTGGGTGTATCTCAGGTGTGATGATTCGAATCCAGAGGAGACATTCAGTCTCTGTGAGGGAACACAACAATGACACACCCCCAGAAACTTTGTTTTGCTTACTTTGATCTTTCAGTTCACCTTTTGCTGTTTTAGCTAGTGTTCTGTTTGTTTCGGCTGTAACGTGTCAGTTTTAGCTCCTTGAGCAGATTCCATGAGTCGCTCAGCGTTCTGTCAGATGCTTCATGCTGACAATAAAAACATCTTCCTGCTCTGCCGGCTCCTTCCACCACTGTAGAAACACAGAGAACCGTCTGGACTGACCACGCCAGGTTCTTGAAAGGAACCCAGAAGGTTCTTCAGCCTGTCTGAATGTCTGCTGCAGACCCAGATCTCTGGGTATCTGCAGGGAACTTCAGGGACCCGGATCTGGTTCCAGTTGCTATGGGGGTTATGTGGGCCTCAGTGAGGAGGGGTTTCACCGGGCATGCTGCGAGATGTTCTTCATGTTTGTCTTGTTCCTGTAGAAACCAGGACCACAGGGAAGCACCAACCCACTGAATACAGCTCTGTTACCATGGAGACCGGCTCTGAAACAGGAAGTGAGCTCAGCAGCCTGAAGCACGAGGAGGTTATCAAACTGAGAGATGCTGCTGTGAAGGTACACACACACACACACACACACACACACACACACACACACACACACACACACA
>NC_056505.1:3147616-3153107 GCF_014905685.2 Nematolebias whitei
GCTAGGGTGTGTGTGTGTGTGTGTGTGTGTGTGTGTGTGTGTGTGTGTGTGTGTGTGTGTGTGTGTGTGTGTGTGTGTGTGTGTCAGCGGTTCCAGCAGCTGCTCCGGTCAGAGACGTCTCGTTTGGACGAGGACAAACAGAGACACCTGAGTGAAGAGCAAAGCTGGAACTCACACTGGAGACAACAGATACACACTCTGACACACATCCGTCTCACACACACACCTGACTGCCGCTGATAAACCACAGAAGAAGAAGAACTTCCTGCCGTTTGTTCATTTATCCACATTCAGACGCTCTTTAATGCTCAGGGACGCAGCTCGTTTTTGTTTGTTTGTTTGTTTATTTGTTTTAAAGCCGCTGAAAGAAAACATTTCACAACAGACATGAGAAAATTTGTTTTATTAATTTAAATGTTTTTCTTATTCAAAGATTCTGTTCTTTTTAACTTCAGAGCCAGTTTGATGAAACCAACTTTAAGATGAATGTTTATAAACGTGTTTGTTTGTGGACGTGAACTCTGCAGGTTTGTCTTCAGATTTATAGTTTGCTACAAAACCTGCGGAGCCGACGTTCGTGTGCTGTTGTTCCTAAACATTAAAGATAAAAGCTCTTCTTCCTCTCAGTGATTATTTCTGATAACATCCTCTTGGATCCAGCAGGACAGTTTGCCTCACAGCACCAGAAACGACCACTCACAACAACAACAACAACAACAACAACAACAACAACGTTTTCTCTCAGTGCCCATTCTAAAATGAGGAACCGCAGCAACCTGTGGTCTACGTCTACGTTCTGAATATCGAGTCTCACTCTTTTCATTTGTCTGTTCCGTGTTTGCCGTCTAACTTCTGCAGACTTTTGTTTGTTCCATGGAGCAACTCAAGTCTCGTGAACGTCCGAGGACCAAAACCCACCGAGCGCCTGCAGACGTCCTCTGAGCCACGGAAACAAACTTTAATTTTCTGAAACGCAACAAATAAATCTGGTTTGAAGCGGAAAATAAAACCATCAGAGCTGATTAGAGAAAAGGAACAAAAAGATGTGACATGTTACTGAAACAGATGTTGAACATCTGTTCCCTGCTGAGAAACACCAGGTGAGACAAACGTTAGTTCCTAAACCTGCACCACAGGTCGGAACAGGAGCAAAGAATCATGGGAGTTTTTTACTCCTCCAGCATCAGTTTCCAGTCTGATCCCTCAGACTCATCATGAGACCAGTCGGACTCGGTCTCAGTCGGACTCGGTGATCTCGCTGCCGCTGCTGTCGTCGAGGGTCCCGCATGCGTACTCCGTGCCGTTGAACTTTGACCTCAGGGCTCGCTTCCTGTTGTCATGGAAACAAGAACACCCCCTCAGGTGGGTCAGCGCTGCAGCGAGAGGTTTTAAATAAAGTTCTTCAGAAGCCGATGCTCACCTGCGGTAAAAGAAGTTTGGCTGACTCGAGGAGGACATGAAGTTGTCCGTTTGCTTTTCCTGCAGAGAGAAAGCAAATTCTGATGAAGACGAGGAGGAGAAGAGTTCACCTGTCGGGTCACCTGGAGCACTTCAGCTTCATGTCACAGCACCCTGACCCACCCTGTCCTCTGGATGTGGACCACTAACGTCCATCTAGTCCCAGACTGAGACATCGAACCTGCCCTTCAGCACCAGGAGCCGGTCCAGAAGGAAACCCAGACATTTCTGTCTGCAGCTCCTCCTGGTGGAGCTCCATGTGTCCCAGACCAGACATGTTCTGGGTCTGACCCGGGTCTCCTCTCAGAACATTGAGTGAGTAGTTTCAATGAAACTACCGGAGTTCATTCAAAAAAGGTAGCAGAACAAAGTACAACCTGGTACTTATCCAAAACATAGTACTTTATGAGTTTGTTACAGTTACTCTGGTTACATACCCAGTACCTGCCAAATTTGTACAGGGTCAGTACCCAATACACACCCAGTATGTAGTTAGTTTAGTTTAAGTTAGCTTAGTTTAAGTTAGTTTAGCTGAAGTTAGTTTAGTTTAGTTTAGCGTTGGGCGTTCATTTATCGTATATCTTCGTTTATATCTCAGATCCTTATTTACGGTTTCTTTTTACACTTTATATTTTTGCTGTTGTTGGATGTAACTGGGACCTGTGTACATAATTTTGTTCCACCTCATGTACCACATGTGATGCGAACGACAATAAAGAACCTTGAATCCTTTAGGACTGACTGTTGGTCCGTTGCTCCGATTTTTGATGTTGTTGTTGTTGTTTATTATAAACGTTTATCCAAGGATGTTTATTTTTGATTGGTTCTATTGTAAAAGACAAGTTTTGTTGTGTAATAAAAGAATAAACTGAAGTGAGCTGAATACATTTAGCCAATCCCTGTCCAGTGACACAATTTCAACCAATCAGCAAAAAGTTGCATCACATGTGTTCTCCTCAAAAGTGTTCTCCTCACAGGTGTTCTCCTCACAAGTGTTCTCCTCACAGGTGTTCTCCTCACAAGTGTTCTCCTCACAGGTGTTCTCCTCACAAGTGTTCTCCTCACAGGTGTTCTCCTCACAGGTGTTCTCACGGAAGTTCTCCTCGCAAGTGTTCTCCTCACACATGTTCTCATAGGTGTTCTCCTCATACATATTCTCCTCACACGTGTTCTCCTCACGGATGTTCTCCTCACAGGTGTTCTCATACATATTCTCCTCACAAGTGTTCTCCTCATGTTTGGAAGGTTATATGAATCTAAAACTTGTTCTCCTGACCACATTGCTGGTTGTGACATCATCGTCTTGAGTTGATGTTCAGCTCCACCAGAGTCATTAATGGAGACAGCAGATGTTTGTGTGGTACTGATGTGGAACATTACCCATGGTGCAGTGTTGTTGGGCCTTTGCTCGGTCTCATTGGTTCCTCCTAAAGGAGGACTGTGCTCCTGCTGCTGAGTGGCCGCCTCCTCGTTCTCGCCTGATGTTCCACTGCGAACTTCTTCACTGCTGCCTGAAAGACACAAAACAGGGCACAGAATCCCATGAAACCAGTTCACGTCCGTTTACCGTGACATCACCTCCTGCGACAGGTGACATGAGCACCTGGGCACCGTGGACTGCATGCAATACTTCTGACTGGTTCTCAGGTGTCACATATCATAAAAAATTCAGGTAACTGACCTTTAGCGGCGCTCTCAGTGGGCTCCTCCTCCTCGCTGCTCACGCTCCTCCCAAACTGAAGGAGAAAACTTCATTATTAAATCATCTTCATCACATTTACCTTCCTCCTCTCCCTCCCTACCTGTTGGGAGTTGTAGGTCATCTTGCGGAGTCGTGTCCTCAGCTGTAGCTCCTCCCCCTGTGACCTCAGCAGGAGGAGCTCCAGCTTGTCGGATTTCTCAGTGAGATGCCTGACGCGCTCCCGGTATTGATCCTTCTCCTGCAGGAGCAGCCGTGCCTCCTCCTGCTGCTGCGCCTGAGACACCAGAGCCTGAAAAACCAACCAGAGGTCAGAGGTCACGGCACTTCCATCCTCCTGCTCCTCCCGCTCCTCCTCACCTTGTCTCTCTCTCGGACCACCTCCTCCAGCTGCTGCAGCGTCTGTTTGCTCTGCTGGCGGTACATCTTGACGTCTCCTCTCAGCTGAGCGCAGTGCAGGTCCAGCTCCTCCCTCGCCTCCACATTCTGGAACAAACAACTGGTTAGAAAAGCAACGACTGATCCCACTGGGCCCTGAATGCATCACATGCATCCATAGTTACATGTGTTTATGAATGCATCACATACAAACACCATAAAACCCTACATGGCCCTGAAAGCATCTTGTGAAAACATTCTGAAGCAACATGTGTCCCTAAATGCATCACATAAAAAATGCCCTAAAACTACACCTCCTCCACTAACGCATCACATCTAAATGTCCTTTAATTTGACAAACTCTTGAATGCATCATTCCTGAAACACCCTGCAACAGCTGCAATGTCCAGAAATTACTCCTGCACTTGAATGCATCACGCGCGAAAACCAACAATTGTCAAGTCCTGAACTAAAAATAAATTTGACTGTGTTGCATTTAAATAGTTAAATGGCATGTCCCTGAATGCATCATATGTCTCTATAATATATATATTTAATACATCACATGAATAACATCATAAAAACCTTGTATGGCCCTAATAATGACAAGCGTCCCGAAACACTACATGTCCCTGAATACATCGTGGTGCATTCCCTCATTAACGTATTACAGTTAAACGGTCCTTACATTTGAAATTCCTTTGAATGCATCATAAAGCTACACAAGCTCTTGAACACATCACAAATAAAATAACCTGAAACATATCATGCCTTTGAATCCATCACGCCTGAAACAACCTGAAACTAAACTGCAATGTCCTAAAACTACACAGACAATCATTTAATTGCATATGTCCTCGAAGGCATCACATGTAGAATGACCAAATTATGTCCTTGAACACATCACATGTCAAGTGAAACACAAGCAAGACTTCCAGAAACTACATCACCCCAGAACGCATCACACCAGCCTTTCTTATAAATCAGCCTTAACACTTCCTGTAGATTTTTCACAATAAAAGCATGCAGCAGTTGAGTGAATCTCACACTGCTGCACTCCATGAACCTCCTCCCATCTTGTGTCCCGTCTGTTCCTCCTCCAGCTCCTGCTGCTCCTAACCTTGGTTTTCTGCTCCTCGGCTCTGTGAAGTTCTCTCCTCAGCCTGAACACGGTGGTGAGGAGGTTCATTTGAGGAGAAGCTCGACACGGAAGATGCTGCTGAGGCTCCTTTAAGTTCTCCTCCCGACCCTCCTGCTTCTCCTCCTTCTGTGTCTCCTCCTGCTTCTCTTCCTTCTGTTCCTCAAGTGTACTGAGGTGGCAGAAGTCATCTGACGGCAAAGGCAAGTTTCTGCTCTGAAAGACGAGTTTAAGTGATTATCTCTGCTGCTTGGGAGTAAGAAAACACTTTTATCTAAAGCCTATCAAAATAAAGGCACACACTGACTCGTATGGTGTAAATCCTGTCAAAATAAAAGCATGTGATGACACTGGCTTTCCTCGGATGTTTGGGTACCTCCTGCAGCGGCCTCAAGGTCCGTCGTTTCAGCAGTCGAGTCTGGCTCTCAGCTCTCAGCACCGTGTGCTTCAGGCGCTCCACCTGCACGCAGAGGTCAGAGGTCAGGTCAAGGTTTCTGTCTGTAATTGTTGGGCTCAGAGGTCAAAGGTCAGATTGAGGTTTCTGTAAAGGTTGAGGTCAAAGATCAGGTTGAGGTTTCTGTCTGTAAGGGTTGGGGTCAGAGGTCAGATTGAGGTTTTTGTCTGTAAATGTTGGGGTCAGAGGTCAGGTTGAGTTTTTTGTCTGTAAAGGTTGGG
Source organism: Nematolebias whitei (assembly GCF_014905685.2). Classification (NCBI taxonomy): domain Eukaryota; kingdom Metazoa; phylum Chordata; class Actinopteri; order Cyprinodontiformes; family Rivulidae; genus Nematolebias; species Nematolebias whitei. Next base: position 3,152,965 of record NC_056505.1, read on the forward strand.
GTCAGAGGTCAGGTTGAGTTTTTTTGTCTGTAAAGGTCGGGGTCAGAGGTCAGGTTGAGGTTTTTGTTTGTAAAGGTTGGGGTCAGAGGTCAGGTTGAGTTTTCTGTCTGTAAAGGTTGGGGTCAGGGGTCAGGTTGAGTTTT
>NC_056505.1:3153117-3156248 GCF_014905685.2 Nematolebias whitei
GAGGTTTTTGTCTGTAAAGGTTGGGGTCAGAGGTCAGATTGAGGTTCCTGTCTGTAAAGGTTGGGGTCAGAGGTCAGATTGTGGTTCTTGTCTGTAAAGGTTGGGGTCAGCTGACCTCTATCTGCAGGTCTCTGTTGGCCAACAAGGTGTTGCTCTTCTCCTGGTTCAGAGTGTTGATGTCGGACATCAGGCTGTAGTTGTGATCTCTGAGCTGCTTCACCTCCTCCTTCAGCTGCTCCCGCTCCTCCCGGATCTTCTGCACACGCTCCGTCAGCTTCTTCAGCTCGCGGTCCTTCAGCTGCTGTTGGCGAGACAACGCCTCCTGAAGAACCGACAGAAACACGGAACACATCAAAGTGAAGAACTTTCTGTTGGCCTCATCCCAGACTGTTGTCACCTGGTTGTCATGCCAACCTGCTCCTTGGCGACGGAGCACGCCTGCTGGCGGCGCCGCCTCTCATCCTGCAGCGCCCTCTGCAGACGGCTGAGCTCCGTCATCAAGAACTGAGTCAGGGCGGATTCCCCTCCTGTGTCTGAACACACAACACACAGCGGTCAGCTGTCGGCGGTGGGTCCGGATCAGGAGTCCCGTCTGACAGACGGACTGACCGATGAGGATGCTGAAGGTCTTGTTGGGCTCCTTCCCGGTGATCTGGGTGTACAGCTGAGGATAGTCGAGCTCCAGGCTCTCCAGGAAGGCTGTGTAACCTTTCAATCCTGTCCTCTGCAGGGTGTCCAGCAGTGCTCCTGAGGATCAGACAACACGTGACACCAGAACCTGAGCTCACCACACCTGACGAGTTCCTGGACACGACTCTGGACCCCTCATGGGACCCGTGGGCTTCTCAGAAAATTACAGAAACGCAGGTAGAGAACAGTCTGGTGATTTCTGGCGATGTTCTGTTTAATATGAACAGTGATTATGTGATCAGGTGAGACATTGGGTCAACAAGGACAGAACGAGGAGAGCAGAGCCGTCTTCATCCAGGTGAGGCTGTGGTCAGCCAAAGGAAGGTTTTAAACCAGCAACTCTTCCTCAGAAATGACAAACAGCTGAGATTAAATATTCTTCACAACATTGTTTAGTTTCTTGTTGTGTAATGAGCCCAACAAGGTCCTTGTTGCTACGGGAACGTACCGTTAGGTGCCGACGGTGCCGAGGCTGAAATTACATCAAATGTGAGAATCCACATTTTTTAGATTTTTTCTTTCTTTCCCAGTTTACAAGATGGGGATTACTCAAAAATAAATGTGCAATTGTTGCAGATGTAACTGGACTTTAGTCACAAAAAGATGACACCCCCCCCCCCCCCCCACACACCATGCACACACACACACACACACACACGCCCCCCACCCTCCGACACTCCAACTTCCACACATTATAGAAACAGGAAGCAGCGACGGTGTTACATCACTCTGGTAATTTATGTTTAGGCAACTTCCACATGACACACAAAAGTTACACAATCATTCAGAATACAAAACCACAAAGTATGTTTTACATGGGATTATATGTTAAATTAAACTTTCACATGTGTGACTTTATTATGTAACAGTAGGTGAACACTGCAGCTACTGAGCATGCTCAGGTGGATCAATCCACCTGATCACTGATCCACCCGATCACTGATCCACCCGATCACTGATCCACCCGATCACTGATCCACCCGATCACTGATCCACCCGATCATGTTTTCTATAAACCAACATGTTGTTGGTGGAAACACTAAAACTGTGGCCTGAAAATTAAAAACACATATCTCCATACATTTATATAGATATTTTTCTCTGTCTATTTATATAAAATCTATATGTTATTTATAAACATATAGTTATATCTATTTAACTATAATTGCTAAAATTAAATTATTTCAATTTTATTAATTTATTTATTAATTAGGTACTTACAGATGAATGTTGTTTGATTTGAATTATTGTAAGAGGGGGCAGATAAAATAAGATTTTTTTCTTCCTTCTGCTACCCTTCATTTTATTTATATATTATATAAACTTAGTTTGTATTATTGTTTTTTTGTGTTGTATTTTAAAATGAATAAATTTAATAAAAATAAAAAATTCTGCCTTTTAGTAAAAAAATCAATTTACAACTGATACAAATATTTTCTGAAATATATTTCAATATGTTTTATAGCAGGTTTTTTGAATTACCGTTTTTATTTCTGTGTTTTCTCTGCTCTCAGTTCAGATTTGAGTTGTTCGGGTAATTTAATTAATTTGAGGTGATTTTTTTTCAGAAATGCTGCAGATTTTAATAATTGTTCCTGTTTGTGAAAATATGAGACAAACGGGTTTTTACTCTCAACAAAAAGAAAAATGAAAACTCATCAAAGGGTTTGAGTAAAAAACTGTAGTTTCCTGGAAATTACCGTAAAGGCTGCAAAACACGCACAAACTACAATTAATCACCGTAAATCATAAAAAGTTGCTGAAGTAAAAGTTCTGTTCCAGTTGATCAACCGGACTGGGTCCAGACAAAAAACTTTATTTGAGTCTGGATGTGACCCGCGCTCCGTCATTTGGAGAGCCCTACTCTGAAAGGTCAGAACCTGGGATCACATGTGGTTCATTTGGATCTGGATCCAGAAGGACCGGTTCTGTTCGTCTCAGTCTGCAGCCGGTCACAACTTACCAACTTTTCTCCTCTTGAGGACGAGCGTCGGGTCGTTGAAGAGCTGCTCCTCATCCTCAGCGCTGATCACCTGACACGACACAAACACTCAGCACCTGACAGGGAGGAGGAGGAGGAGGAGGAGGAGGAGAAGAAGGAGGAGGAGGAGGAGGAGGAGTACCTGACACTGACGGAGGTAAGGAGTGATCCTGGATGGGTCGATGTTTCTGATGAGCAGCAGCCTGAAGTCATCGAGCTGCAGCCAGCACAGATCGTCCTCACTGACCCCCTCCATCTGGCTGGAACACACACAGTACTACACACAGTACTACACAGAGTACTACACACAGTACTACACAGAGTACTACACACAGTAATACACACAGTACTACACACACAGTACTACACACAATAATACACACAGTACTACACACAGTACTACACGCGATACTACACACACAGTACTACACGCGATACTACACACACAGTACTACACGCG
>NC_056505.1:3156258-3156431 GCF_014905685.2 Nematolebias whitei
ACACACACAGTACTACACGCGATACTACACACACAGTACTACACGCGGTACTACACACACACAGTACTACACGCGGCACTACGCACAACACTACACGCGGCACTACGCATAGAACACACACACGCGGCACTACGCATAGAACACACACACAGCACTACGCATAGAACACACAC
>NC_056505.1:3156441-3157631 GCF_014905685.2 Nematolebias whitei
CATAGAACACACACACAGCACTACACATAGAACACACACACAGCACTACACATAATAATACACACAGCACTACACATAATAATACACACACAGTACTACACATAATAATACACACACAGTACTACACATACTAATACACACAGTACTACACATACTAATACACACAGTACTACACATTAATACAAACATTGCTACTCACAGTACTACACATACTAATACACACAGTACTACACATTAATACAAACATTGCTACACACAGTACTACACAGAGTACTATATTAGTCGTCATTATCTGCATCGTTTTTATGTCTATATTCTGATTTACCTCATTTTGTATTTTGCTTTGTGTGTTACCTGTTGTTCTGTCTGTACAGCACTTTGGTTGGCCTTGTAGCTGTTTTAAGTACTTTATAAATTAAATGGTATGGTATGGTACACAGAGTACTATACACAGTAATAAAGTAATGCACACAGTACTGCACAGTACTACACATAGTAATACACACTGTACTACACACAGAATACACACAGTACTACACACAGTATTAAACACAATACTACACATAGTACTATACACATTACTAAACAGCACTACACTTGTTTAATTCAAAAAGCGTTCAATACAAAAACAACTGGACTTTATTTGTAACAGAAGACGTTTAAACGTCTTCTGTTACAAATAAAGTCCAGTTGTTTTTGTATTGAATGCTTTTTGAATTCATCGTGTCCTGGATGACTGAGATTCTTCACCAGCATACTACACTTGTTTGTTCCGATTGCATATTAAATAACAAAAATATACAAAGTAAACAAAGAAAAACAAAAGTTGAACTAAAAATGTTTCAGGATGAACAAGTTTATTTTAAAATCCAAAAATCAAACAAAAAGGATTCATTAAATAATTTTACTCAACAAGAAAATCCTGAATCGACTTGTTCTTTATGACCCAGATATAAGTTTCTTATTTTGATCGTCCCTGACGGAGTTCCACACGTCTGTCTTTAACGTTAAATTTAAATAACTCGTTTTTTAAAACGTTTTGTTCAATAAAAACTGTTTGAAAAGAAGCAGCAGCATAAAACATGTTTCAGAAATGTTTCAAGATCTGAAGAGAACAAAGTTACAGAGGACAGGCTGAGATGGTTGGACATGTCCAGAGGAGGGACAGTGGTTTGGACATGTCCAGAGGA
>NC_056505.1:3157641-3157950 GCF_014905685.2 Nematolebias whitei
CCAGAGGAGGGACAGTGGTTTGGACATGTCCAGAGGAGGGACAGTGGGTAGAAAGATGTTAGAAATGCAGCTGCAGGAAAAAGACACAGAGGAGATACATGGATGCAGTTAGAGAGGACATGGAGGTAGTTGGAGTGAGGACAGAGGATGCAGAGGACAGAGTAAGGACAGAGGATGCAGAGGACAGAGGATGCAGAGGACAGAGTAAGGACAGAGGATGCAGAGGACAGAGGATGCAGAGGACAGAGTGAGGACAGAGGATGCAGAGGACAGAGGACGCAGAGGACAGAGTGAGGACAGAGGACGCAG
>NC_056505.1:3162950-3164909 GCF_014905685.2 Nematolebias whitei
CTATGCTACTGTTATCCAGCAGTCTGTTACTTTTAGCTTTTACAAAGGTATCCTTCTGCTATTTTTAGTTACCATTATGCTACCTTTAGCTAGCTTTCTGCTACTATTACCTTTTCGCTCCTGTTCTGATCTGTGGTCTTTAACGATCCAGTTTCAGCTTCTTCAGCATGTCTCAGCAGTCGTTCTGCATTCATGCAGGAATCACAGTTTCTCTAGTTTACTCTCATTTTTGTTGTTGTTGTTGTTGTTTTTATTCCTGTTAAATGAAGTTTCACGCAGCGTTCGGAGCTGAAGTGATGAAGATGAACTTCAGCCTTGGCTGTAACTTGTTAAAAAGTTAAGTTGTTCAATAAAACGGTTAAAGATTGTAAGTTCGGTTGCAGCGAGCGTGAATGAGACGTTGAGGCCACAACGGGGCCTTCGACGTGCAGAACCTCTCGGGATAAAACGGACGAATATTCATCTTTAACAGAAAACGATCTTCTTCTTCTTCTTTGATCGGCTCGACTTGTCTCAAGCTGCACACGGAACGACTGGAACACAAAGCGAGTGATCGATAAGGAGCGAGCAGAAACACGTGAGCAACGCCAGAGGGACGGAGGAGAAGAGGAGCTGGGGGAGGACGAAGAAAGAGAAAGGAGGACAGGGAAGAGTGAGCTGGGAGGGAGGTCCGTCAGCAGCAGGCTGCAGGAATGCTGCACATGCCTGTCCTCTGCGTGACCTCGCCTCCCCGGAGTGTGGGAGATACTGGGAGATACTGGGAGTAATTAGCCTCTTTTAACATTGGAGCTGGGCCGCCTTTCCGCCTCAGTGGGGTTAGCAGTGGCATTGAAGGAGATCAAGTGTATAATTTCAAACAAAGCAACTTGAGCTGTCACTTGGGGCTCAGCAGAGACACACATGCACGTTCTTTTTGTGCTTCCTGTTTCATTCAAGCAGTTTTTAATTCTTTACTGTGGAAAAATGCTGAGAATTAGTCTCGTTAACTTAAAGCAGATTTCCTCCCCCCGCCCACCAAGCCGTCTTGCAGCTGACCTTCTTCATTTTCCACTAGATTTAATTATGATCTCCCCAAACTGCAAATACTTCTCACTTAAAGTCAAGGATCAAGAATTTAGGCAGACGTGCATGAAGATAAACCAGACTCAGAACTATTGATTTCTGTAAACGGCCACATGGTTCCAATCATGAAATGTCAATACAGGAGCATCAGCGTTACTTCAACCCTTTATTTAAAACCAGTGTCCTTTCCTTAAACCCAGTCATCTCTGGTGTGCTGATACTCACGGTCTTGAGGTGAAACTTGGAATAGTTGCTCTCTAAAGCCGAATCAGATTTTACAATAAGTTTTTATTAACTGTGATTAAACATACGTAACGTTTCAGAAAAACTATTTACATTAAATTAACTCAAAGATGCACAAAAGGTGCATAGTTGATCAAATGTGTGAAAAATAATAAAGAAAGAAGTGGTAAGAAAATATTTTAACATTTGGCATTAAAAAACTATAATAAATATGATTAATTGAGAGAAACACTAGATAACACAAGATTAGAAACTCTTTTCTTAATCAGAGCGATTTTAGACTGAACAGCTCAAAAATGTTATTTGGTTCAAGTTCAGCAACTTTTCCTGGAAAAGTTCAATAACAACCTTAAATATACAAAGTTTTATTTTACCGTTTTAATTTAGCACATTTACGGAGCAAAGTGTTTAGTTTGTTGTGAACAGTCTCATAACAGACCAATTTATTTTACTAATTTTATTTGTAGTTCTTTAGAACTGACTTAAACTAGTTTTACCCAAACAAAACATTTATACAGAGTGAGGACAGAGGATGCAGAAGACAGAGTGAGGACAGAGGATGCAGAGGACAGAGTGAGGACAGAGGATGCAGAAGACAGAGTGAGGACAGAGGATGCAGAGGACAGAGTGAGGACAGAGGATGCAGAAGACAGA
>NC_056505.1:3164919-3166891 GCF_014905685.2 Nematolebias whitei
AGAGGATGCAGAGGACAGAGTGAGGACAGAGGATGCAGAGGACAGAGTGAGGACAGAGGATGCAGAGGACAGAGACAAAGAGATTGTCTTTGTTTTTTATAAAAGTTACAGTTTAATTTTTGTGTTTTTCTTCGTCTTTCTTCAACTTTTAACTCAAAGTAACGTGTTTGATGTCACCGACATTGAACATCCAGCGAAGCTCCGACTCAGCAACAGATTTACATCTTTTCTTTTTAACATATTTAAATGTTTCCTACAAAGTTTATGTTTCAAGTTACTCCTAAAACTTTTAGATTCAATTTAAACCGTTTAACAAAGTTACACGAATCAAAACAATCCTCATCATCAGACAACAAAAGGTTTGATCATTAAGAATAAACTTATCGACATCAGCTAATTTACACTGAACACAGGTACACAAAGTACACACAGGGTACTCAGAGTACACACAGGGTACTCAGAGTACACACAGGGTACTCAGAGTACACACAGGGTACTCAGAGTACACACACACAGAGTGTACTAGAACAGACACGTCAGTTACCTGCTGCAGTCTCACACCTGTCCGTTTCTCTGTTCTGATTTCGGAGGAGACGCTGACGTCACTTCTTTTACCTCCACCAGGCTCCGCCCACACAGACGACCAGTGACGTGATTGGTTCAATCTCAGTGAATCCTCCAATCACATCACAACTGGTTAATATCCCAGCAGGTACAAATACTGGTGTTTCTGCTGATACTTGAAGTTCATTAAAATACTTTTACTACTAATATTACTCGTTTTGTTTTGAATTAATCTGAATTAACCTGTTTTGATGTTTTATGACGATTTATTGTGATAAGATTAATAAAATTAATTCATAATATCAATTGTGATAGATGAGATTATAAACTCAGATTACTCACCGTAAGGTTTTAATTCGTGACATTATAAAACTTATTTTATAAGCCAATATAAAAACAGTCGTTTCTTCCCAGCGGAGTTAGTTCAGACAGAAACTGAAGAAAAGAGGAAGAAGTGAAGGTTTGGGGAAGTTGCTGCAGGAATGACTGGCAGCAAACAGGAAGCATCAGCTGACAGAGACAGGAAGTTACCTCACAGCTGACTTCTAGAAATATAGGACAACAAACAAACATTAAAGAAATTATTTGGTCTCAGAAAAATATTTCCAGGAGCAACAGGAGGTTCTAAAAACAGAATCCAGGGTTTCTAATAATCTACAAGGTCCTCTTCTGGAGAAAATGTGTCCAGACGAGACAAATAGTGAATTATTTGGCTCTAATGGAAGAAGTATGTTTGGAGTCTTCAGGACGAGATCTTCAGACCAATGAACCAGCTGTAAGGCACGGTGGTGGTAGCATCATGCTGTGGTACACTAAGTGGAATAAATAAAAAGGAGGAAGACGACGTCCATTTCTTCAGGTCGACGGCTGGGAGTTCCAGCAGGACGATGATCCCAAACACACATCATGGTCCAGGTTTCTGATTGGACAAAACTCAAGAACTGGTCTCTGATTGGACAAATCAGGCTAACATTAAGCTAGTCTCCCAGAGACCTGATCCCAACACGATCCAAAACCCATGGACTCTGAATTAAAGCCAGTCTGTGCAGAAAACCAGACCTGAAGTCTACCAACTGACACGAAGGAAATCAGATGTCCACCAGAATGTTGCTGGATGGTTCTTCTTCTTTTGGCTGTTCCATCTTCAGGGGGTCTCAACATCTCACTCTGTCCTCTGTCCTCACTCCAACTACCTCCATGTCCTCCCCAACTATGTCTCCTCTTTGTCTTTTTCCTGCAGCTGCATTTCTAACATCCTTCTACCAATATACCCACTGTCTCTCCTCTGGACATGTCCAAACCACTGTCCCTCCTCTGAACATGTCCAAACCACTGTCCCTCCTCTGGACATGTCCAAACCACTGTCCCTCCTCTGGACATGTCCAAACCGCTGTCCCTCCTCTGGACA
>NC_056505.1:3166901-3188213 GCF_014905685.2 Nematolebias whitei
TCTGAACATGTCCAAACCGCTGTCCCTCCTCTGAACATGTCCAAACCACTGTCCCTCCTCTGGACATGTCCAAACCACTGTCCCTCTTGCTGATGGACTCAGAAAGTCTGTGCTTCCAGGTAATGCAAATGTTAGTAGCAGGATTTTTTTTTTTTTAGGTTTTTATTAGAGAAATTTAAAAACATTTAAGAAAAAAATATAAAAAAGTGCAACTTGTTCATGGTTTAAAATACTGAAGTTGTGTTTTGTAAAATGAATCCACCATGAATAAAAATGGTTTCGACAAAACATCAAAACCCTGAAATTAATCATGACCATTAACGTCTGACAGGTGTGATGTTTAGAGCAGTTTAAATATTTATACTTGACAAACTTTCACTGACAAACATTTTAAAACCATTTGAACATTTCGGTATAAACGTTCAAACATTTGTGTTTGTTGTTAACAATCGTTTAGAAAAATCAGATCTGGCTTGTGGCTCATCAAAGTGCAGTCCAAGAAGCAGATGATCTACAGCATTCATAAATCATCAGCGCAGAGGAAGTGAGTCAAGCTGCAGTCCTGGTACTTCCCTCCAACTCCCCGAGTGATAAAAACTGATTTCTGCCTCATCCATGGAGGAGCTCACTCAGTTTGTCTGTCTGCAGAAGCTTGAAACTCCACCAGGAGGTGATGGAGATCTTCAAGATCTCGTCCATGAAGCTTTGATTCATCTCCTTTTTCAGAAGAAAACTCTTTTAAAAAAATTATTTATTTAAGACAGGGGGCGGCACGGTTGGTAGAGCTGCTGCCTCTCAGCGAGCAGGTCCCTGGTTCAAATCCTGGTCCGGGGCCTTTCTGGGTGGAGTTTGCATGTTCTCTCTGTGCTGCGTGGGTTTTCTCCGGTTTCCTCCCACAGACCAAAAACATGCACGTTAGACTGACTGGTAACTCTAAACTGTCCCTAGGTGAGAGAGAATGGTTGTTTGTCTCGTTTGTCTCTGTGAAGGACTGGAGACCTGTCCAGGGTGTCCCCCACCTCTCACAGTTATAGCTGGACATGGGCACCAGTGACCCCCGCGACCCAAAAAGGAAGAAGTGGGTAAAGATAATGGATGGATGGATGGATGGATGGATGGATGAATGGATGAATGGAATTTAAGACAGGCCAGACAAAGAGTGATTCCAAAGACTTTTGATGGACAACAAAAATTAAGGAGCTCAGTGTCCCTTGCCCGGACATGGATTACCGGGGCCCCACCGTGGAACCAGGCCTGGAGAAGGGGCTCGTTAGCGAGCACCTGGTGACCGGGTCTCTACCATGGGGCCCGGTCGAGTTCAGCCTGAAGGAGCAACATGGGTTTGCCTTCCTGTGGACCCACCACCTGCAGGATGGGCCATACGACTCAGGTGCATGAAGACATGGGCAGTGGCTGAAGACGGGGACCTTGGCACTCTGACCCTGGTTTACCAAATCTGGATCTTGGGACATGGAGCATGACCTCTCTGGTAGGGAAGGAGCCTGAGCTTGTGTGTGAGGTTGAGAGGTACCAACTAGATATAGTTGTGCTCACCTGGATGCACAGCATGGACTCTGGAACCGATCTCCTTGAGAGAGGCTGGACCTTATTCCACTCTGGAGTTGCCCATGGTTCTGGTCTTGTTTCTGGGTTTAGTTCTTGACACATAATGGTACAATGTAAAATGTTTCACTTGTATTTAGTTCTATATTTCATAGGGACCTCACGTCTTAAAGAAAACGTAAAACCTTTGTATTAAAGATGTGTGTACTTTTATTTGACTGTCTGTGAATGAAACAGCAGGAAACAACGACATGAAGGATTCACACATTTATTTTTTAAGAAGCAAAATCCACCTACAGTAAATTATTATGATGTCTTAAATATTTCATTACTTGTGTTAGATTAATCTAAAATAAAGCTGTGTGAGATCTGAACATTCACGAGAAAGTGATCAGGTATTCTGGATATGCCTGAATGTCATTGAAGATAACAAACATGGTTGGAGTATTCAAATTATCCGTGACGCTGTCGTACAGGTCGGCAGCATTCCCAGATTTTGCAGGAGGGGAGATCATGCCCTTCATTCCCTGGGTGTAGTCTCCAACAAGAACCTGGGCCTGGTACATGTTCCTGTGTCCTTGGGTGTCGACTTGGGCATAGTTTTGTGAATAAGCAGGGTTTACAGCAAAGTAGGAGCCCTTACCGTACATCGCACCTGCAAGACAAATGCAAGAAACACAGATGGATAGGTGAGGTTGTAAGAAGTGACTTCTGCTGTGAGGTGGCTGCAGGATCACAGGTGGAAACAGGCAACGGGTTAAAGATCCCCACAAGTGATCGAGTCAAAGATTAAACATATTTTGGACTACATGTGGTGGTTTCACAGTGACCAGCTAAAGTGTTGATAGAAATGAACATGGCAAGAGGTGGAACAGTCACTAAATTTAGATCATGGTTTCATTTTCATGTGATGTGAAAAGAGATGTTACCAAAAACAGATGAACGTCCCCCCCACAAAACATTTCGTTGTTGGGTCCAAGTCAACTTGCTGATGCCTCTGACCCTACAAGGAAGCTCGTGATGTAACTGCAGCTGTTGATTCAGAGTAAAAGGATCGTCCAGGGTTGTTGCTTAATGTTGTGTAGGTTCAACAGATGGTTTGAGTGACTGTCAGACCTCAGAGTTTAGAACTGCAGATACTAAACAGACATGCATGCGTATTGACTAATGACAGTAACACTAAGGTAACCCTGTGCCTCCTCCTGATTTATGAACACTGACGTCATGGGATGCTACTGGATCAGTTATCGATTAGGGGCAAAGGTGAATGGAGGAAGTCTTGTGAAGCTTGTTCTAGAGCAGGGGTGGGCAATTATTTTTTCCATGGGGCCACATGAGAAACAGCAAATATTGTGGAGGGCTGGCACAAATGACTTTTTCATTCAACCTTTATTTAGACAGGTAAATCCCATTGAGCCTCTAGGACTCATTTACAAGAGACACCTGATTTCAACTTAACTCAATACTGCATAATATTAATAGTATTTCATTATTAAAAGCAGTACATAGCACTGTTTTAACAAGCTGGTAAGAGTATTTGTTATGATTAAGCAACGAAAAAGTGAGGTTTCCTTAAAAAAAAGTCATTTATTCAATTAAATTTCCCAGTACAATGGTAAACTGTTAACATTTTTACCATTTGTGACGTTATATTAGTGATCATTTTCAGTCACATTCACCCCAAAACTCATTTTGAGTTTTATATACTGCTGGAAAAAGTTCTTAGCTTTCTAGATATATCACAATATTGTCTTTGTACTCCAAATATTATGAAACATCATATAATAGTGATCGTCACTGAACTGTGATTTTGAGTCCCGGTTCTTTACGTGCCTACATTTGTAGTCTAAACATCTCATTTGGTGTTTTTCAGTTCTTTTTTCTTGTTTAGTGAGAGAAGTCTAGTCTCTGTTGGGCTTTAACGGAAATGTTAAAGTCAGGTTGAAGGTCTGAGGTGGAGATGTGAAGCAAAGCTGACATCATCAGTGAGAGAGGATCTATATCTGGATTTGGTTAACTTCATTTGTTTACATATGTATTTTGTAATTCCTCTTACGGGGGCCGGTCAGAGTCAACCAAAGGGCCGCATGTGGCCCTGGGGCCGTACAATGCCCAGGTCTGTTCTAGATGATACTTAAAATAAATCCAAGCTTCAACTCCTCAGGTGGACCCTCCAGGTGACATCTAGTGGTCAACTGCGACGATGGCAGTCACAGATGTCCAAATGGACCTTTTTACTGGTTCTAATGCTCAGTGTCAGTATTTTGTGATGCTTTGTGGTCTTGATATTTCCACGCCCACTGTTGGTTCTTTGACATCTTAAATGACTTTTAATTGTGGTTTGTGTATATTTGTTACTATCACTGACTATGACCTCCATGTACCACAAACAATTATTAGAAATTATTCTTCAGTTTGATGTTTTATGTTTTGGAAGCAGCTCTAAATGTATTTGGGCAGGTTGTGGCTGACCATGCGTTCACATTAGTGTCCGTAAAGAGGTCCATCATGATCCACACGTCTTGTTGATTTCACTTCCAACACAAAACAATAAACTCAGGCCCTCTTTACACGAGGACCTCTGGAAACAACAAGTGTTTTTTCAATGTCTGTTTGGGATAATAAACCAAAAAAAGAGCGAGTTTACATAAAAACGCTGTAGTTTTTATGCCAGTAGGGTTGCCAGATAAGAAATTATGAACTACTGTACTGTCACATTAAAATGATAGTATTTTTAGTATTTCCGATGAGATGTCATGTTTGGTGAACGTGCACAGAAAAAGAGGGGGTAAAATAAACATTCTACATGTATCTAGAAACTCTGATGCGATGCTCTTCTGCATGATCACAGTTAGTCCAAACTGGTGAATCCGCCAACGTCTCTTTGGAGCCTGGAGTTTATTAGTTCATTTAAACAAGGTGTTTTTTGAGTGGCACCGCAGCAGAAAAGTTGCCGTTTCAATGAAAAAAATAAAATAAAATAAAAAACGCCTTGTGTAACCAGCGCCTCAGTGGTAAGATGTTGGGTCTTCATGTTGAGAATCACTGTCCACACATGAAAGAGTTAACGATGTTTTGAAAATTAAATGTTCAGATAAAATGCACCAAAGATTTGAGTCATGCCTCACTTCCACAGTTTCAGTGACGTATGAAATCATGACACGATCACAGAGATGTGATACAAGCCTGGACAGTTTCCAACAGGCCTGCTTCAATCCACCTTCTTCTGGGGGCTCTGCTGTCTAAATGATTCTGGGTACCACTTCCTGTCAGACAGGAAGTAGCAGTCAGCACTGGTTAACCATGGTAGAAGAGCACAAACTGCGGTTTATTTGAAAGTAATTTATATTCAGTTCAGCAGATAAAACTCTGTTTTTGTTTTGTTTACATTTATTTAACAACCGTAAAGTTTACTAAAACAGCCGTGCTGCGTTCAGGTACCTGTTGTGTTCACGGCTGCAGAACAACCAGGACAAACTAAATCAGTGGCTACAACAACAGAGTTTTAAACATGGACCCAGAACAAAAAGAGTTCCAGTGAAAAGAGGTTTAGTTTCTATCTCCTACCTACAGATGAAGAATTAAGAAGAATGTGGCTGAAACATGTGAACTTGAAGAGACCACCCAAAACTCTGCATGTGAGCTCATTTCACTTTGTTGACTAACGGCCGACGGAGGAAAACCTGCATCCTACTTTGTGTCTGGACGACAATAAACCACCGAAGAAGAGACGCCGGATCTTCAGAAGAATTGAAAACAGTGACGAGAACATCAGGGATGAGTTCAGGTGTATGGAGGGAACAGCTTTATAGTATTTGCTCATCTTTGCTATTACCAAGCTCGGTGATGGAGGACTTTAAGTCTTTGGCTCTGTGTCTGCTTTAAGGTCAATAAGATCGTGTCCCACCTCTTTTAACAAAACACCACCGACCTTATTACTGTGGAGTTTTCTCCACAGACGTACACTGTGGAGAAAACTCCATCCAGACACTTGAAAACAGCCTTTGTTCTTCCTTTGCTGAAGGGAGGAGACCCCACATCACTGAACAACTATCGACCAATCTCTAAACTCTGCATTTTAGCCAAGGTTCTAGAAAAACTGATAAACTCTCAAATCAAAAATGACCTGGACTCATTTAACATCTTACCTCCACATCAATCTGGTTTCAGGAAACAACACAGCACAACCACTGCTTCACTGAAGGTTCTTAATGACGTTGTTGAAGCACTGGATGCTAAAGATTATTGTGCTGCACTTTTCTTAGACCTGTCTAAAGATTCTGACTCTGTGGATCAGAACATCTTGTGTCATAAACTCTCAGAAATCTGTTTCTCAGAACACACCATTGGTTGGTTCTCTAACTATCTCTCAGACCGGAGGCAATGTGTTCAACATAATGGTACTTCCTCCAGTTATTTAACAGTCAACAATGGTGTACCACAAGGCTCAGTCTTAGGACCCACCCTCTTTACAATCTACATACATAATGTAGGTAAAAACATCCCTGATGCATCCATACATTTCTATGCTGATGACACAGTTGTTTATTGTCGAGCTAAAACAGTTGATAAGGCTTTCCATCTTTTGAAATCTGCATTTGACATCATCCAGACTGATTTGTTCCACCTCAAACTTGTCCTAAATGCCGACAAAACCAAAGGGATGCTTTTTTCAAATAGGAAGTTGGTCCCAGCAGTTCTTCCTCTGATTTTATCCTCAAATAGTGTCCCCATTGAGTTTGTTGATTCCTATAAATATTTGGGTATCTTAGTCGACTCACATCTCTCTTTTAAGCTCCATGTGGAAAACTTGATAAAGAAACCGAGTTTCTTTTTCAGAAACAGATCCTGTCTAACCCTGAATGTTAGGAAACACCTTGTAGCTGTGACTTTCCTTCCCTCCATTGATTACGGTGACATTATTTACATGAACGCTCCTACAAGAACCCTGCAGATGTTGGATGTTGCAGATGTTGGATGCCGTCTATCATGGTGCACTAAGATTCATAACTGAATGCTAGTAGATGTAGCTAAAGATGCTAGTAGATGTAGCTAAAGATGCTAGTAGATGTAGCTAAATATGCTAGTAGATATAGCTAAAGATGCTAGTAGATGTAGCTAAAGATGCTAGTAGATATAGCTAAAGATGCTAGTAGATGTAGCTAAAGATGCTACTAGATGTAATCTGCAGCCACTTCTTCAGCTCGTCCTCAGCAGGCAGCTGTATGATTATATTGTCCTGTTTGAGCTCTGACAGGTGGTGTTGCTACATGCTTAAATTAAATCCACGACGCTCAGAGAAACTACATTAGCTCGTACTGTTCCACAGAAAATAACGGCGGTTCTGGTCCGCGCCGGAAGTCACGCCCATAATTCACACAAGACACCACGCGTGCTACGAACAAGGTTGATGGAATAAAACGAGCTTCAGAGCGACAACATTGACAGCTACAGTTGGTTCTGTGAGTAGGGATCTCAAACGATGCAAACAGCTGTGTCCACAGAAAGAAGTTTATAAAAACAGGCGACTAGCTCAGAGTCTTGGGACATTATTGTAAAAAAGGGAAACAATGTGGACCTGTTTGGTCTCAAGACCTTGAGGAAGACCTCCCAGCCTCCAGGGAGCTTCCACAGTTCTGTGGTCCCCTGTGGAGTATGCAGCGAGGTAGAAGCGTTCGAGTTACCGTGTTGACCCGCGTAGCTCCGGTTGAAGCCCTTTTGGTTGATCAGGTCGATGGAAGTGGCAGCAGTGCCGTGGAACAGCAGCTGTTCATTCTTCTTGTGTTTGTTCTTCACCTCCATTTGATTCTTCAGCAGCTGGTAGCTCTGCCAGAGCGTCGCATTTTGGACACGCTTGATCTGCAACACAGTTTAAACACGTCACTTATCCTGACACCAAGTTCGACTTTTACTAGTTGAAGAAAATTTGCTGAGCTCTTTTTTAATTCCCTGCAGCATGAAGAATAGTTTCATCTTAAATAAAGTGATTTTTTTTAACAAACCCGTGGATGTAAATGTTTATGACGTATTACACAGACGGGATGAAGAACGTGGAATGATGAAGAGTAATATTAATATTATTCTGCTGCAACACACAAAAATCAGGACTTTGTTTTCTCATAAATCAGATCTATTGATTCTGTTCTGTCACAAAAATCAATGAATTCACATAAAAGTAGCAGGTTGAGTTAAATTATTTAACAAAGCATTAGGAATATAATATTTAAAGTATTTACATCTCATGTCAGCTTCAGTGAGAGGTGGTGTGTTGTCTGTTTAGGTGGGTTTTATTGATTGAGAATAAAATAAAACAAGATTAAACTTTAACTTTGACTGTTCGGTATTTGTGAATTAAATCTTAATTTAGATAAATTAGTTCTGTTCAGATCAACTGGTTATCTGGATAAATATGCTGCTGACTGTGGGCACAGTGGCTCAGAGGATAGAACTGCCACCTCTCAGCGAGCAGGTTGCCGGTTCAAATCTCAGCTGGGGGCCTTTCTGTATTAGACTGATTGGTAACTCTAAACTGTCTCCAAGTGTCCTTGTGATGGACTGGAGACCTGTCCAGGTGTCCCCCACCTCTCACAGTGATTGCTGGACATGGACACCAGTGACCCCCGTGGCTCGAAATGGAAGAAGCAGGTAAAGATAAAGAAAGGATGGAAGGATGGAAGGATACTGTATATGGATGGATGGGTGGATGGATGGATAGATGGATGGATGAATATATGGATGAATGGGAAGATGGAAGGATATATAGATGAACGGATGGCTGGAAAGATGGAAGGATAGATGGATGGATGGATGGATGGAAGGATAGATGGATGGATGAATGGATGGATGGATGGGAAGATGGAAGGATGGATGGATAGAAGGAAGGAAGGATGGATGAATGGATGGAAAGATGGATGAATGGATGGAAGGATGGATGAATGATGGAAGGAAGGAAGGAAGGATAGATGGATACTGTTTACGGATGGATGGATGGATGGATGGATGGATGGATGAATGAATGGATGGAAGGATGGATGGATATATGGATACTGTATATGGATGGAAGGATGGATGGATGATGGATGGATGAAGGATGGATGGATGATGGATGGATGGATGGATGATGGATGGATGGAAGGATGGAAGGATGGATGATGGAAGGATGGATGGATGGATGGATGGATGATGGATGGATGGAAGGATGGAAGGATGGATGGAAGGATGGATGATGGATGGATGGATGATGGATGGAAGGATGGAAGGATGGAAGGATGGAAGGATTGATGGAAGGATGGATGGATGATGGATGGATGGATGGGAACATACTTCGATGATGTTCAGAGCCAGGCCGTGTTTCGTCAGCTCTCCCATCACGTTGTTGTATTCGGTGGATCCTGGAGTCAGAGGAAACATCTTCACGATGTCGCCCTTCATGTCCTCCCAGTGCGGAGGAGAAGAATGTTGGGCTACAAAAAGATGAGCAGTTATTAAAAGTGGATGAAAAATACAACATCTGTCCTAAATCTTTGAGCGTTAACATCTTGCTAGTTCTCATATTTTGAAAAGTGAGATCTCTGCAGCTCAAGTTTCCCTCAGTTAAAAACAGAGGCTTCAGTTTTATCTTCACACGTGGACTTGGATGAAATTAAAACTGTTTCGTGAGATGTGTCTGTGAAGCCGCTCACCTTTCAGGTCTTTCCTCAGTAACTCCACCCGGCCTCGCCCGCTCTTTGAAACAGCAGTTTTAAGCTCTGGGTTAGCGACGTACGTGTTGTTTTTGATTTTGATCTGCACAGTTTGCTTCTTCTCCAGAGCTTCTTCAAGCTGGAGGTTGACATCGATGTCAAAGGGAACCATCGACCCGTTCTGGAGCAGATACTTCCACTCCACCAGTCCGCTCACTAGAATAGCTTTGTTCTTCAGGTTCTCTGACCTCTCCACCTTCCGGATGATGTCCCTGAAGATCACCCAAAGTGAAAAATACAGAACATTTTTAAATAAACACACGCTTCTAATTTAATCTGAACATCAGAAATCTGGTGCCTGATGTTTCCGGACCTGACTGCGGACTCGGCAGAGAAGACTTCCCTGGTCAGACCCTCCAGGTGGATCCTGGGCTCCTGGTCTTCCTGTCCTCTGTCCAGGTGGATGCTCACGGTCAGCTCCCTCTGCAGGGACTGAAGTTTTTCTACGTCAGCTTGAGTCAGCTGATTAATGTACTGGTCAGTGATGGTTCTTGTGGCCTGCTCGGCCACGATCAGCTCATTGATCCTCTTCTTGGCCAGACCCACAGCCTATGGGGCAAGAAAGGATTAGGTTGATTATTATTTTAAATATTTAATATTTTAGACATCTGGAGTTATTTCTTCCTTTAATTTGAGTGTTTGTGAGAACAGGACCCATTATGAGGTCACTTATCTGTTCATGAAGAAGCGGAGTTAATGAATCGACCACATCTTTTCAACAAAACGACAGGGTCCTGAAGAACCCTCACATCGGCAGCAGTTTCGGCCATGACAAAAGTGCCAGGTCTGTGTGAAGGTTTGGTTTGTGCTACGAGCGCTCAAAATCAGCTGATTTACGAGCTAAACCGTAAGATGGAAGCGATTTGTGAGAAATGCAGGCCACCTGCGGCTTCTAGGACTTGCCAGCATGTTGGAGACGACCTTGATGGAGGCTCATAGCACGGATCAGTGGAATGCCCGTAAATCAGGCTATTTTGGATTGAAAGTTCCAGCAGGACTCAAGGCTGACAAGCAAAAAACAGTCTGCCTGAAAAAATCAACAACTGTGTCTTATCTGAATCTGACTCCCCCGTTTGGCCTCGAAAGCAGACCGACTATCGAATTTCTCCTGGGACAAAGTTAAACTAAGGAAAAGCTTAGTCTATCGCACCAGCACCCCCCCACCCAAAAACTTCTGTGCAGGCTAATCAGAACTGTCGGCTGACCAACATCTTATCAGGACTATGGCCTATCTGGAAGTACTTCATGGACAAATCTCACCGTCTTGCTGTCAGATATGTAACGTGTCTATAAATGTGCTGCTGGTAGTTTTTGATGTCTCAAATCGTGTCCTGACAGACAAGATGTGAACAGATCGTTTTTGTAATACCACTATCCATCCTCATGGCCTTTTACCTTTTTCTGTCTAAAAAGTATCCTGATAGAGAATAACAGCCTGCGCTCCTGTAGCAGCAGCAACGTGCACTCCGCCCATCTTTCGGACGACTGTACGAACATAATCTCACCGTATCTCGGTACAATGATAATAAAGCTTATTCTGATTCTGAGACGTTTGCTCTTCACTAACTTTACCTGATTAACTTTGTAAACATGAGCAAGACTGACATGTCAACATAACCAATAACTGGTTTCATCCAGTTCTTTTATCCGTTGCACAGATTATAGTGCAGATCTGCTGTTAGAAGGTTGTGCTTGTTAATCTGAGATCTCAAAATTGTCGTTTCAAGTTCGGATCATAAAACAGGCAGTTTGTTCCATCGAGACACGACCAGAAGCTGGAAGTTGACACCTCGAAGATGAGCGCCCCCTGCTGGTTGGTTTTAGTATTAATATTTAAGCCCCGCCCCTCCAAGTAATTCCATGGCCCTAGTTTCCCGACTAAAACAAAAAACACGGCCAAAGTGTTGTTTTTTATAGACTCATGTATCTAATGTTGCTGCTGGATGTTCAAACATGCATGTTTTACTCACCGTGTTTAGTTTACTGAGACTTAAAGAAAAACGTCATGCTTCCCTGTGACTGACGGCGTGTTAGTGAGATGGGCGTGGAAACTGTTTCAGGCGCATCACACGACTTGTACCAGAAAACGTCCTCAAATATAAAGAAGTTGGTACGAACCTTCTGGTTGTCGGCACACAGCTGGAACACCGCAGGCTCAAACTCCTCCTTCTCCAGAGACAGATCAATGTTTCGCTGCTCGGTTTCACGTACAAACATGGAGGCGAACGTGCCTGAAATAAAAAAAAACAATATTTCTCATGTTTAACAACTTTTTAAAATTATTGTCATAAAAGGTTGTGCATCTGATAAACAAGCCGAAAGTTAGGCCACGCCCACTCAGAATGGACGGATTCACACGGATAGATACGCGGTTCTGGACGGCATCCACATTTGGCTTGTTCTTTGTCTGATAGAGCTTGGAAGTGTTCCTGGATCCAGAACCAGAAGAAACCAGACCTGGTTTAAAGCAGTGGCCCCTGAGGGCCCGAACATCACCACCATATCTGATGATACTCAGTTATATCTTCCGATTGAGTCAGACAGGGTCACTTCACTGGATCCACTCTTGAACTGTCTAAATGACATTAAAATCTGGTTAAAACTAAATTTTCTGAATCTAAATGAAAATAAAACGGAAGTCATCAGCTTTGGTAAATGTAATACCCTTAATGTGCTTGGCCCCTTGGCTTCATACAGCCACTCCAATGTCAGGAATCTGGGAGTTATTTTTGACAGTGCTTTTAAATTTGACAAACAGATAAATACAGTTGTGAAATCCAGTTTCTTCCAGCTAAGACTCATTGCCAAGGTGAAGTCTTGTCTCCCTTTCAGAGACCTTGAAAAGGTGATTCACGCTTTTATCACATCTCGTTTGGACTATTGTAATTCATTGTATGTTGGTTTAGACAAATCATCTTTGCATCGTTTACAATGTGTCCAGAACGCAGCAGCCCGTCTTTTAACAGCAACTAAAAAACATGAACACATAACCCCTGTCCTGGCTTCTCTCCACTGGCTTCCTGTCCACTTCCGAATTGATTTTAAGATTTTATTGCTTGTTTTTAAAGTCTTAAAAGGTCTGGCCCCGTCATATTTATGTGATCTCATTAACATTTACACTCCAGTAAGAGCACTCCGGTCTACCAACCAGTTCCTCTTAGATGTCCCCAGATCCAAACTGAAATCCAGAGGTGATCGGGCTTTTGCGGTTGCTGCTCCAAAACTGTGGAACAGTTTACCTGAGAATTTAAAGACCGCTCAGACTGTTGAGACTTTTAAATCTTTGCTCAAGACTCATCTGTATTCCTTGGCATTTCATCCACGCAGAGTCTGAGAACAAGTTGAGCTGATTTTATTGTTGTTGTGTGTTGTTTTTACTGTTAACTTATGTTTTTGAGTGGCACTAGATGCATTTTTACTCTTTTTTTATTTTTTTTATTTTAATCTGTCTTAACTGTAAAGCACTTTGGTCAGCTTTTGTTGTTTTTTATGTGCTATATAAATAAATTGACATTGACATTGACATTGACCATATCGACTTTCAGCCTCGTCCTTTGAGCTCAGAGATTCCTACAGATTCCATCCTGGTGAACCTCGGCCCATCTTTACTTCTAAAAGTCTCTTTTCGTACCCAGCCCTCTCTGCCCTGCTGATAATTCACCTCGTTAGTTATAAAGTTCTCCTCCAGATGTTTTCTGGTCGTAGTTTACTGTGGCAGCCTCAAGTTGACTAGAACAGGGTGAACACGAGTTTATTCCGAACGGCCAAAACAAGATTTAAAGGAAACGGATAATCTGAATATTTTTCTTGTTACACTAAAGTTAGCTTACTTGATAAAAATATGTGTACCCAGATCTCTTAATTAATATACAACACACTTTCTATAAAAAGGGTCTTGTGACAATATAATATACTAAAAAAATGTTGTGTTTGCTTTTTGGAGTCCTTTAAAGTTCAGTCTAGTTCTGGAAGGACAACTTTAAATAAATTAAATGTTTTAGTCTATCTTAATTTAAAGATTCTTGATTTATTTCTTTAAAATGTTTAATGTTCCTTGAGTTTTTTTGATAAAAGGCAAGTTTTCATCAACTTTTTTAAAATGTGGGTTTCCTTTCACTTAAGACATTTGGGGCCAGATGGAGATCGTCTAATGGCCACTTTTGGCCCTCGGGCCATATGTTGCCCACATCTGTTTTAGAATGACTCAGAAGATGTCAGAGATGTTATCATCAAATTCAAAATTATCTTTAAATTTCCCCTAAAAATGGTACAATTTCTTCCTTCCAACATTTCATATGTCTGCTGTGTTCCGTTGTGAATTAAATACGGGTTTATAAGATTAGAAAATAATTTGGCTCAAGCTTTCAGATTGGGGTTGTGTCTGGTTCCTGTTCTGATCCACATGAAGCATCTAACTCCTGCAGAAACACTCTGATACCTATGATCTTTCCCATGATGCCTTTCTCCTCCACGTCCTCTCCCTGTCTCTTCTTCATGCTGATGTGGAACTCGTTCAGCATGGCCGTCTGAAAGATCAGGATCTTCACGCTGCGAACGGACTTTGGCCGTTTCTTCCTCACAAACTCCACCACCGCGTCCACCATGGCGTCGGCCACTGCCGATGGGTTCACGCCACCCTGACCTGAAAGACAGAACCGATGATGAGGAGTTGGACAGAAAGACATGTAAACGACGAAGGCTCTGTTCTGAGAGTCGCTTTGATCTGGTAATCAATGAAGACAGAAGAAGCAGAGAACCGGTCTGTCGTGACATAAAAGTCCAAACCATCCATAAAAACATGGCTCCTCTTCCTGGTGTGAGTGTTTTGGTGCATCGGGTTATTTCTCAGAAACACAACGGTACATTAAAGTAAGAAATCTTTGATGTGAGACTCTGCTGACTTTTTCAGAAAATTAATTGAGATGATAGTCTGCAGTAAGTCGGACCCTTCAGGGTGGGAGTTGGACTCCTCCAGCGCTGCCTGTTGTCATCGATTCTGTTCAGAACTTTTATGGACAGAACTTTTCGGTGCAGCCGGGGGGCGGAGGGAGTGGACTCAGGATTCATCTCTGCTCTTTGCAGACGATGTGGTCCTGTTGGAGTCATCGTGCCGTGATCTTCAGCTGTCACTGGAGCGGTCCACAGACGTGTGTGAAGCAGCTGGGAGGAGAACCAGCACCTCCAGATCTGAGTCCATGGTCCTCAGTCAGAGTTTGGATTGTTCTCTTCAGTTCGAGGGTGAGGTTCTGCCTCAAGTGGAGGAGTTCAAGTATCTCGGGGTTTAGTTCACGAGTGAGAGAAGAATGAAGCGTGAGACTGACAGATGGATTGATGCAGCGTCTGCAGCATTGTGGACCCTGTGCCGGTCCGTTGTGGTGAAGAGGGAGCTGAGCTGTAAGACAAAGCTCTCTGTTTACTGGTCACTCACCTCTGGTCATGAACTTCTCTGAAAGAATGAGATCATGGATACAGGAGGTTGAAATGAGTTTCCTCTGCAGGGTAGCTGGACTCTCCCTTTTATTAACTTTATTTAACCAGGCAAGTCCCACTGAGATCACAGATCTCTTTTGCAAGGGAGGTCTGATTCGACTAACATGCATGTTTTTGATCTGTGGGAGGAAACCGGAGTACCCGGAGAAAACCCACGCATGCACGAGAAGAACATGCAAACTCCACACAGAAAGACCCCAGGTCCAACTGGGGATTGGACCCAGAACCTTCTTGCTGTGAGGCAACAGTGCTAACCACTGAGCCGTCGTGCTGCCATAGAGACAGGGTGAGAAGTTCAGTTATCAGGAGAGACTCAGAGGAGAACCGCTGCTCCTCCACATCTAGAGGAGCCAGTTGAATTGGTTCAGGCATCTGGTAAGGATTCTTCCTGGGCACCTCCTTAGGGAGGTGCTACGGGCATGTCCGACTGGGAGGAGACCCCGGGGAAGACTCAGGACACGCTGGAGAGTCTACGTCTCAGTGTTGGCCCCGGAACACCTTGGAGTCCTCCCAGAAGAACTGGAAGAGGCTGTGGAGAGAGATGTGTGGACCTCTCTGCTCAAGATGCTGCCCCCGAGACCTGAGTCCAGAACAAGATGATGGATGGATGGATGGATGGATGGATGGATGGATGGATGGATGGATAATCGAGATGACTGAACAGATGAAACACCAGAAGTCACAACTGTAAGTAGATATTTTTTTAGAAGTTGTATTTTAACTTTTAAAAAGTTGTGAACAGTTTTTCAACCTTTTTTTTCATTCACTCTTTATTTATCCAGGTCGTGTCATTGAGCCACGAGAACTCATTTTCAAGAGGGACCTGTTTAGGAGCAGATGGTGGGGTTAAGGGCCTTTATGGGCCCAGAGTGGGGCGAATGAGGGTGGGGGCGGGTGTGGGAGCTTCACCTACCCCACCCACATTTTTGATGCTGTCGGTACCGGGGCCCGAACCGGCGATCTTCCGATCACAGGCCCACCCTCTCCAACCTCTGCGCCACCACTCCCCCTATATTTCTACAGGTTAGTCCCATTGAGCCTCGAGGACTCATTTACAAGAGAGACCTGATTTAACAAAGAGTGAAGACAACAATAGACAATCATAAAAGATGCGTACAAATTAAAATATTTAAACAAGTGAAAATAAAATGATAATTAAAAGGAAAAGTAGCGACAAACAGGTTGTAAGGTGGTGTAGAAACTTGAGTGGAAGTTTGTAGCTTTCAGAGTTAAAGGTTTATGTTTGAGTTTCAGACTTCCTGCACATTTCCTGTTTTAAAGCGTTGAAGGCGACCAAATATCACACAACAGTGTAAACGTTTAATGCAGTGGTAGAAAGGACTAAATAAGAATAAAAATCCACAAAGAGTCTGAACAGACCTGTTCCCAGCGCGGGGAAGGCCACCGACATGACCTTGTTCTCCTCGCAGAGCTTCAGGACTCCTTTAACGATGTCTTTGATCTTCACAGGATCGTTCTGACCGACGACGTGGACGATGAATCTGGCGGGAAGCTGCCCGGCCGAGGTCAGGATCATCCCACGAGGCAGGTAACCCGGAGAGTTCACTGCAGAGGAGACACGTTCACCACGCAGCCCGACGGCGCTCGCTCAGAAACTTCTGCCTCATCTCAACTTTCATGTTTTTATTCTGCAGCACATTTACAAACACTGCTGCTGATCTTTTCTACGGGGATTTATTTTCTGAATCAACAAGCTGTAATATCTGTCAAAAAGCTAAAATCACCCAATAATACATGGACATAAGTAATCAGATTAAACAGCCATTTGGATTAAAAATGTGTCATGTAAACGCCCTATTTGGATCTGATTCAGCTCAATCTGAATGAATTTGTAATCCGAATGAGAGGGGTGGTTTATGCTGATTTATAATCCGAACGGTGTGCATGTAAACACTTAATCTGATCATCTTATTCTGATTGTGGAAAACAGACCTGACTGCACATGTGCGACCCGTCACCCTCATGTACTCCCACCTGGCTGGATGATATGTCGAGGAATCAGAACTGGTCGGTGAGCGACAACATTTCTACTAGAAACTTTGAAAGAGCTCAGAATGATGTGTATGACCTGCAGCTCAGTCGAGGAGCGCAGCAACGTCTCCGCCGTCATTAAAACCTGTCGCGGGTCCATTTTGGTGCTCAGGTTTGTTTACGTTCATCCAGGAAGTAAACCAGAAGAAGAACTTCTTCTTCTGTGGTTCTTCAAGGACAGTTTACCACTCTGTCTGCGCACGTCAGTACTTCTGTTCAGAACAAAGCCCGCTGCAGGTAAACGCTCGTCATGAACAGATTGTGCCCGTGTAAACGATACTTTTGGATTATTTAATCTGAAAACATTTAAATCCAATCAAAGTATTTTGTGCAAGTAAACATAGTTATGTTAATCTTTCTGCAGTGAACGGATGTTTTTAGGACGGTCTGTCTGCTCCTGACGGGCTGGACTGAGATTTAAGCTGCACTTTAACAATCTGCAGACCGACCTCAGGAAACCTCGACTGACTTCAGTTTTTTGGTTTTCACATGAGACTTTAGACCACGGTGGTTCTGTTTTTGGTCTGCATACACACCGATCTGCGAACACTCGGTCAGAACCGATCGTCCAGCGCTGTCTAAGATCGCCTTGGACACGCCTGAGAAAGAGAAGAACAAACCAATTATTGTGAAAACTGAAAGAGAAGCGCCGACGTAAACAAGTAAAATGTGAGAAACACGTTCAGTCCAGAGTCTGCAACGTTTACGATCAAAAGAGACATTTTTACGACTTCATTCACTAAATTAAAAAGTGTTCAGAGCCGCAACAACCTGCTACAACTGGGATGATCAACTGGTGGCCCATGGGCCACTGTAGGTTTGTTGGAGGGGCTTTTGTGGCTGCTATGGGTGACATTATAAAGCTCAAAATATCTAAAGATTTTTAAAATTTATTGATATTTTTACAATTTAAGACAAATGAAAAGACCAGATTCTTGTAAAGAGTGTGTGTGTGTGTGTGTGTGTGTGTGTGTGTGTGTGTGTGTGGGGAGGGGGGTTGATATTTTTAATTAATAACTATGAATTATGCAGACCTTTGCAATTTTTTTTATTGTGGAAAAATGAATTAAGTATAGAAATAAAGCACAAAGTTAAAGTGAGTGTTTTACTCCTTGTACTTGTTCCAGTATTCACATATTTGCAAAATAAATGACAGAAAGACTGCTAAAGTTTGTCCTGTTTGTTGTTTGTATAAAACAATAAAATTCAGTTTTGTTAGTTTTGGTCAAAGCTTGAAAGAGTCGCTGCAGAGGAACCAAAGATCCGCAGGTTGCAGACTCCTGGTCCAGAGAAATGTCACCAAAACGTTCAGTGAACTTTGACCCCTTACAGTCCTCGTCCTCCAAGCTCTTCTGACCACAGAATCAGAATCAGAATAAACTTTATTGGCATTGCACCGAGATACAACAAGAACATGCACGTATAGTCGTCCGAAGATGGGCGGAGTGCACGAAGCTGCGGCTATAAATAATCAGAGCGCCCTCTTATTCTTATTCAGAATAATATTTTGCTTAGATAAGAAAAGGAAAGAAAACATGAGAGACGGTATAAAAAAAAAGATCTCTCAAACTGTGTCCTAGACAGGGCACGATTTGAGGCATCAAAAAAACTCCCACAGCAAAGCAACATGAACAGATGTTATACATGAACATATAGGCCGTGAAGATGTTGAATTTTAAGGGAAAGTTGTAACATAGTCCAGAGCCCCCCCCCCCCCCCCCCCCAGCCATTGTCCAGATAAGAGGTGACGTTCATCTTCAGCTCAGTTGAGGTTCTGTCACATGTCCATGTCCTTGGGGAAGGGACGGGTGAGGAGACAGTCAAAGCATCTTTGTTGTTTTCCAAACATTCCAGGAGGAGTTGAGATAAGTCCAGCATCAAGGCCACAGTTTGGGTCAGACAGAACTCATGAATTGTTGTTTCTGCCTTTTAAAGTCTCGCTGGTACATATTCTCTGATGGATCTCCAAAACAGACGAATTGATCCTTTACTCCAAAAGTCGAGCTCACAGCTTCTCCAGATTATTCCACCATTCATGAGTGCTGCCAGGGAGAACACAGTCCTGATAACAGCTGCTCCAGTTCCCTGTCACAGCTCCACGTTCAGTCCGAGCACTGTCGAGCTTCAACACCTCCACACGAAGTTGTAGACAACCAGATTCCACCAACCAAACAGTAGATTCTAGTCGTCATCATGAATCCAATTTGTTTCCGTCAAGGTCAGAGGGTCCTCCTTGCCCTGACTCCTGTCGGGAGAAGTTGATCGATTTTGTTGAGAGACCAGCTGATCCTTCCAATTAAGAAGTATGCAGGAAAAAAAAGAGGCTTTTTAAGGTTCACAGGACAAAAGAGCGCAGCAGGGAAGCGGGTGGTGGTGGTTAGGGGGGGGGGTGGGGGGACGACGTCTGGTTTCACCGTAGAATAGCAAGAAAAATAAACAAATAAAAAAAATTAAAAAAACAGCCTCCTGGTTGTGAGAACCAGAGGAGACGTTTCTGTCCAGCGTCCCAGATTTTAGACCAGACTTGTTCTAGACGTCAGGATGGAGACACCTCTGGAGTTTTATTGTTAAATCACAACTGAACATGTTCATCTTTCAAGATCTAACTGTTTAAGTGCTTTCACCCTGTTGTATTTCTGCTTTATAATTTATAATTATTTGATCAGTTTCTTATTGATCATCTTGTAACTTTGGGTTTAAAAGGTAAATGTTTAGTTACACAATCTGACAGGTGAATCCAGGCGTTGAGGATCTACCAGGACGACTCGGACCAATTTCAAGAACCCTTTCAGGCCTCTCCAAAGGAAACATTGGAGGAAACCCAAGTCCAAACTAGGGATTCAGGCAGAACCAGAACCAAAACCCACCAGTTTACCATCCACCTGCAGGAGAGCCACACCTGAACTCACGCAGGTTAGAAAGTCGGCGTTATTCCTGTTTCACATTCTGATTAAATATAATTTATTTGTGTCGTTATGTCTATTTTTATTTATTTTTAGTCCTTTGCTCATTTCTTCCAGAAGTTCTTCTCAACAAATTAATCTGTGGCTCAGTTCTGGTCCAAATGTCTCCACCTGCGTTAAGTCCATTCGTTTATTTTGCTGATCGGAGGAAAATAAGATTCAATAAAACTCCGGTTTTTATCTGAGGGGATGGAAACAGGAAGAGTCACCTGCGTAAAGGTCGAAGTTCTGATTGGACGAGTTGACGATGACATCACACGTCTCCTTGGTGATGTCTCCCGAGGACACCTCCAGGGCGAGCTGACCCATCTGCATCTGGTACACACCGAGGGACGGGGACAGGACCGCGCTGAAGGTTTCTGACGCTGAATCAAAAGAAACATTTCAGGACTTCAACGTCTGTTTTTATACGTCATAAAAGTTCTTTAAGTATTTAATGTCTCTGTAAATCCTGCATTAGCTCTCGCCACAGTTCTGGAGACATTTTATTTTTCTTACCGGAGGCGCTCTGTGACCGGCTGGGTGCAGGTCTGGTGAAGTCCACCTCCGGATGTTGGACGGTGTTTGGACCCGTCTCACCAGAGAACTCTCTGCTGAAACACTGAAAAACAAAATGTCCATTTTCTTTAGCTGCTTCTTCTGTTACGGGTCCCGGGCAGCTGGTGTCTATCTCCAGCAGTGGGGGACACCTGGACAGGTGTCCAGTCCATCACCGGGACACACGGAGACAAAAACAACTGTAAAGTATGAGAAATCTTGACTAAAACTATTTCAGATGCTCTTCCTCCTCAATAAAAGAAAAAACAGAAGTTAAAACAACTCAGCAGGCAGCACTGTGGATCAGTTGGGAGAGCTGCCGCTTCTCAGCGAGCAGGTTGCGGGATCAAACCCCGGCCGGGAGTCTTTCTGGGTGGAGTTTACATGTTCTCTCCGTGCTGCGTGGGTTTCTTCCCACAGACCAAAAACATGCGTTAGACTGATTAGTAACTCTAAATTGTCCCTACGTGTCCCTGTGATGGACTGGAGACCTGTCCAAGTGTCCCTGTGATGGACTGGAGACCTGTCCAATTGTCCCTGTGATGGACTGGAGACCTGTCCAAGTGTCCCTGTGATGGACTGGAGACCTGTCCAAGTGTCCCTGTGATGGACTGGAGACATGTCCAAGTGTTCCTGTGATGGACTGGAGACATGTCCAAGTGTTCCCTGCCTCTCACACAGTGGCTTCTGGAAATGAACGCCAGTGACCCGAAAAGGAAGAAGCAGATAAAGATAATAGATGGAAGCATGGATGGAAGGAAGGATGGAGGGATGGATGGATGGATGGATGGATGAAAGGATGGATGGATGAATGGATGGATGATTGGATGGATGGAAGACTAAAACTATTTCTATCTATTTATTTATTTTTATATGGAAGAATGGATGGATGGATGGATGAATGGTTGGATGGATGAATGATGGATGGATGGAAGGTTGAATGGATAGATGGATGATTGGATAGA
>NC_056505.1:3188223-3189209 GCF_014905685.2 Nematolebias whitei
TGGTTGGATGGTTGAATGGATGAATGATGGATAGATGGAAGGTTGAAAGGATGGTTGAATGGATGAATGATGGATAGATGGAAGGTTGAAAGGATGGTTGAATGGATGGATGGATGATTGGATAGATAGATGGATAAATGGATGGAAGGATGGATGAAAGGATGGATGGATGGGTGGATGGATGGTTGGATGGATGGACGAAGCTCTCAGCCTCTTTCTGAATCTCAATCCTTCTATTTTTGTTATTTCCGTCGATCAGTTGATCAGTGTGTTCTATGAATCCAGCACTCACGTCCACGGTCTTGTCGTCACTGGGATGCACCACGATGACCACCTCTCTCAGGTGGCGGGCGGACTTCCTGCAGCTGAACAGCTGGACCTCCCTGAGCAGGACTCTGGACACCAAGTCCCTGGGGAAGCCCAGGTTTCCGGTCCCGATGGCTGGGAAGGACAAGGAGGTCATCTGGTGTCTCTCAGCATCCTTCAGACAGCAGGCGATGATGGAAATTAACTCCTGGTGGACGAGGAAGACAGAGAGGAGGTGAAAACCTGCAGATCTTCAGAGCTGTGAACAAGACCACAGGTCACAGCCTCACCTTCTCTGCCTGGCCGCCTCCGTTGTCCCAGTACGGACAAACGGCATGAAAGACTTTCTGACATCGGAGGTTGCATCCGTCGGTGATGACGACGTCTCCGTACTGCAGCGTGGACACGCCGGCTTCAGTCAGAATGGCCACCTGCAGGTTGTCTCCAGCCGCCTCCAGGAGGGCTCTGGAAACAGCTCCGTGCTGCAGGTCCATGGTCGCTGCGATGGTGTTGACGATGACGTCGGTCTGAGGATCAGAGTCAGAGCTGAAACACAACTCCACAACGTAAAAACACGCTGGTTGAAATACCAGCTCAAAGTTTAAAATACCAGCTCAAAGTTCAAAATACCAGCTCAAAGTTTAAAATACCAGCTCAAAGTTTAAAATACCAGCTCAAAG
>NC_056505.1:3189309-3194019 GCF_014905685.2 Nematolebias whitei
AAAATACCAGTTCAAAGTTTTAAAATACCAGCTCAAAGTTCAAAATACCAGTTCAAAGTTTAAAATACCAGTTCAAAGTTTAAAATACCAGTTCAAAGTTTAAAATACCAGTTCAAAGTTCAAAATACCAACTCAAATTTTTAAAATACCAGTTCAAAGTTTTAAAATACCAGCTCAACGTTCAAAATACCAGTTCAAAGTTTTAAAATACCAGCTCAAAGTTCAAAATACCAACTCAAAGTTTAAAATACCAACTCAAAGTTTAAAATACCAGCTCAAAGTTCAAAATACCAACTCAAAGTTTAAAATACCAACTCAAATTTTTAAAATACCAACTCAAAGTTTAAAATACCAACTCAAAGTTTAAAATACCAGCTCAAAGTTTAAAATACCAGTTCAAAGTTTAAAATACCAGTTCAAAGTTTAAAATACCAGCTCAAAGTTCAAAGTACCAACTCAAAGTTTAAAATACCAGCTCAAAGTTCAAAATACCAGTTCAAAGTTTAAAATACCAGTTCAAAGTTTTAAAATACCAGCTCAAAGTTCAAAATACCACCTCAAAGTTTTAAAATACCAGCTCAAAGTTTAAAATACCAGTTCAAAGTTTAAAATCAATCAACCTTTATTTCTACAGGTAAATCCCATTGAGCCTCGAGGACTCATTTACAAGAGAGACCTGATTTCAACAAAGAAAGATGACAACAATGGACAACAGCAACAACAATAAACAGTTATAAAAACTCATACTACAGTTTTTTTTTTGTTGTTGTTTTTTTAACAAATAGGATGGCTAAAAGGAAAAAAAGGTAACAAAAACAAAAAACAGCTAGATTCCAAGACAAATGTAGAAAACTAAAAACAGGAACATGTCTGCATTGGTCCTTGCCAGGAGTTCAACAGATTCTTAAAGCCACTTAGAGAGGTCAAAGGTCGAGAGCAAAATACCAACTCAAAGTTTAAAATACCAGCTCAAAGTTTAAAATACCAGTTCAAAGTTTAAAATACCAGCTCAAAGTTTAAAATACCAGTTCAAAGTTTAAAATACCAGCTCAAAGTTTAAAATACCAGTTCAAAGTTT
Source organism: Nematolebias whitei (assembly GCF_014905685.2). NCBI lineage: Eukaryota > Metazoa > Chordata > Actinopteri > Cyprinodontiformes > Rivulidae > Nematolebias > Nematolebias whitei. Next base: position 3,190,388 of record NC_056505.1, read on the forward strand.
AAAATACCAGCTCAAAGTTTAAAATACCAACTCAAAGTTTAAAATACCAGCTCAAAGTTTGGACTTGAAATCCATTTCTTCCTGACCTGAATAGATTAAATCCGTTTCCCTGAAATCCCTGAAGATTTATGAAACTTCTAACAGAAGATCTACAGACTCGAGGCGTTTCAGTGGACGGATGATTCATAATAAACACAAGAACAGATCGTCTCCTCGTCTGGAGTTATGAGGGTGAAGGAGGAGCTGAAAGGAGGAGCAGAAAGGAGGAGCTGAAAGGAGGAGGTGAAAGGAGGTGTTGGGACTCACAGTCTGGTCCTGAATGTTTCCTTTGCAGAGAACAATCTTCAGACCGTCAGGCGTGACCTGCTCCATCCTTCCTGACCTGAAACCAACCAGAGCAGGGCTGACGTCAGTCGGTTCAACAGAACCTCCGCCAACGTTTCTGAGCTTGTTACTCAAGTTCGTCGAGAAGAACAGAACTATTTTATTTTTAGCAGAACTGTGATCAAATGAAAAACAGAAGAAGAAAAACCAGCAGACCATGAAGGAGACACCATCAGATCTTACCCTCCATACTCTCCACGCTGGTTGGGTCCCCTCTGCCCTCCTCTGTTAGTCTGAAAGTTTCCTGGAAATCTTCCTCCTCTTCCTGCTCCTTCAGCTCCTCTTCCTGCTCCTGCAGCTCCTCTTCCTACTCCTGCAGCTCCTCTTCCTACTCCTTCAGCTCCTCTTCCTGCTCCTGCAGCTCCTCTTCCTGCTCCTGCAGCTCCTCTTACGTCAAACCGGTGTCCTCTGTGGGACTGACTCTGACCGAGACCTTTCCCTCGACCCTTCTGATGTCCACTAGGAGGCAGCAGTACAGGTCAGGTACAGTCTGATTGATCTACGACTGATTATCTAACTGATCAGATGAGAAATGATCTTTTCAATGCGATCAATATGTTATTAAACTTACCCTGCAGCTCCTTTGTTCTTCCTGCTCGTCTGCTGTGGGACCGTCATGATCGGACCGAGGTCGGTGAACTCTGCCTTGACAGCTGCCGCCATGATTCGGACGGTGCCATCGTTGTTGTCGACGAGGTGAACCTCGGTTAGCGAGCCCGGGCCTTGTGGACCGTCACAGTACTCTCGTACTGCACGGGCTATGGTCTCAGCGCAGAGAGGAACAGGAAACCCGAACACGCCTGAGCTGATGGCTGGCAGGGCGATGCTGGAGCAGTTGTTCACCTCGGCTTGTCTCAGGCTTTCTTTAACCGCAGACTTTAGATGTGACACTGATGTATTTTTGTCGCTGTCAGAGTACCGTGGACCGACCGCATGGACCACGTACTTGCAGGGCAGATTGCATGCATTGGTTGTGATGGCATCACCTGGGCATAGGTTGCCATTTTTAGCAACATAGTCATTGCTGATCTCCTGCAGCTGTGGTCCTGCAGCCCTGAGCAGAGCCAGAGCCAAGCCGCCGATGTGCTGCAGCTCCTCGTTAGCTGCGTTCACCACAGCATCGACGTTAAAGCTGCAGATATCTGCCTTACTGACGCAAACAAGAACACCGGATGTCTGCACTTTGCAGTAGCACTGGCTGGCCTCATCATCATAGTCCTCCTCCTCTTCTTCTTGAATCTCAGACTGAAGCATCACCACGCAGCTTAAGTCGGACAATATTGAGTTCAGAATGTAGCTTCCTTGGGACTGGAAATACTTCTTAGCTCCAGGTTTGTCCACAGTTAAGGTGTCAGCAGAGAGAGCTGCTACCAGCTCCTGAAAACTGGACTTAGCTTTCTGGACGTGAAGACGAGCCCCGCTGAGGACGATCTTCGGTCTTTCTGGATCAAAGAGGACTGACACGTCATTATCTTTGGAAATTCTCAACCAAAGTTGTGTTTGCTTCTTCTCAACAAACTGAACCACAGCACAGGACTTGACCCGAACGGTTTCTTGTACTTGTGAGTAGTTTCCGATGAACTCCTTCAGACTGCGGCTGACCTCGTTCACTGGAATCACAAAGCCGGCCACCGTTACTCTGGCTCCTCTCTCTGGCTGCATCCAGATGTTCACTGTTTTCTTGTCTGAGCAGTTGTAGGTATCTAGCAGCTTTTTGTTTAGGTCCACCCAGCTCTGAAGGTTCATAACCTTCTGGTCTTCCACACTGAAGGTCTCCACTAATAATGCTGCCTTCATCTTAGCGTCTGCATCGCTAAGGGCTTGGTCAGAACTCCCCAGCAGGGTGAGCCCTTTGGTGTCAACAGAGTAGATGGCACTGATGCCCTGAGACGTGAACAGTTTCTCTGACATGTCCTTGGGATCCATTGTCCTCAGGTATTCTACAAGGCCTTGATGGACATTCAGCTTTCTAGTCTTTAGATTTGCGATCCTTTCTAAGATCCATGCTTTGGTTTTGTACACTTCTTCAGGGAGTCCTTTGATGGTCAACCTCTCTGTTCGTTCATCGTATGACAGGTTCAGCTCAGAGGAGATGTCTGAGGCAGCTTTCAACAGCCCTTCCTGCTTCAGGATGTAGATCCTTGCAGGAGGGATAATCATCACCTCGGAGACACCTTTGGTCTGCCGCTCGATGAGGCCTTTTGCTTTGAGAACGATGTTCTCCACAGGGGCCCTGATTTTCTTCATATCATTGGCTCGACCAGCGACAATTAGAACCTCTCTGGATGCATCAAAAACTGGGACGGCATCTTGGTTCACAACCGAACGGACCTCTTTCTCCGCAGCTTTCCATGCGTCAATGTTCACGTCGCACTCGAAGGCCGAGTACTGAGACATCAGGTGACGGAAAGCCTCCAGGGCACTCTGCTTCCAAGTACCTACAATCTGAGCTGTCAGACCGTTCTGCCTCAAAAAGCTGGGCAGTGGGCGGAGCTTCACTTCAGGGTCATCCAGCTCTATGCTGCAGAAGTGCGGACGCATCTGATCGTTGAGGCTTTTCAACAGTTTCTTCCTCAGGAGGAATTTCCAGATGGCGTGGTGAACCTTCTCCGTGAAGGCTTCGGGCATCTTCCACGCAGGGCGCTCTTTACCGTATAAGGCGGTTCCCAGGGACTCGTAGTATGGGTACACCTTGACAGGGATGGACCGCATCACGTGATCTTCTTTCACACAAATACTTTCCACAACTGGAGAAAAAGAAGAAACAGGAAGCTGAAGGTGAGTGGAGCTGCAGGGATTTTAGACCCAAGTGGTTCTGATTCAGTTTTTTATGTGAAGAACTCGGTCAGTCGGTCCATTCAACAGATTTACGATCAACGGCGTCTCATCTAAAGCCAGTATCTGACTGGGCTGCGACTGTCAAAGACCTGTTTTCACGTGTGCCGCTTGTAAAACTATTGTTGGGTGTGCACATTGATGACAGCTGCCCCACATTTCTAATTACTCTGGAACTGCAGACAGGCAGACCTGTTCCAGTTCTTAAAATAACTGTTTGGTTTTTACGCCTGGAGGTTTGGGGCTGCAGCCTCAGATGTTTCCTGCCAGAGGAGACCTCCTGCCAGAGGAAACCTCATGTCAGAGGAGACCTCCTGTCAGAGGAGACCTCCTGCCAGAGGAGACCTCATGTCAGAGGAGACTTCCTGCCAGAGGAAACCTCCTGTCAGAGGAGACCTCCTGCCAGAGGAGAC
>NC_056505.1:3194029-3196731 GCF_014905685.2 Nematolebias whitei
AGGAGACCTCCTGCCAGAGGAGACCTCCTGTCAGAGGAGTCCTCCTGCCAGAGGAGACCTCCTGTCAGAGGAGTCCTCCTGCCAGAGAAGACCTCCTGCAAGTGTCAGCATGCAGCTCCAGGTTTGATGTGAGCTCGACTGGATGCTGATGATGACTACCTGTTTTGACAGAAGATTTGTTGCAAAGTTTTATTAACATGTTCAAAATTCCTGCAACAAGAATGAACTTTTTGCGTGAGGAAACTGAAAAGCCCTGCGAATATTTTGAGACTGCCTCGGGATCAACGTTCACCAACTCATCGCCAACAGTCTCAGCACAGTGAGATCCATCATGGCCCTGATCTCAACCCCCTCCAGTTCCTCTACAATGATCTGAAAGACCAAACATCATCTTCCTCATCGTGCCTCCATCTCCCAGAATCCTCCTCTGTCTCACCAACCCTGAACATCCAACATCCATCCAGCAACCTTCTCTGCACTCCTCCTCCCCTGGCAGCTCCATGTCCAACATCATTTGTCCAACATGTCCCCATCTGTCCTCTGCACATGCCCAAACTATCTCAGCCTTTCTAGCTTCGTCTCAACCTCAGTTGTCCCTCTGATGGACTCATTTCTGATCGTGTCCATTTTGGTCCCTCCCAGTGAAAATCTGAGCATCTTCTCTGCCTCCTCCTCCTCCTCCTCCATCTCCAAACATCACAGCAACCCTCATCACGTTTTCTCCTGCAGCTTCTGAAACACCTCCCCTCCCACTCCACCCTGTTGCTGCCTCCTCCTCTCGTATGTTTGACCTGAACTCCTCCACCTTCGGCCCCTCCACTTCTCACAGCTCCACTCTTCCTCCTGTCTTCCTCTGACCCACCACAGGTTCTGTTTCCAACCGATCAGTGTCCCCAGGACATACTCAGTGGAGTCCACCTGGTCCTGAACTTATGAACGTCACGTACAGAAGCATTTTGATTTCAACATAAATAAACCGAACGTGTGAATAAAAACCTGCGGTGTCGCTGAAGGAGACGATGGCAGCTTGCTCCTCGGGGATCATCTGCACGTTGTCTGGAAGCACCCAGTTCTTCTCAAACCACAGCTCCAGCATGTCTGCAGCAGGTGCACAAAGACCACACGGTTCACGGAGAAGACGAGTCAGAACATTTAAAACTCTGGAGCCCTCCTTTGATCAACCTGATCAACGTGTCAACGTTCACGTCCTGCTGGACTTTACCTCTGGGAAAAAACAGAACGAGCTTCTCTCTTCGAATATTTTAAAGAACAGGTATTAAAGAAACGTGAAACAGAAACTCAGAACAGGAGATGTGTTCGTTAAAAACGAGGTCAGAACATCAGCATTCATCATTTTAATGATTTTGTTTCAGCGGGTCCTGTGAAGACAACCCGATGAGAACCTCGAGACGTGGGACCAGTTCCCGTACCTTTGACCGCCGTCGGAGGAAGACTCTCCACCCGGATGCTCTTCGCTGCCTCCAGGGGCCGGGCCCTCAGTCCAAGTTTACGGATCTTTGCGTGGCTCCGGCTCACAGAGACGAACCTCTCCACATCTGGAAAGAACCGCAGGTTACTCGAACAGAACCGTCTCACTGAGCTTCAACTGTCGGACGCAAAACTGGGACAGAACCCGCTCGTCTTCTGCTTCCGTCCCTCGAGTTCCGAGTGTTTCTGACCCGAGCTGCGTTTTGCACAGCTAGTCTGACAGTACCTGTTTTGGTGCGCACGGCCTGTAAATCTGTACTTTAAACCCAGACCCGGCTCAGGGGGACAGAACCTTTACTGAAAAGACAAACTGTTGCATCTGGAAGAGAAAAATTAATCATGGATCCAAAAATAATATAAGAAGCTGCACGAAGAACTATGACGGGTGTTTGTGGAGGTGAACATATCAAAATGTGCACAGCCACTAACGGAGCGGAACGATCCGTGCACGTTCAGCCGTGTTCATTTAAAACATGGCGCCTGACTCTGATCGTGTCGTGGACGACTCTCCGACGTCAGCGAGGCTGCAGCAGGTTCGTCGTTTCAATTTTCTCCAACGAGCTTCTCGTGGAGTTAAAATGTGCAGTCAGGCCGATGGGACTCCCCGTGCGGTTCCTCCACGTTCCACCGTTCTTTAAGTTCTGTGAGCTGCTACTTTGAACTCCGTGGTCCATACGATGCTGTGGTTTATTTATGCATTCTTTTTTTAATGTTGACGGGCTAACGAGCTTTTGACCATTGGATGGCAGTATAAGACTGTTTGAACCGAAGGATAGATAGTGAGGGAGCGAGCAGTGTCTCTTTAAGAAAAATGGGAGGGAGGCCCTTTGACGTGACATGGGCTGTCTCTCCTTCATGTTTTTCGGTTCTAAAAAAAAGGAGGATGCTCGTGTGGTTTGAGCTCGTTACCATTCTTCAAACAAAGCTTTACATTAAAAAATCAGTAAACAAGTTCTCAGCTTCTTTTTGCAGAGAAAAACAACTTTTTACATGAAGGCACGAGTTTCAACCGTGAATTTTGGAGCGTCGACAAGAGAGTTTTTTTCCTGAGCTGCTTTTAACGATCCAAAAATGTGATTTTGAACAGTTAAAACAGATTTTAAAGAGAAAAGATAAAGTGAGGGGTCCGTGAAGAGCACTGGAGTTGAGCTTTTTGTCATCCGGTGGCTTCAGTAGAAAGAGAGAGACACGAAGAAATGATAAAGCTGATAAAT
>NC_056505.1:3206731-3207457 GCF_014905685.2 Nematolebias whitei
AACAACAACAACAACAACAACAACAACAACAACAACAACAACAACATTATAATGTGCTGCTCAGATCGTCTTTAATTTAACTTTTGACGGTTCAGATTCTGTATCAAAGACAAAAACAACAAACCTTCAGCTGTTGTCAGTTTTTACAGACGAGACTGAAGAAATTAATGTTTTTATTTTATAATTCCGGGAAAAAAACATATTCACACAAGAAGTTTATCTTTTTGAGACAAGAATCCAATAATTTCTTTAAAAAAAACACGTTCTAACTTCCTTCAGGTCCTGCAAAGAACTTTAAGTGTTTTTTATTCACATAATGTTTTTATTACAGCGTGTTTAATGTTCTCAAACCAGTAAGAACATCCGTGGTGTGGTGGGAATCAAACCACCGGCCTCTGGGCTCAAAGCAGCGGTTACGAGTCGTGTTTCATGACGACAAGCTGCATCAACGTTTATTATAAACTGTAGAAACTTGTGAGTCCAACGGAGTGAGGAGTAAAGTTCAACAGTGAAAACAATAAAAACTGATTCAAATCGTCCTGATGCCTGAGAGATAATCCAGGGAGATTAAATAATAGAATTAAAATAAAACTGAAGTTCTTACTGCAGGTTCTAATTTATTCATTTATTATTTCAACGAGCAACTAATTCATGTGTCCAGCAGTCACTGTGAGAGAGACGGGGACACCTGGACAGGTCTCCAGTCCACTGGGGACACCTGGACAG
>NC_056505.1:3207467-3208526 GCF_014905685.2 Nematolebias whitei
GACAGGTCTCCAGTCCACCGGGGACACCTGGACAGGTCTCCAGTCCATCAGGGACACCTGGACAGGTCTCCAGTCCATCTGGGATGCTTGGACAGGTCTCCAGTCCATCGGGGACACCTGGACAGGTCTCCAGTCCACCAGGGACACCTGGACAGGTCTCCAGTCCATCAGGGACACACAGAGACAACCATTCATTCTCATCTAGAGACACTTCAGAGTCTCGTTCATGTTTTTGGAAAGAACCGGAGTTCTCAGAGAAATTTGAGAACATGTAAACTCCACACACAAAGACCGGGAATTGAACCTGTGGCCTTCTCACTGTGAGGCCGCAGCTCTACCCTCTGCTCCAATAAGTTCTTTTATTAATGTAACAAATGCAGTTAGACTAAACAAATGTTGAGTTTTTTGACGTCTTCTTCTTTCAGCTGCTCCGTCCTCAGGGGATTGTTCTTACTCCAGATGTTCTTCCTGACTCAACCACAGACACCGAGCGACCACAGCCTCTGAGTGGAGCAGAGAGCTGCCATCAGGGGCGCCCGGGGAGCACATGGTCGGGGTTAAGGGCCTTGCTCAAGGGCTCAGGGTGGGGCAACTGAGGGTGGAGGCAGGTGTGGGTGCTTCACCTTTCACACCCACATTTGATGTTGTGGGTCCGAAGGGATCGAACCGGTGACCTTCTGGTCACTTTAACCTCTGCACCAAGCCCCATTTTATAACATCATTTAATTTGAAAAAATAATAATTTAGGGGACTTTTATTTTGTAATTCCACCTGTTTCCTCATTTTAATTTGAAATGTGTTTTGATTATTGACAGAAGCAACAGTTTGGATCAGTTCTGCAGCCCGACCCGACCCGATCTGATCTGACCCGACCCGATCTGACCCGACCCGATCTGACCCGATCTGACCCGACCTGACCCGACCCGACCCGATCTGACCCGATCTGACCCGACCCGACCCGATCTGACCCGATCTGACCCGACCCGACCCGATCTGACCCGATCTGACCCGACCCGACCCGATCTGACCCGATCTGACCCGACCCGACCCGATCTGACC
>NC_056505.1:3208626-3220185 GCF_014905685.2 Nematolebias whitei
CCCGACCCGATCTGACCTGACCCGACCCGACCCGATCTGACCTGATCTGACCCAACCTGACCTGATCTGACCCGATCTGACCCGATCTGACCCGACCCGATCTGACCCGATCTGACCCGACCCGACCTGACCTGATCTGACCCGACCTGACCTGATCTGACCCGATCTGACCTGACCCGATCCGATCTGACCCGATCTGACCCGACCCGATCTGACCCGACCCGACCGGACCCGACCCGACTGTGGAGCCGCTGCGTCATGACTAAAACTTTTATTTAATTTTTAATACAAAATGATGTAAAAACAGCAGAGAATGAAAGAATATAATTTTTATAAACATTTTATGATTTATAAATGAAACTTGTTTTTTCATTTTATAATTTCCTTCACATTTATTTTAGATTTCATTTTTATTTAAGTTTTAAAGTCTTTAGTTGTTTTTAAAGAACAGTTTGCGTTCTCAGCAGAATCTAAACGAGCTGGTTCTAAACACGGATTAAAACTTTAAGTATAAAACTCTCGGCTGATGTTTCAGCAGTTTTATCACGTTTGTTTTGTTTGTTGTGTAAAAAGAGAATCGTTGCGACTCACCAGCAGCTGGAGACAGACACACGGCTGCAGCCAGCACTGAGGACACAAACACAGGAAGCACTCAACACCTTTATTCTGAAAATATCAGCCGAAAACCACAAATCATCATCAGACGTCAGAGCAGCTGAAGATGAGCTGCAGAGCTGAACTTCTACTCTCAGACTTTCATTCATTCAAACTTTATTCACACAAGTTTTACATTTACAACAGAGACCTTTTGGAACCGGTGGGAGAATCTGAACTCAGATTTTAGCCACGTTTATCCTTAAATCACGAAATATTTATAAAACCAGGAGCTGCAGCAAACGTCTCAAACGTTTTGCAATAAGAGTTAAAAACTGTATAAATTAACCCCCCCCCCCCCAAAAAAAAGTACAATAAATAAAAATGAGAGAAAATGCAGGTATTGCAGAAGAACTTGCTGAAAATCAGCTGCATTAGCTAAAACATGCTGAAACGTAGCTGAAAACGCAGAAAGAGGCTTATATTATCAGAAAGAGGTGGAGAGAGCAGTTTAACTGAATTAGGCTGAAAAAGGCTGAACTGAGCGCAACAATGTGGAATTATTTGAAAAAGCTCAAATTAGCATAAAACAGCTAAAAAGTAGCTGAAATAGCAGAAAAAGTTGAAACTTGCAGAATTAATCTGAAAGGAGCACAACAAGCTGAAATTAGCAGAAAGGACCTGAAAGGTGCGCAAAACAGCTAAAATTAGCTGAAAGTAGCTGATTTTTTATTTTATTTTATATTTTTCGCAGCAGGAAGCTGAAAGAAGCTGAAAGAAGCTGAAAGAAGCTGAAAGAGGCTGAAAGAAGCTGAAAGAAGCTGAAGCAGAACAAAATGTGACAGGAGCAGTAAAAGGTTGTAAACAGAGCTAAAGATTTGAAGGATGGAAAATGAACTCAATTAATTTCCTATGAGGAAAAAAAAAAACGTCAGAAAAGGCTAAATGTTTCAAACAGCTGAAGTTGCACCAAAACCAAAAGTCACAGCAGGATTGTCCTGAAAGAGCCGAACGTTTTGATTGATGGCTTGTTGAAACAGATGAAAACTACGGGACGAGAAAGATGCAGGAAAAACACACGGAACAGTTTAAAGAACCAGAATAATAAATATAAACAGGAAAACAACAGTGTGGATGCTTCATAAACATTCACACGATACAAACAAAGTTCTAGTTTGATCTCAAACAACCAGAACCTCTGATGGATATTTTCTGAAGGGACTCACAGCCGAAGGCGACCAGCCTCAGAGGGACCATGTTGGCGTCTCTCAGCTCCTCTTCTGGTCCTCCTGCTGCAGACGGAGTGTCAGTGAACGCAGCGCTGTCAGTGAACGCAGCGCTGTCAGTGAACGCAGCGTATTTATGCGTCCCTCCTGGGTGCAGACGTGGAGACGCCTCTCCTGCCGCTGCAGGAACGCAGGGCCTCCTGCTCCAGACGGGATGGTCTGCGGGAGATGGGTCCATAAATCCACAGGTTCCAGGATCCTGGTGGCGTCCCGCTCCAGCTGCTCCTCGTTCGCCTCCTCGTCCCTCATTAAGGAGCTCAGAACTTCAAATGGAAACATCTGGATGGAAGAACCGGAGACGCTAACGAGCCCAGATTTACAGACGGGGCCAGTTCTGAACCATAAACCTGTTTGTGTTGAGGAGCAGCATGTGGATGTTTGCTTCAAAATCCTGGTCCTGGTTCCAGGAGGTCCGTGTTGTTCTCACAGAGGTTCAGTTCTGTTTGTAGGATGGATTTGTAAGTTCTGGGTTTGTTTATCAGTTTTCTCACCCGGACCAACGTCAGACTGGATTTAGAGTCCAGAAGAGTCAAATCAAACGAAGCTGGACCCCAAAGACCTGAGCCTTTTAGAAGGACCTGAAACCAGAAGCTCAGAGTTCTCTCAGCCTGATCTCTAAAATATTCTACGAGTTGGGTGGGGTGGGGGGGGGGGACCCTCCAAAGACCCCAGAAAGGTCCAGCAGCTCGGTACACGAGTCCGCTCAGCCCCCGGGCTGAACAAGGACTGCAGACCCTCAGAGGACCAGGACTCAGGAGGTTTTCCTCCATCAGGATCTGAAGACAGCTCTGCTCTGAGTCGAAGGCCGAGAGGAAACAATTCAGCAGGAAGTGATTCTTAAAACTTTTAGTAACTTTAGTTAAAACAACGTCTTAATTTAGTGAGAGAACTTGATCAAGTTTGTTTTGATGTTTGTGTTTATTGTTTTTATTGTCTCGTTCTGTTCCTCAGTGTGTCTCACCTGCCAGCCTGCCACGCCCACCTGCTCTCTGGCTCACCTGCGCAGCTGCAGCCACTTCCCTCATCACAGCCGCTCCTCCTTCACTCCTGAGCGGAGCGTTTAGCGTGCCGGGTCCGGTCCTCGGTTCTGGAAGTTCTGCTGCCCCGGCAGCTTTGGTGTTCGTTTAAACTTTAATTTTACTTTTGGACTCTCCAACTTGTTCTGGTCTGCTGGGACCAAAACCTGATCCACTCGAGACAGTTTGAGGTTCAGGTTTCCCCAGTTCTGCTGCAGCTCCCTGCAGGGCCGGACCTGGCTTGGATCGGGCCCTGTGCAGAACTTCACTCGTTCTTAACCTTCTTGAAGCTCGCAGCACTTAGAATAACGTGTTCGTGCTGTGACTGTGTTTATTCTTGTTTCCTTTGATCGTACAGAAAACAAAACTTCTAATAATTAATTATTTTCAGAGCGAGATGTCTGCGCTCTCATGTCGTGGTTCCAGAACGACATGAGAGCGCAGACGTGCACGAAGAGCCCTGGAAACAAACAACAACTTTATTTTCACAAGAATGAAACTCTGACGAGGCAGAACACGACGTGCAGGAAACTCTAGGAGGTAAAAATGAAACTCAGAGTCGCTCCTGGAGAATTGAACCCTCAACCCGTCTCCGAGTCAAGCTACCCTGCAGAGAGAACTCCTTTAGACCTCCTGGATCCTGGATCTCAGTATCTACCCAGAGTTCAGGACCAGAGGTGAGGGTAGGAACGTAGTCAGAGAGCTTCTCCTTGCAGCTCAACTCCCTCTTCACCACAACGGACCGGCACAATGTCTACAATACTGCAGAAGCTGCACCAATCCGTTTATTTCCTGCTCCACCCACCCCCTCACTGAGAACAAACCCTGAGATACTTGAACTGCTTTGTGCAGAACCAACCGGACCAACTAAACCGGGCCTCATGAAACCAGGTGGGACCACAGACCGGACCCTCATTCAGATCCAGGCTGCAGCGAACAAACGTGACGACACGTTCTCGTAAACTTTCCTGTTGGTCCTGGTAAAACCAGAAATTATGTTTTTGGGTCTTCATTTTATTTCTTTATTTAAATTATTGCTGTATTTGATAATTTTTTAAAATTTATTTCATATTTATTGCCAATTGCTCATATATTGATTTTATACTTTGTGGAGCACTTTGATCCTCTAATCTTAATTTTATAGATTAGATTAAAAAATAATAAACCTTGACTTTATTTTAGTCTTTAATCATTTTAGTTTTAATTATAAACTTTGATCAGATTTAATGTTGGGAGCTGGTTCAGTTCTGCATCATAAAGCAATAAAACTAACTTTGTTGTTGTTGTTGTTGTTGTTGTTGTTGTTGTTGTTGTTGTTGTTGTTGTTGGTGCTGCAGTTCATCCAGAGTCTTCAAACTGAATTAAATTAACAAACAGACGTTAAATCATTTTAATAACGGTACATTAATTTACACACAAAGTTTATTTTCCGTCTGAGGTTTGAGTTACAAACTGGAGGTCAAAGGTCAGATTTATTCTGCTGCTTTGAACTAAACACCTTCTAAAATAAACAAATAAATAAATAAGCAAATCAACCAATCATTAAATAAATAAACAAATACATACATAAATACGTAAATAAACCAATAAATAAATAAATGGCTAAATAAAAAAATGAATGAATAAATAGATAACTAAATAAACAAACACAAACAAATAATGAATAAACAAATAAATAAACAGATCAGGTTTTGTCTGCGTGCTCCAGTGAGGACAACACACCAATAAATAATTTATTTCTAACTGATGTGTACTTTTTAAATCAAATTTCAAACTTCTATAAGATAAACAGTAAAGAACCAACATAATTACACTTCATGAGTTTGTAAACAATTAAAACAGAAATACATGAAACTAAAAGTGAAGTTAATCCGTTCTGCAGTTTGGACTCGAAGTGCAGAACGGATTAAACTTTCAGGAAAATCATTTCTGGAAATGGTTTCAAATAATTTAAGAGTCGGAGTTTCTTTGTTTGTCATTCGCAGCTGGAACGAGATTAAGTTCACAGGGTCCCGGTTACATCCAACAATAAAATATAAAAGAAAAACAATAATAACATCTAAGATATGAACTAAGAAAAACATCAACTGAATATACTAAATATATATATAATATATATAATATATATTATATATATATTATATATATATTATATATATTATATATACATATTATAATATATAACTAAATATACACTAAGCATTCATAACATAAAACATTACGCCGAACATGAGTCTGTGTGAGCAGATGAGCACGCATGAACACATCAACATGAAACTGATCAGCAGCAACATGAAACTGATCAGCAGCAACATGAAACTGATCAGCAGCAACATGAAACTGATCAGCAACATGAAACTGATCAGCAACAACATGAAACTGATCAGCAACATTGAAACTGATCAGTAGCAACATGAAACTGATCAACAACATGAAATTGATCAGCAGCAACTTTGAAACAGATCAGCAGCAACATGAAACAGATCAGCAGCAACATTGAAACAGATCAGGAGCAACATGAAGCAGATCAGGAGCAACACGAAACAGATCAGGAGCAACATGAAACAGATCAGCAGCAACATGAAATAGATCAGCAGCTAAATGAAACATATCAGCAGCAACATGAAACAGATCAGCAGCAGCATGATGTGATTTTTCACAGTGATTATTCTGGTTAGAGATTCATGAGTCTAACAGCCTCAGGGTAGAAGCTGTTCCTCAGTCTAGTGGTTCTACACTTAATGCTCCTCAACCTCCTTCCTGAGGGAAGCGGGGCAAAAAGTGTGTGTGCTGGGTGAGTGTGGTCCTTCATGATGCAGGTGGCCCTCTTCCTGCATCTGGAGGTGTAGATGTCTGTGATGGTGGGGAGACTGACTCCAACATCTGCTGTGCAGCCTTCACCACTCTCTGCAAAGCTTTTCTTTCTGCAGCTGTGCAGCCTCCATGCCACACATTGATGCTGGAGCACAGGATGCTCTCCACTGCACACCTGTAGAAGGAGGTGAGGACTGAGCTTCTCAGACCAGCTAAACCACATTAAGCGGTTGTTGTACAATAATTATTAAAGTTTATTACAAAAAAGTGATTTAACAGAGTTTTTATTTTATTTATTCTGCTTGTCACAGTTTCTGCTCCAACAAATTATTGTTGAACTCATCGAGGTTTTTGTAAAAATTGTGTCAGAAATAACTTTTAGCAACAATTGATGCTTATTTTAATTTTACACATTTACCAATAATTCAAATCAAAAGCATTAAAATGTATGATTCTGTCAGCTGTTGTGTCTTTGAATAAAATGTTTCATCAGAAGTTGGACTCTGATTGTTCATGAGTCTGTGGTTGATTTATTTCCAGTCCGTCATAAAAACGGTCGTTTCCTGCTCAGACTCTGAACTTTATCCTCAGAGTCTGAGCAGGAACTCAGCGGACGTTCCTGTGAAACGAGCTGCCGCGACTCCTGGTGAGTTTATTTCATTAAATCAAGAATCAAATGAAAACTCAGTGATGGTGGAAGGAGCTGCTGCTCCATGAAACCATCCAACATGCTCAGATTTGAACTCACTGCTTTAATTCAAGTGTTGATGCTGCAGATTTTAAACTTTCTGATAAGAGCATGAGACGTGACGGCAACGATCTGCAACTGAAGTCAACACATATCGACATCAAGCAAACAGTTTATACAGTTTGTATTTATCCTTTCATAACCACTCGTTAATATCTTACAGCAGTTATGAACAGGTTTTCAGTATTTGTGGAGATCTTCTCAGGACCTCCTGGTGTGTCTCTGACTCTCACCTGAGTTTTAAAACCACAGTTTTACTGAATAAAGCGACTTCTTGCTGATCTGAACCTGTAAAAATATAAACTGCTTTAAGACGCGTTCACTGAGAGTTTGTGAAGTTTTTGCAGTTTCATATTTTGTTTTTAATCTGATTCATAAAAGTCTCTGAAAGTGAGTTGTGCACGTTGAGCAGAGTCTGTGCACCGCAGCCGTTTGGTTAATTTAAATGAAACTTTAAAACAAACCTACAAACGGTGTCTGAGCCTCAGAGCTCGTGTTGTTTAATGACAGTTTGAAATGTTTGGTTCTGGAGAGAGAAAGAAAAGTTCAGCAGTTTGCTGCGGTTTCATAAACCAGAAGAGTCCGGAAAACATTCATGCTGTCTTCCAGGGATGAGGGTCAGACGTGATTTAATCTAGAAACAAACAAAAACTGAGTAAAATCCTGTTGTTGACTTTAATATGTTCTTTAATTCAGAATAAAACAGATTTATTGTCTTCATCAGTTCAGAGTCTAAAGGTTAAACTGATAAAGTCTCTGTGATAAAACAATAAAATAAGTTTACAGTCAGTTATAAAATCCATCCATCCATCCATCCATCCATCCATCCATCCATCATCTTCCTCTTGTTCTGGACTCAGGTCTTGGGGCAGCATCTTGAGCAGGGAGGTCCACACATCTCTCTCCACAGCCTCTTCCAGCTCTTCTGGGAGGACTCCAAGATGTTCCCAGGCCAACCGAGAGACATAGTCTCTCTAGCGTGTCCTGGGTCTTCTCCGGGGTCTCCTCCCAGTTGAACGTAGATCAACCAGTAAACAGAGAGCTTTGCCTTAGAGCTCAGCTCCCTCTTCACCACAATGGACCGGTACAGAGTCCACAATACTGCAGATACCAATCCATCTGTCAGTCTCACGCTCCATTCTTCCCTCACTCGTTGATAAAACCTCGAGACACTTGAACTCCTCCACTTGAGGCAGAACCTCGCCCTCGACCAGAAATTATCAATCCACCCTTTTCTGACTGAAGACCATGGACTCAGGTCTGGAGGTGCTGGTTCTCATCCCAGCTGCTTCACACTCGGATGTGAACCGCTCCAGTGAGAGCTGAAGATCACGGCACGATGACGCCAACAGGACCACATCATCTGCAAAGAGCAGAGATGGAATCCTGAGACCACAGAACTGGTCTCCCTCCACCCCCTGGCTGCACCAAGAAGTTCTGTCCATAAAAGTTATGAACAGAATCAGTGACAACGGGCAGCGCTGGTGGAGTCCAACTCCCACCCTGAAGGGTCCGACTTATACCAGCAATGTGAACCAAACTCTGGCACCACTTGGATGAAGAAAAAACAGCCCAACACTGAACAGCCCATAACAACAGGTCTCCAGTCCCACACTCACGGAGAAACCCCCACAGTGTACCCTGAAGAACACGGTCGATGTCTTCTTCAAGTCCACAAAACACATGTAGACTGGATGGACAAACTCCCATGACCCCTCAAGAACCCCAGTGAGAGTAAAGAGCTGGTCCAGTGTTTCACAGCCAGGATGGAACCCACATTGTTCCTCCTGGATCTGAGGTTCGATCAACGGCTGGAGTCACTTCTCCAGTACCCTGAACAGACCTTACCAGGGAGGCTGAGGAGAGTGATGCCCCTGTAACTGGAGCACACCCTCCAGTCCCCCTTTTTGAAGAGGGGAACCACCGCCCCAGTCTGCCTGTCCAGTGGCGCTGTCCCCTGATGTCCAAGTGATGTTGCAAAGACGTGTCAACCAAGACAGCACCACAACATCCAGAGTCTTCAGGAAATCAGGGAGAATCTCATCCACCCCCAGAGTCCTGCTCCTGCAGAGTTTTTAACTTCCTCGGTGACCTCAGCCACGGTTATGGACAGACCCACCCTGAAGTCCCCGACTCAGTTATTAGTTTTTATTTTCACAAGTTATAAAATCAAATGAAATCAAACCTGTTGGAGTTGGGCAGTGGATAAAAAACAAACATCTGATTGAAGGTGTGTCGTGATAATAAATGATCTTTGAATCTTCTTATCTGAGAAGCTAACGTTAGTTTAAATCTATGACGGCTGAAAGAAGTTAATAAATAACCGTCAGAGGTTTTGATAGTTTATTTTAATAACTGACTGTTTAATATCTGTTGGATATTTTTTCTTCATACAGTCAATAACTCTTCAGCTGTAAAGAATCTTTGAGGTTTTAATTTTTTAAGAATGATCGCAGATTTATGTTTTCTGCTTTTCAGCAGCTGGTTGAGTTTGATCTAATGTGAAGTGAAGCATCATGGAGGAAGAAACAGATGAAGTTTATCATCGGACCCGCAGGGAGAGCAAAGACCTGCCACCAATGAGTGAGTCGTTCTGGTTTTTAAATTGTCATTTGATCTGAATCTCAGTCAGGGAAGAGCCACAGCTGTCTAGTCACAAAACATCTGTTTTATTCTGAACCTTCAGGGTAATAAATGTATAAAAACTACATTTTTACATGTTTTCTCAGATGTAAACACATGCAGAAAAATGTTTTTATCATATTTCAATCAATCAGCTTTATTTCTTCAGCACATTTTAAAACCCGCAGGGGTAGCCAAAGTGCTGTACAATAAGACAAAAAGATAAATTAATTAAGACAATAACAACATACAAAACATACACAAAGAAACATAAAAACACACACATGCCAGTTTCACGGCAGGTGTGTTTTAAGATGCCATAAACGATGAGAAAAGATATTTATGAGGAAGTCCCTGATGTGTCCCAGACATTGTCCAAGCGTGTCCCAAAGTAAAGAGTCCAAACTCTGGTTTCTGTTCTCTCAGATTATTTTACTTTTACTTCGACAGAAGCAAAGGATTCAATATTTTTACCCAAACAATCAACTGAAAGTTATTTTCAGTATGAAAAATGATCTTTAAATTAAAACGAGTATTTAAATGTAAAACCTGACTCTGACTTCTATTCCTTGTTGTTCACTTCCTGCCTGCGTCCTCTTCAACATTTTAAAACAAATTAAAAACATTCTTCAGCACCTGTTGACATTTCATTCAAACGTTATGTTTGTCAAACTTGTCAAAGCGCCCTGTGCACAAATTCATGTGATGATATTTTGTCAAAGTTAGATCTTCTTTCTGCAGCTTTTTATTGTCCACCAGCAGGAGGCGAGGGCGGGTGATAATGTATTTCTGCTCTGTGTGTCCACGTGTCTGCTCAGCCCCAAACATCTCATGAACAACTAAACATTTGACTGAAACACAGAAAGTTTTCATTGGAAGAACTTCTATAACTAAATACATTTGTGGTCATCTCAATTCAAGATGGCCGCCACAGCCAACTGATCTTAAAAACACAAAAATGTCTCTGACTCAGTCCAGATGTTGACACATGTTTAAATGTCACACGAGCCGTTAGGCGGCAGTGTCGCAGAGCTGAACGAAAGTGGAGGAAGGACAGGCTTTTCAAATGTTAAGGGAGAGTTGGCGTCACTATCAGAAAACCATTAAAGCTGCCAAATGTAAATTCTTTTCTGATTTAATTGTCTCCAACTCCCACAACCCCCGAGTTCTTTTCTCCACCCTGAACTCAGTTCTACACCTCAGTGAGCCTTCACCTCTGGAAGCCTCAACTGAGCTGTGTGAGAACTTCCTCCATTTCTTTTTAGAAAAAGTGGCAAACACCCGGGCACTCATTTCTCCACCAGCTCATGATCTGTCCATCCCATCTCAGTGCGTGGCTGTGTTTGACCACTTTGAGCCCATCTCTCTGTCCTCTCTGGAGCAGGTAATGTGCAGCATGAAGCCATCTGGTTCCCCCTTTGATGTGGTCCCCCTCGACTACTAAAGGAAGTTTTTCCTACCCTGGGTCCTTTTATCCTTGCTATTCTGAATAGCAGTTTATCCTCAGGTGTGGTGCCAAAAACTTTTAAACATGCTGCTGTCCAGCCCCTCCTGAAAAAACCTAACCTTGACCCCTCAGTCATGTCCAACTTCCGGCCTGTCTCCAGACTCCCACGCTGTAGCTGCACTCACGCAGAGACATGTAGGAGGAGATGTATGAAGGCAGCAGACCAGGAAGTGATTTAAAGATGAAAATGTACCAGTGAGAGAGTCTGTGTGAAGTTAATGATGTCCAGTTAACCAGTGAATACTGGGTGCAGTGGTGGGTACGATAATTGTAGGAGCGTTCATGTAAATAATGTCACCGTAATCAATGGAGGGAAGGAAGGTCACAGTTACAAGGTGTTTCCTAACATTCAGGGTTAGACAGGATCTGTTTCTTTACTAGGTTTTCCACATGGAGCTTAAAAGAGAGCTGTGAGTCGACCAAGATACTCAAATATTTATAGGACTCAACAAACTCAATGGGAACACCATTGGAGGATAAAATCAGAAGAACTGCTGGGACCAACTTCCTGTTTGAAACAAGCATCCCTTTGGTTTTTATAGTTCTCCCTCGCTACTTCACCGTTCGTTTTTCGTGAACTCACTTTATTGCAGTTTTTCAAAGTAAGATTGGACTTGACACACACGTGGCTGATTGATGGATGAGCCGCATGATCGTCATGGATTTTTTATTTAAAATAAATAAATAAAAAATATTTAGCACCTGCTGCACCTGTCTGCAGCCCACACTGCAGGAGAAGCTTCCTCCTGCAGCGTGTCATATATCCGCTCTGCAGTGGAGAAGTGGGCGTGGCCAACAGCGCTGGCAGATGGCAGAGTGCAGCCGGAGGCAGAGAGCTGAAATCATGACATGCTGTGCTCTTTTAGAGCGATTTGGGTTTAGAAACATTGCTTAGAATATTGCAAGAGTGTGGGAAGGGTTTAAAACACACATATATATATATATATATATATATATATATATATATATATA
>NC_056505.1:3220285-3231863 GCF_014905685.2 Nematolebias whitei
ATATATATATATATATATATATATATATATATATACATATATATACAAGTATACTGTATTAAAATAAACTACTACTTACTACTTGTACTACTATTCCTACTTTGCGGTTTTTCACTTATCGTGGGGCTTCAGGGTACGAATCCCCTGCGATAAATGAGGGACTACTGTACATGAATGTTTCTGTTCAGTGCCCTGAGATGACGTCTGTTGTGACTTGGTGCTATAGAAATAAACTGAATTTAATTTATTTGAGTCACAGTGATTATTCTGGTTATAGATTCATGAGTCTAACAGCCTCAGGGTAGAAGCTGTTCCTCAGTCTACTGGTTCTACACTTAATTCTCCTCAACCTCCTTCGTGAGGGAAGCGGGGTCAAAAGTGTGTGTGCTGGGTGAGTGGGGTCCTTCATGATGCAGGTGGCCCTCTTCCTGCATCTGGAGCTGCAGATGTTTGTGCTAGTGAGGAGACTGACTCCAACAGTCTTCTGTGCAGCCATCACCACTCTCTGAAGAGCTTTTTTTCTTCTGTTGTTCCAAGCCTCAATTATTGAGGTGGCTGACTTGAGCTGTGGCCTCGAAGCTGTTGGTGCTTCTCGCTGTGGCCATCCTCAAACTCGGTTGTGGAAACTCTGGGTTAGGGAGGCTGTCAAGCTGAAGGACTCCTATTGGGCCTTGTTGGCTGGTGGGACTCTGGAGTCAGCTGAGGAGTACCGGAGAGCCAAGTGGTTCACAGCCTTGGCTGTTGCTGAGGCAAAAGCTAGGATGTGGAAGGAGTTTGGTAAGGCCATAGATAGAGACTCTGTCATCTAGGAGGAGATTTTGGCAAACCATCAGGCAGCTGCGAATTTGAAAGCAGCGCTTTACAAACTCTATGTTCAGTGAAGGTGGAGTACTGTTGACCTGAACCAGTGATGTCATCAGAAGGTGGAATGAATACTTCTCGGACATTCTCAGTACCACTGGCTCATCTTCCATGGAAGAAGCTGAGTTGGGGGACTTTGGGGTTTGTCTGTCCATAACCATTGCTGAGGTCACCGAGGTAGTTAAAAAGCTCCAACCATGGTGGCAGGTCTTCGGGGGTGGATGAAATTTGCCCTTATTTCCTTAAGGCTCTGGATGTTGTGGGGCTGACTTGGTTGGCATGTCATTGCAAGATCGCATGGACATCAGGGGCAGTGCCACTTAATTGGTGGACTGGGGTGATGGTCCTCCTCTTCAAAAATTGTGGTGAAGAGGGAGCTGAGCTGTAAGGAAAAGCTCTCTGTTTACCATTCGGTCTATGTTCCTACCCTCACCTCTGGTCATGAACTCTGGGTAGTGATTGAAAGAATGAGATTGTGGATACAGGAGGTTGAAATGAGTTTCCACTGCAGGGTAGCTGGACTCTCCCTTAGAGACAGGGTGAGAAGTTCAGTTATCAGGAGAGACTCAGAGGAGAACTGCTGTTCCTCCATATCCAAAGGAGCCAGTTGAGGTGGTTCAGGCATCTGGTAAGGATGCTCCCTGGGTGTCTCCCTAGGGAGGTGCTTTGGGCATGTCCAACTGGGAGAAGACCCCGGGGAAAACCCAGGAAACGCTGGAGAGACTACGTCTCTCGCTTGCCCTGGGAATGCCTTGGGGTCCTCCCAGAAAAGCTGAAAGAGGTGGCTGTGGAGAAAAATGTCTGGGTCTTGTTTTGTGGCACCTTGATTTATTGTTTTATTATAACACTACTTTCATTTTAACAAAGTTCAGTCAGATCATCTGGTCGGTTTCTTTTTTTGTTGAGATATTTTATACTTCATCCAAAGGACTTCATCATTCCGAGGAGACACAACAAACTCAGTTCCACAAGCAGCACCCTCACATAGTGCACCAACCAGTTTGCTAGTGATAAGATGGTTTCTGGGGCTCGCCCTCTCCCCCATCGACTCCTCTGAGGCAGCCATAGCCAAAGTGGTTCAAAACATCAAATTCCTCCTTGGACCTCCTCAGACTGTGAAGTTCTTTAGATGAAGTCCTCTATACGGAGCTGGACATATCCACATATACAGTTCCTCGTATGATGTGAGGTCATCAGCTGTACTGAGCACTATGTTTGGAAGAGCTAGAGACAAGTTGAGTGTCCTTTTCCATTTTCTCTCTTTGTTTCTGTTTCCAGTGTCTGAGCTGAGGGTTGTTCTGATGGGGAACAGCTGGTCTGATAGGAGCGTCATTGGAAATTTCATGCTGGGACAACCTGGGTTCAACACCGAGGAGGAACCAGAGACCTGTGTGAGCTTCAGAGGACAGATGATGGAGAAAGAAGTTCTCCTCATAAACACCCCAGATCTGCTGGTTCCCAATATCTCCCAGTTCAAACTCACACAGCACATCAAGAACTGTGTGAGGCTTTCTGCTCCTGGACCTGACGTGTTCCTGCTGGTCCTGCAGCCCAAAACCTTCACTGCGGCACATAAAGTCCAGCTCTGCAGGATCCTTGAATATTTCAACGAGCGGTCCTTTGACCATTCAGTGGTTCTGTTCCGACCCCACACAGAGGACGCTGCATGCGTCCAGGTGAACCTGACAGCCTCAGACATGGTGAAGAAGTGCAGGGGTCAGTTTGTTTTTAAGAAGACCACCAAATGTTCTGAGCTGCTGGAACATCTGGAGGAAATTGTTCAAGACAACAATGGACAACATGTGAGCTGTGACATGTTTGTGGACCCAATGCCTGATGTCCAAGTTACTGGTATGTATGATGTAATGAACCAGATGAAATCCACCAAGAACCCATGGTTGTATTAATTCATTCATTCAACCTTTATTTAAACAGATAAGTCACATTGAGCCTCAAAGACTAATTTACAAGTGAGACCTGTTTGGACAGACAATAAAAGTGATAAACTGGACACATGGAGGAGTTGGAGGTGAAAAAATTCTTATCAGACTTTTTTTTCCTGCCTGAGAAGAAAAAACTCTGATATTAAAAAACACCTCGCACAAACAAGCACATATTTACGTAGACATTCTGCAGACGGGGGGGACGAGAACGGTGAGCATGTTCACTCATAGACACTCTCGAGGTCACTGTAAGAGTTCTGATAAGGATGGAATAATCAGCCAGTGTCCTCCGGTGAGATCCATAAACATTCTCGAGGGATGTTGAGGAATGGCCAAGAATAACGACTATGAGAATCCAAGAGTCCTGAAATGATGACACAAAGTTTATTCAGCTGGTTTCATCTGGTTATCAGTTGGAAATTCCTCGGGGAGGGGGTGGTGAGCATCAGATCACATGTTCTCCAGGTGAATTCAGATAAGATGACCTTCAAGACCAGCCAAGGGAGCCAATTTCAGATAAACACGCAGTTGTTTTGGGGACAGGCAGAACTTAATGACATCTACCTTGAGTCTGTGTTGGTCCACTCGGTTCAGAAATGTCCAAATTACATGGCCACACCGATGGAACGTGTCTGAGTAAAATCCCCAAGATCTGATCCATTCAGCCCAAAGCATTTGAGTCTGGGTACTCGAGACACGAACCAAGCCATCATAAAGGCAAGCAGCGTGAGCGGGTCCAAATTTGCTGCTGACGACTTCCTTGATTGTAGATAAAACCAGCAACAAGCCAAATCCAAAAAGCAAGAACCAGTTATCATAAATCCAATTAAATATGCGTCCTTAAAATCCACAGATGGCAGCAGAGATAGACACACCATCAAGTCTTCCAGTCGATGAGATATCCAGCTGCATGTCAATAGGACAATCGGCTCGCCTAAAGCCTGTCTTCTCTTGAAGAAATGTTGTAGATTGAGATGAGGGACCAACTGATCAAAACAAGTCCATAATTATGGTTCAGAAGATGCAAGAGAGGCTCAGAAGCAGTTTCACAGACAGACAGAGCAACAAAGCAGAGAGGGAGGGAGGGAAGCATCCGATCTCATCGAGAGCAAGTGGTGAAGTATGAGGTGAAAGTTGAAAGAGTTCATGAAAACAAATTTCTTATTGTCATTACTGATGATAAACTCAACTGGAAACTACACATCAAACATGTTCAAAGTAAAGTCTCAAGAAATATCGTCCTCTTAAACACAGCCAAGTCGGTCATAAAACAAAAAGCTTTACATGCACTCTAGTGTTCACTAATCTGACATTATTTAAGTTATTGTGCAGAAATATGGGGCAATAATTACAAAACTACACTACACTACATTTTAAGAATTACCTTTAATATTTTTCTAAATATCCCACCTTATAGATTATTCTTATTGTTCTTTTTTTAGTATTGTTAATATCTGTAAAGGTAATTATTAAAATTATTAAAGTTCATTGACGTAGTGAAACTACAGACGGCTCTAATTCGTTACAAAACCAAAAAAAAAAACAATTACCGGAAACCATTCAAAACCTGTTTAAGACTAAGGAGCAAATTTATGTTAAGGAGGGAACACTGTTTAAAATATGCAAATTCAGAACTACTATAAAAAAACTTGTGTGTCAGTGAGTGGAGTCAAACTGTGGAATAATTTGAATATTTAACTTAGACAATGTACAAACATAGAACTGTTCAAATTATCATATAAACATATGATTATTGCTGGATATAATAAATAATATTATCATTCAATTATTGTTGATGCTTTTGTTCTTGATGCTAGTTTTGTTTTTTGGTGAAGTTAAAGAAATAATTCAACAATTTTCAGTCAGATCATCTGGACAGTTTCTTTTTTTTTTCTGAAATGTTTCACCTTCCATTCGGAAAAAAAAGAAACTGTCCAGATGACCTGACGGAAAATTGTTGGATTGTATACCTGGATGTTTGAGCATTTTGGTTAAAGAAATAATAATTGTTTATCTACTGTAGTTAACTTAAATAGATATTATATTGATGAGTTACATATTAAATATGGGTTTAGTTGCTATATGTATGGATTATACATGTAATAAATGTAAGATTATGTAAGTGGTTAAGGAGTGGGAATTTTGATAAGTTTACACTTTTACCCACTCCCTTGAATAAGTAAAACAAAAGTTATGACATTATGCTTCATGCTGATTTATTTTTTTTATTTTTTTTTACATACTAAACTAAACTAAACCAAACCCATAAATAAATTAAAATGGGTTTTAGAACTAATAAACAATATCTGAAGCCACAAGAGAAAGTCCACTCTCCTGTTCTCAGGTTTTTGGTATCAGGACATACTGATCAATACTGATCTGGTCTTCACCAGGTTCCAAAACGGTTCTGATCTGACCTGAAGTGTAATAAGTCTGGATTCTTTGGACCCCCAAAATAAATAAATAAATACTTCACTTCACCACTTGCTCTCGATGAGATCGGATGCCTCCCTCCCTCCCTCTCTGCTTTGCTGCTCTGTCTGTCTGTGAAACTGCTTCTGAGCCTCTCTTGTATCTTCTGAAACATAATTATGGACTTGTTCTGACCAGTTGGTCCCTCAACTCAATTTACAACATTTCTTCTAGAGAAGACAGGCTTTAGGCGAGCCAATTTGCCCTGTTGGCACGCACGCAGCTGGATATCTCATCGACTGGAAGACTTGATGATGTGTCTATCTCTGCTGCCATCTGTGGATTTTAAGGACACATATTTAATTGGATTTATGATAATTGGTTCCTGCTTTTTGGATTCAGCTGGTTGCTGGTTTTATCTACAATCAAGGAAGTCGTCAGCAGCAAATTTGGACCCGATCATGCTGCTTGCCTTTATGATGGCTTGGTTCGTGTCTCGAGTACCCAGACTCAAATGCTTTGGGCTGAATGGATCAGATCTTGGGGATTTTACTCAGTCACGTTCCATCGGTGTGGCCATGTTATTTTGGACATTTCTGAACCGAGTGGACCAACACAGGCTCAAGGTTGATGTCATTAAGTTCTGCCTGTCCCCAAAACAACTGTGTGTTTATCTGAATTTGGCTCCCTTGGCTGGTCTTGAAGGCCATCTTATCTGAATTCACCTGGAGAACATGTGATCTGACGCTCACCACCCCCTCCCCGAGGAATTTCCAACTGATAACCAGATGAAACCAGCTGAATAAACTTTGTGTCATCACTTCAGGACTCTTGGATTCTCATAGACGTTATCCTTGGCCATTCCTCGACATCCCTCGAGAATGTTTATGGATCTCACCGGAGAACATTGACTGATTACAGTGACCTCGAGAGCATCTGTAGACGTTGTTGACCGCTCTCGTCTACTTCTTCCTGCTCTGCTCTATTGCAGAATGTCTACATAAATATGTGCTTGTTTGTGCGAAGTGTTTTTTTCAATATTAGGGGTTTTTCTCAGCCAAGAAAAAAGTCTGATAGGAATTGTTTTTGCCTCCAACTCCTACATGTGTCCAGTTAACCACTTTTTTGGTCTGTCCAAACAGGTCTCACTTGTAAATGAGTCTTTGAGGCTCAATGTGATTTATCTGTTTAAATAAAGGTTGAATGAAAAAAATAAAAAATAATTAAAGTCCAGCCAACAGACAGAATGAGGCAAATTAAGAACATTTTAAACAGGAATGCTGTCGCTCCAGATACAGGATGACAGGAACCGTGGTAAGACCTGCAGTTCAAGTTTACTGTCACCCCCATCACATGTGGTACATGAGGTGGAATGAAATTATGTACTCGGGTTACCAGTTACACCTAAAAACAGCAAAAATATAAAGTGTAAAAAGAACCAACTGAAGCAGAGAGAGATAAATGTGATGGAGTTAAATTCAAAAGCAGTCTGCTCCTCAGATAAATAATGTTAAATTATTATTAAATTAAATTATCTGTTCAGTTCACTGAGATGAATTATGTTGTGACTTGGAGCTTTTGAAATAAACTGAACTGAATTGAATGTAACTGATAAGTGGCAGGTGGTTCAATCTTGCTCAGATCAGGATAAACCATTATCAACCTGGATGAATGAGCTACAAACCTTTTTTCATCCTGCCAGCGGTTCCTCCAGATGTGACGTGTTTTGAACCAAAATTTCAAAGCAGTGACTGATTAATATTAGTTTTAATATTGTCTTTATTACATTTAATTACTTTAATCAGTTTCAAATTCTTTCAGTGATGTTTGTGGTGTTTTTAATTTTTTTAACAAAATGGTAAAATAAAACATTTGTTCGCCTCCATAGTTTGTCTTTTGATGTTTTTTCTCTCCTGTTGTTCAGAACTCAGGATTGTGCTGTTGGGGAGAAGTGAGGAAGAAAAGATGAAACTCACTCAGCTCATCATCGGGTCCCAGAATGTTTCTCACTGGACTTCTTCTTCAGACTGTGTGGCCTTCAGTGGAGAATGGAGAGGTAAACCAGTAACGGTGGTGAAAACTCCAGATATGTTCAATCTGCCAAGGGAGAAGATGAGAAGTGAAGTGAAGAGCTGTGTGGGTCTCTGTCCTCCTGGACCAAACGTTCTGCTGCTGGTAGTGAGACCTTCACAATTCACTGAAAATAAAAAAAATATAAAGTTCGTCCTTAGTTTGTTTGGTCAAGATACCTTCAAACAATCAATGGTCATCATCACACACAAGGAGAAGATCTCTGACTCTGTCTGTGAACTTCTCAAAGACTGTGAAGGAAGACATCACAACATGGTTGAAGAAGGACCAACTATTCAAACACATAGTGCATCTCTTGTAAAGAAGCTTATTCCTTTTCAGGGTAAAGATGGGGCTCAATCCCATTCTCACTTGATGGGAGGTGGGCTGTCTGAGCAGAACATCAGTTCATCACAAGAAGATTTGATTAGGACTCAATTGATGGAGAAGATTGAAGATATTGTGCAGAAAAACCAAGAAACCTCCATTTTATTTGAAGAAACCAGAAGATCAGAACAAATTGTTGAACAAACATTAAATAAAAACCCTGAACTCTCAGTTCCTGTGAAAGAACTAAAACCTTTAAACCTGGTTCTGTTTGGGAGCCGAGGAGAAGAGAAGACTTCAGCAGCTGAAGCCATTTTAGGTCAGACAGATCTTCATCCAGCCTCCAGACCTTCAGAGTGTGTTCATCATCAGGGGGAGGTGTGTGGACGTTGGGTTTCTGTGCTGGAGCTGCCTCCTCTGTACGAGAAACCACACGAGGAAGTGATGGAGGAATCACTCAGGTGCATCTCCCTCTGTGATCCTGAGGGGGTCCATGCCTTCATCCTGGTCCTACCTGTGGGTCCCCTCACTGATGAAGACAAGGGAGAGTTACAGATCATCCAGGACACGTTCAGCTCTCAAGTCAAAGACTTCACCGTGATTCTGTTCACTGTGGACTCCGACCCTGCAGCTCCAGCTGATGTTACCTTCATACAGAAGAACAAGGACATCCAGGAGCTCTGTCAGAGCTGTGGAGGAAGATCTGTTGTTCTCAACATCAAAGACAACAAACAGATCCCAGAACTGTTGGAGACTGTGGACAAAAATGTTTTTGATGGAGATAATCCACGCAGTTATACAACTAAAACCTTTGCATTGGGCCAGATGGAGAAGATTTTTCAGCTGCAGACTGAACTGAGGGAAATTAAATCAAACATCATGGAACAAGGTAAACACTTCACTGTCACAATAACTTTAAATCATTATTTCCTCCTGTTTACCTAAATTATGTGGCTGGATTATGTTTTTACTTATTCAATCTTAAATCCCCATTGATAACTAGCTGGTCTCACCACTGTCTTGTAAACTTTTCCTTTGCTGAAACTTTTCTCCATCCACTCTATCCTGCCTGGACTCTCTTCTTCACCTCTTTACCACATTTTTTCTTGTGCTCTTTCTCAGCATGAAACCATCCTGCTGCTCACAGATAGTCACCTCTCGTCTAAGTCTTGCTTCCACAACTCTCTCCCAGATCTTCATCGTGTGGTTCATCAACTTAATTCCCCTGTAGTTGCTACAACTCTGTACATCACCTTTGTTCTTAAAAATGGCCACCAGCACACTTCTTCTCCATTCAAGTCAATTCAATTCAATTCAGTTTATTTCTATAGCGCCAAATCACAGCAAAGTTGTCTCAGGGCACTTTACTGGAACATTCACATACATAAAAGCCAATTAGTGAAGTTCTCTATCTAAGGAATCCAGCAGACAAGTTGAATCTTGGCTTCGTTGCAGTCTCACATTCATGAGGCATTTTCTCACCCTCATATATGCCATTGAATATTTGAGTCAAAAACCTCACTGCCATCTCTCCAAGACATTTCCAAACCTCCACTGGTCATCAGGTCCTACTGCCTTCACCTTCTTCATTCTTTTCAGATCTTTCTGGACTTCACCCTCACTAATCTTTCCCACTTCCTGGTCCACAGTTTCTATGACATCTACTCTTCTTTCTCTTTCATTTTCTTCACTCATTAGCTCTTCAAAGTACTCCTTCCATCTTCCCGTTACACTCTCCTCACTTGTTAGAACATTACCATTCCTATCTTTAATAAGCCTAACCTGCTGCACATCCTTTCCAGCCTGATCTTGCTGTCTTGCCAATCGGTACAAGTCCTTCTCGCCCTCTTTAGTGTCCAGTCTCCCATAAAACTCATCGTACACCTTCTGCTTTGTCTTAGCTACCTCCCTCTTTGCTCTACGTCCCATCTCCTTATATTCCTGTCTCCTCTCTTCAGTCCTCTCTCTGTCATATTTCTTCTTGTCTAACCTCTTTCTTTGAACATCTTCCTGCACTTCACTATTCCACCACCAGGTTTCCTGATCATCCATTCTCTGTCCAGATGACACACCAAGTACCTTCCTACCTGTCTCTCTAATTACTGTTGCTGTAGTAGTCCAGTCATCTGGAAGCTCTTTCTTACCACCCAGAGCCTTTAACAGCTCCTCTCTGAATTTATCACATCATTCTTCCTTCTTCATCTTCCACCATTTGGTCTTCTTCTCTGATTTCACTCTTTTTCTCTTCTTCACAACAACAGTCATTCTTCACACAACCATCCGATGCTGTCTGGCCACGCTCTCCCCTGCCACAACCTTACAGCCTCCAATCTCCCTCAGGTTTCCTCTTCTACACAGAATGTAGTCGACCTGCGTACTCCTTCCTCCACTCTTATAGGTCACTGTATGCTCCTCCCTCTTTTGGAAATAAGTGCTGACTACAGCTATTTCCATTCTCTTGGTAAAATCCACCACCACCTGTCCTTCCTGGTTTCTTTCCTTGACACCAAACCTACCCATCACTTCCTCATCCTCTGTTTCCTTCACCAACATGTCCATTCAGGTCTGCTCCATCACTGGTACATTTTCATCTTTAAATCACTTCCTGGTCTGCTGCCTTCATACATCTCCTCCTACATGTCTCTGCATGAGTGCAGCTACAGCGTGCGCTCTCAGGACATTATTACCTGCAGTGTTCCCTCAATGAGGACTGAACTAGACAAAATGACCTTCTCCTACTCTGCTCCTGTTTCCTGGAATACCTTACAAAAACATTTGAAGCTCTCGACCTTGACCTCTCTGGCTTTAAGAATCTGTTGGACTCCTGGCAGGGACCAATGCAGACATGTTCCTGTTTTTAGTTTTCTACATTCGCCTTAGAATCTAGCTGTTTTTTATGTTACCTTTTTCTTTTAGCTATCCTATTTGTAATTAAAAAAAACCTGTAGTATGACTTTTTATAACTGTTTATTGTTGTCATCATTCTTTGTTGAAATCAGGTCTCTCTTGTAAATGAGTCCTCGAGGCTCAATGGGATTTACCTGTAGAAATAAAGGTTAAATGAATGAAAAACCACTCTCTCCTCCCTGGGAATACTCTCTATCACTTCATCCAGATCTTTACAAAATGTATCTTTCTCCTCCACATCACATCCAACCTGTGGAGCATAACCACTGACAACATTTAGCATCAGACCTTCTACTTCTACCTTCAGACACATCACCCTATCTGGCACTCTCTTCACCTCTACTACATTCTTTACCAACTCCTCCTTCAGGACCACCCCTACTCCATGTCTCTTTCTATCCACACCATGGTAAAACAGTTTGAAGTTCAAGTTGTGTTTATTTGTCATATGCAAGATTACTACAAGGTTAACAGTACAATGAAATGCTTAGGATGAGAAGAACAAACAAGAACAAACAAGAAATACTAAAGCATGCAATAAGCGTACAAAAATAAAGTATCAAAAAGTGAAAAAGTAATTTTAATATTTACAACGTCCTAAAAAGAGATAGTAAACAACATGGTAGAATATAATGGTGCAAGCAAGATGAATTTAAATTAATAAGTATTTCAATGTAGTAATATATGTAAGCTAAAATCCACATGATATATATATATATATATATATATATATATATATATATTATATTTAAATAAACTGGTATATCAGAGTCAGAGTTTCTTTATTGTCATTCGCACCTCATGTGGTACATGTGGTGGAGCGAAATTATGTACACGGGGTCCCAGTTACATCCAACAATAAAATGTATAAGAAAAACAGTAATAACATCTAAGATATGAACTAAGAAAAACATCAACTAAATATACACTAAGCACTCATAACATAAAACATTGAACATCAGCACAAACATGAACATGAGTCTGTGAGCAGATGTGCACGCATGAACACATCAACATTGAAACAGATCAGCAGCAACATGAAACAGATCAGCAGCAAC
>NC_056505.1:3231963-3238113 GCF_014905685.2 Nematolebias whitei
TATATATATATAGTTATATATATATATGTATGTCTGTGTGTATATACATTTTATTATTCTTTCATTTTTAACTAAATCAAATTTTAATTTAATTTCTCAGATGGTGAACAGATCCAGGGTCCAGACAGCCTCAGGATTGTTCTGATCGGGAAGACTGGCAGTGGAAAGAGTTCATCAGGAAACACCATTCTGGGAAGAAACGAGTTTCAAGCTGAATTCTCCCAACAGTCAGTAACTAGGAGCTGCCAGAAAGCCCAGACTGAGGTTGACGGTCGCTCAGTTTTTGTTGTTGACACTCCTGGTCTGTTTGACAACAGTTTGTCCAATGAGGAGATTAATGAGGAGCTGGTGAAATGTATCAGCCTTCTGGCTCCAGGTCCACATGTCTTCCTGTTGGTGTATCAGTTTGGTAGATTCACAAGAGAGGAGAAGGAGACACTTGAACTCATCAAGAAAGTTTTTGGTAAAAATTCTCAGTTATACACCATTATTCTTTTCACAAGAGGAGATGATCTAGAACGTGTGGGTAAAACTATTGAACAGTACGTGGAAACATGTGATGATTCCTTTAAGAAGCTGATCTCTGACTGTGGAAGAAGATACCACGTGTTCAATAACTGTTCTGAAAATAATCAGACACAAGTCAGTGAGTTGATAAAGAAGATCGACTCCATGGTCAAGGAGAACGGAGGCAGCTGCTTCACTAATGAGATGCTGCAGGAAGCTGAAGCTGCGATACAGAAAGAGATGCAGAGAATCCTGAAGGAAAAGGAAGAGATGATAAAACAGAAGGAGGAGCTTGAAAGAAAACATGAGGAAGAAAAAGAAAAACTGAGAAAAAGAATGGAGGAACAGAGAGCAGAAATGGAAAAGGAGAAAAACCTGAAAGCAAAGCAACTTAAAGAAATGGAAGAAAACATCCAGAAGGAGCGAGAGCAGAGAGAGAGAGAACAGAAAAGACGAGAAGAAGAAGAGAAGAAAAGAAAAGAGGAAGAAGAACGACAACAGAAAGAGTGGGAGCGAACACGAGAAGCTTTGGAGAAAACAATCAAATCAGAATCAGAAGAAAAGGAGGTCGTCGACAGAAAACTGAAGAAGATGAGGAAAGAGATGGAAGAAAAACGAGAAGAAAGAGAAAAGGAAAGAAAAGAGTGGTGGGAAAAACGACAGGGTGAGGATGAAAAGAGACAAAAAGAGGAGCAAATAAAACTGAAAAAGCTTCAAGAAGATTTTGAGAAAGAAAGAAAAGAATATGAAAAGAAAAGAAGAGAAGAAGAGAAGAAAAGAAGAGAAGAAGAGGAGAAGGAGAGAAAGGAGATAGAGGAAAACTATCAGCGAAAAATGGAGGACATGAAGAAGAAACATGAAGAGGAGGCCAGAAAACAAGCTGAAGAGTTTAATGAGTTCAAGAAGAAACACAAGGAAGAACTTGATCTAAAGCAGCAGAGAGAACAGGAGCTGGAAGCTGATGTAGCAGATAAAAAACAAAAACTACAACATGAAATTCAAGCCAAAAACAAAATAAAGAAATCAATTAAAGAAAAAGAAGAAGAAATAAAAAACTTGGGCAAATTAAAGAGAGAAAAAGATAAAGAGTTTAATGAGTTCAAGAAGAAACACAAGAAAGAACTTGATCTAAAGCAGCAGAGAGAACAGGAGCTGGAAGCTGATGTAGCAGATAAAAAACAAAAACTACAACATGAAACTGAAGCCAAAAACAAAATGAGGAAAACAATTGAAGAAAAAGAAGAAGAAATGAAAAACTTGGACAAGTCAAAGAGAGAAAAAGAGGAAGAATTGAAATCAATAAAACAAAAATATGTTGTACGATACTGTACCACCTCCTAATGATCCTTTTTATCTTCTGGATCTTCAAATATCCCCAACCTTCATGACTCTCAGACATTGATCACGCAGCTGTGCTCACATGTGGTTGTTTGTTGCACGTTTCTGTCGTGCAGACGAGATCTTCACCTTCCACCTGCCTCTGACCTCCTGACAGCCTCAGTGTGTGTCCAAAGACGTTCTTGTTCTCATCGGACTCAGGAAATAAAAACCTGAAAGAACAGACTCTTTATGTTTCTGCTGAGAATTAACCAAGAACTTGACTGGAGCGTTTACACAGAGCTGTAAAGATCCAGATGTTTGACTTTAAATAAACTGGTCTGATTTTATCACTCGTATAAAGACCGACTGTTGGGATTACATCATGGATCTATTTACTGATGGTTTGAATTCATTTACTGACAGAAACTGTACGTCTTGTGTTCACCTGGTTTTAATCAGGACACAATGTTGACCAGTCTTTGTTTATGACTCCAGCTAATGTTTAAAACAAATCCTGTTTAAATTTTATTTTCAGGTTCAAATATTTCATATGATCTGTGAAATATCTGTCGAGCCCAGAGACATCTTTGTTTAGCTCTTAGCATTTTCTTTATAAATACATTTTTTAAGATTTAACTTTGTGCAGACTGTGGTCTGATGTGATTTATAGAACTTTCTGAATGTTTCATGAACAGTTCTGGTCATGATTTAATCTAAAAGAAAAGTCCAGTCAAGGCACTTCACATGATGTTTTACAGAAATGTCTTTTTAGAGACAGAAGCTGGGTGTCCTGTCACACCAGAACCAGAACCAGAACCAGAACCTCTCCTTCATTTGGCTCTGTGAAACTGCCCTCAGTGACAACAAAGTTCATGCTCAATCATCCAGGTGTCAAATCCAATAATTCTCAGTCAGGTCATCTGGACAGTCTCTTTTTTATAGAGACGTTTCGCCCTCTATCCAGAGGACTTCATCAGTCTGATGGAGTCCGCTCGTCTGATGGATCCGAGCATTCGCTCCAAACACGACTCTGTTAAAACGTACACCTTCACGATGACGTGCACTCTCACTCTTGAGTTTCTTTGAGTTATTAGTAAGTTAAACTTGTTTTGTTGTCGAGTCTTGGACTTGACATGCTGTGCTAAGCGTGCCTGATCTGTACAGTCCAACACTTGCTGAAGTGTGGTCTGATCTAGACACGTTGTTAGTTTCTGTTTAATGTGCTCTTCTTTGGCCTTCAAGGCCTCAATAGTAAAATTGGTCTGTCTCACCCGTTCATTCAGCAGCTGGGTCTGTGCCTTCTGAAGGATCTTGCTTGCCCGGTGCCCGCTGACTGAAGATTTTAGTTCCAGGCTCTTGGGAATGATGCCACTTTGTCGACATCTGAGGTTGAATCGCAAATGGTTCCTGTAGTCTGCCTTCTTCCTTGCTGTTTTCTCAAACTCTCTAACTAGTTTGAGGCAATCCTGGCCAAAGTGGTTCAAAATATCCTGATGCATGCTCAATAATCCAGGTAGAAAAAAAAAAAAAAGCTAAACCTGGCTGAAAGAAAATACTCAAACTAGAAAAATCTAAAAAAGCAAAACTGAGCTGAAAACAGCTCCTCAGACTGAGGAAGTCTCTCGGATGAGAGACAAAACATTTCTACATTTTTTTGTTGATTTGCTTTGTTTTGTTTTTTTGAATGTCCAGAGGACCAGATTTAACTTTTTTAGATTTTTCTACCTGGATTATTGAGCATGCATCAGGTTATTCTTCTTAATCTACAATAAAAAAATAATCACATTGATAAATGCAATTCATTGTAAATTACAGTTTTATTATATTTGTTGATGATGTAATATTCATCAGTTTTAGGTTCACTTTATTTTGACACATGCTCTGTTAGGATCATAAAAAAACAATAATTTGATGGTTGATCCATTGTTAAAGTTGTGAGATAAAATATATTTCATATAAAATATCATGCCAATGACAGCACGGTGGCGCAGTTGGTTGAGCTGCTGCCTCTCAGCGAGCAGGTTCCTGGTTCAAATCCCGGTCCGGGGGCCTTTCTGGGTGGAGTTTGCATGTTCTCTCCGTGCCTGCATGGATTTTCTCCAGGTACTCTGGTTACCGCCCACCAATATAAATTGCCCCTAGGTGTGAAAGAGTGAATGGTTGTTTGTCTCTCTGTGTCCCTGTGATGGACTGAGACCTGTCCAGGTGTCCCCCATCTC
The DNA here is from genome assembly GCF_014905685.2 of Nematolebias whitei. Classification (NCBI taxonomy): domain Eukaryota; kingdom Metazoa; phylum Chordata; class Actinopteri; order Cyprinodontiformes; family Rivulidae; genus Nematolebias; species Nematolebias whitei. The sequence goes on from NC_056505.1 coordinate 3,236,010, forward strand.
TCACACAGTGACTGCTGGACATGGGCATCAGCGATCCCCGCGTCCCACAAAGGAAGAAGTGGGTAAAGATGATGAATGATATCAGGCCATTTGTTTATTTTCACAATATTTTAAGTATTACACAAAGAATCTATTAACAGTACCAATTATTTCTGAAACAAGTCCAAAATTGAGATAAATTCTTTTTTTATGTATTTTATTTTATTGCTTACAACAACCTTGTTTAGTTATTTAGTTGATTGTTACTACAATGATTATTTACTGATTTGTGATGAATTACAGGTTTATTACTTTTCTTTTCTGAAGTTTTAACTATAATCACGTGTTTCCAGTTTCAGTCCATTTTAAACAGGATTTGTTTTAATCAACAATAATCTATTGTCTGTTGCTCAGACTTTAATGTGGCTCTTTTAAAAGGTTGCTTTTTTTTTGCATTTGGTAAAAAACAACGCAGACATGCTCTTGTTTTGAGTTTTCTACATCGCCTTACAACCTAGATGTTTTTTTTTGTTACTTTTTTAAAATACTATTTTATTTTCACTTGTTATTCTCAATTTGTACACATCCTTTATGATTGTCTATTGTCCACTGTTGTCATAATTATCTGTTAAAATTCAGGTCTCTCTAGAAGAAACTTGCCTCGTATCTCACCTATGTAACAAACTAGACAGATCAACAAAAAGAATAACATCCTCTATATATGATATAATAAATGGAAGGTTACCCGTATATCAAGCAGAAAAAAAACAGAAATGGAAAATGGACGTTGGTTATGTTTATCAGGATGGTGACTGGAATCACCATTTAGAACAAGCACACATTATGTTGATCTCCACAAATCATAGGCAAATTCAATTGAACATATTCCATAGGACGTATTACACTCCGTACAGGCTGCATAAAATAAACAACAAAATTTCCCCTAAATGCCAGAGATGCAAGGTGGCTGATGGGGATCTCTTACATACTGTATGCTGTGGTATTGTCCAATAATGGAATAATTTTTGAAACATATGATCGAAATAACCTCAAGAGTTGTTGGACATCAGATTGGACATGATCCCAAAGTGTGAATTCTAGGAGACTTAGCAACTCTTAAGGTAAATTATTATAAGAAATACTTTATTCTACTTTGTACTTGCAAGCACATCAACAAAAAAGAATGTATTCTAAAAATTGGAAATCTGAAAGGTTGCCATCAATAAGACAATGGATAGAAGAGCTGGTGTTTTACTGAAGCCTGAAAAGATTCTTTATAGTGTGAGAGGGAAACGGGCAACATTTGAGACAATCTGGGGCCCCTTCATGGAAATACTGCGATCTCTGGACTTGGCTGATCAGGGTGCGATATGAAACCTTTTGGATGAGCTTAAAAGTAACCCAGTTGTATTATATTTTATGTAACTGCATCGGTTGGACCTATGTATGTGTGTGTGTATGTGTATTAATATGAGCTAATGGTCAGAGATACAAGCTGCAAACATGATAAATGAACATTTACCTTGTAAACGAGAGACATATGGGGAAGTTGGGTGGGAGTGGTATGGTGGGGAAAAAAATAAATTAAAAAAGGAAAAATGGTTAATTTCTTGACAGCTTGATATGCATGACTCATTGTGTTGATCAATGTCCTTGATGGAAACTTGTCTTTTTCTTTATCATTTCTTTACAGTGTATCAATATGCATTTGTTTGTCATGCACTGTGAAAATGAATTAAAATAAAACTATAAAAAAAAAAAATCAGAGGCTCAGTGGGATTAACCTGTCTAAATAAAGGTCGAATGAATTAATTTATATGCATCTTTTTACAAGTGGTATCTTCCTTTTTTGATTCAAGAAAGTGTAATATTCTGCCGTTCATAATTACAAATGTAAACTAAATAAAGATTTTTACCTGAAAAATAATGAAAAAAAAATAGTTTTTTTTACTGTTTCAAATTAAAAGCAGTTAACAGTAAACATTCCATGTTTTTGTGTCCTAGTTTTCAATCTCTCCAGTTTCTCCAGCTCTTTGAAACAGTTTCCAATTCAGTTTTGCCAGATATACTGTACATCTAACAGGTTTCTTGAAAACGATTCCTCTTGACTCAATGAGACTACTTG
>NC_056505.1:3243113-3244847 GCF_014905685.2 Nematolebias whitei
CCCCCCAACATCAGGCAGGACACCTCCCTTCAACCTGCCCCCCCAACATCAGACAGACCACCTCCCTCCCTCACTTCAAATCTCTGTTAAAAACATCTGTTCTCTCAGACGTGTCACTCAGTGTAAATTGATCCAGTGTTTTTTTTTTTTAATCTGTGACTTTGTGTTTTAAATGTTTTTATTAATTCTTCAGTTATTATTATTAGTGTATGGTATTTTGTTCATTAATTTTACTCCCATTGATGTTGTTAAGTACGTTGATAACAGTTTTTGTTTTAAATGTGCTCTATAAATAAAGTTGACTTGACTCTAAGCAGTAACCTTTAATTTAAGCATTAAGTTTACCTGCAGTTCTCTTGGTACAGGTGAGCATGTGGCACTTCCTGTTTATCACTTGTATTCAGCTGCTCATGAGGTGTGCCGCAGGGCTTTAGGTTTTTGAAATATAATAAACTGTATTCCCCCCTCTGAGGCAGAGCTGTTCATCTAAACTGCTCGGGGGGGTGGGGGGGTGGGGGGGTGGGGGGGTGGACAGTTACTGTAAACCAGCAGCTCAGGGGCCGGACATCCAGCGATTAAAGTCATTCTGTAAATAAACCAAGTATTTTAAAGATCTGTTACATTTTAAATTTGTTTATTTTGTTGCATTGAATCATAAATGCAACAAACAGAGCCCGAACCCAGAACCACCCCCAAAAAATAAATAAATATTTTATTTTTACTTTATATTCCAGGGGTGCTGCTGAGTGAATATTTAGGGGAGCTTGAGCGCCCCCATAAAGAAGCTAACCCCCCCCTGGGACACCAGTCCTTTGTTTTCCTGCAGCAGTTTCCACCACAGCTGAGCTGCTGGTCGGTTCCTTCGGTCTTTTTAGAAACTTCTTCATTTCATCCTTTCTACGCAGCTTCAAGAGTAAAGCAGCTTGAAACGTTCGACTGGCTGACAGTCAGAAAGATGAGCATGTGAACAATATTTCAACATATTATTATAAATATATTTTTTAATTATTATTGAGAAATAGATTAAATTTTATTACAGTAATCCAAAAGAAAAGAAAATTTTAATTAAAAATTATTTTTTATTATTGCTTCATTTAAAAAAAATCTTCTGTCCAGCTTTCTGAGGCCCCTCAGGGGACCGCGGCCCCCAGTTTGACAAACACTGTCGACCTGTCACTGGTTTAACAATAAAAATGATTGCACCTTCCTGTTTAGTCCCACAGGTGGAGCCAGTAGATTTGACCTCAAAACTTTAGGAGCGACAGAAAAAAGTTAATCTTTAAACTTTTATAGCTTTTCCTACCTGGATTATTGAGCATGCATCAGGATGCAGTAAACCTTTCCTTTCTGTTTCCTGCAGAGCTGCAGCTCAGACAGAAGACACCAGAAGATCAGGTGAGACCTGGACATTTTTTCAGATTTAACAAATAAAACGACGGTCAAACTCTTTGGTCATTGTTAGTTTAGACTGCAGTGTTGGAAATGTGCATAATCTGAAAAGTGAGTTGGATTATTTAAAACTTGAAGGAACAGAGACGGATGATTTCTGAGGTGCGTTCAGAAACAAGACCTGATAAAAACACAGGTGGACTTAGAGCACCTGAGATCCTAAACATCTGTTTCTGACAGTTTTACAGCAGATTGATCAGAACTGAGTCTGTGTGGGAAACAGGTTATATAATGTAACGTGTGTGTGTGTGTGTGTGTGTGTGTGTGTGTGTGTGTGTGTGTGTG